>NW_020653945.1:14344441-14509863 GCF_003589595.1 Hyposmocoma kahamanoa
TGTAGCAGTGCAAAAACGCTCAGTGTCGGAGTTTACGCAGGAGCAAACCGTATTCTTTTATGGATCTTATTTGACTTTAAAATACGCAAGTAATTGTTACTATTTGCGTACGTACCCACTAAACATCCTTACTGGCTTATGAGTTTGAGGATGAATAGGTCTCCCGAAGTCGTCATAGATTACTATTTCTCCTTTCAGTTCCTTCTCAAAGTAACTGTCTATTTTCGTTGAAGTCACCAATTCAGACAGGCCCCAGTTCCCAATTCTGACAAAGTACAGACCCAACACAGCTTTACATAGCCCTGCGTGAGAGACATATTAAATAATCAACATACCTACAATCAAGTCCAGACCCCTGTCTGGAAATATACTAAAATTCAGAAATACAAATAGAAAGCTTCAATAATTCTGTTTACCCAAAACAACCAAAAAGAGGATAACTCCAGTGGCCGAAGACCAAGCGTCTAGTATAACACTGTCCAGGTATATAGTGGAGCGAGAGCGACGTGTGTGTTCTAGATTAGTAAGACCAGCCGCCGCTTGGCGCGTTTCTGTCATTTCACGGCATAGTAATTTTGGATCCTCGCCTGAACAGAAAATAAAGGCAGACTTAGTTTAATTTCTGCACCATTGTGTAAATTCGAATTCTTGGTGTAATAAGGTCACATCTGCAAAATGACAACTTTTCAGGAGAGAATTATGATCGAAATTAGTCAACTTTTTTATGCTTAAATAGGAGAGTCTCATATTATATAATTTGTTTCATGTAGTTCGTTATTAGTTCGTATTAATTTTATGACTCGTGCGAACGAATTTTAAAAGAGGTCAAACACGAGAGTAAATAAAGCTAACGGATGTATGCAAATTCCGTTTTTATTTTTAAAGATCTTAGTGTTAAGCAAGAAATCAATAATACATTGTTTTATACTTCAAAGAGGTGAAAAAATATCTCACTCAAGCAAACACAGTCACAATGAAATACACAGAAACAACGGTCGCCTTTTTTAACGGCTACGTCTCGTACTGCTACAGTTTCATCTTCATCGTTCACTAGAGCCACTGAAAAAGGTGATTTCCTTAGGAATTATCTCTCTCATATAAAATAACTAACAGTTTTAAATGTATTTTCAATAAAGTAACAGAAGGGAACGACGTAAATACTAACCAGAACAGTGCGCGATATCCACAGGAAACTCTACTGCTAATTCGAGACGAAGGTTTTGCGTATGCTGTGGAGGTAAAAGGATAGGTCCAGATGTTGCGCCTTCGTTATTCTTCTCATTGATCAATTCTGTCAATTCTGGACCACAGTCACGAACCATGGCTCTACGTAAAAAGGAATACATACTGGGTCAGTAAACAAAATCAATGACCATCAAAACATTATGTTAAATTATATTTTATAAAAAGTGCGTACCTGAAACCTGCGGAAGCTAGTCCTGTGTTTGTAGCTTGCACAGTTAGAACGGCCCGTGTTTTTCGTGTGTGATCTGATACAATTGTTGACAGTCGCCCAGAGGACCTACAAGATTATCAACATACAAGAAGCAGGCGAGGTAATGCGAGTTATTTTATCTCCGTACGCGATAGGGAATGAACATTTTGTAAGTTTTGAAATTGCTGTAAGAACTAATATAATTTCTCCTGATAAATATAGGCACACACATTTCATAGAACAGATTCAATAAATTCCAAATCAAGTTACAACGAATGCCAGCAATTAACAATAGCCATTTTAAGCTCACTTCGAACACATGGATTGCCTTCGTTCGAAATACTTAATAGTTATTAAAGTTTAATATGCGCAAGAAACAGCTGACTACAACCCGAATATCATTCCCCTTCGGAACCATCGATCGACATTCCCGATCGGTCCACTTTCACTACGCATCTATTTTACCAAACAGTAAACTACAAAGAGCGTGCGAAACAAATGCAAGTTGTCCTTTTTTGTTTCGTAATCCGTCTAATTGTCCACTCAACTCATATCGATTTCTTGATTTAACAAAAAGAAATAAAAAACAAACTGTCAGTTTTTTCATTGCAATTCTAAACCACATTACCAGCCATTGGTATTGTAGCGAAAATCGGACCCATGCACAAAGCTAAAACCACCTAGGAACGACTTTACCGCCCAGGAAGAATGACTATCCTCCCAAAAAACAACCTTAAGCTTCAGGTTTATACTGTACAGGTATATATATGTATATGGCAACCATGCAGTTAAAAATCTCATGAGCTGTGTGTACCTCTAAGAGTGGCACTGGAACACCCCGTCTGCATAGTTCTTCTATTATTATTAATTTGGCTTTCCAAGGTAGCCCTACATCACTACCTACAGTCAGTGATTTGATCTATTGTGATCTTCAATAATTACCTACACTGCGAAATCTGGACCAGCGTTTCCCAAAGTGGGCGATAACGCCCCCTTGTGAAAAAAAATGTGTGTAACGCCTCCTTGTGACCCAGAAAAAAAAATGGGGGCGTTGTGTAGAGGTTTAGGGGGAGATTTGTAATTTCATCTAGGAAGTCTCTTAGGGTCGTATTCCAGCACTCTAGTCAATACTCAAGTCAGGACTTGAGTATTGCAGTGAGCATTGAAAATCATACTCAAGTCCTTGCCATTAGGGTCGTATTTCCAGTGCTTGAAATCATACTCAAGTCTGCTCAAGTCCTGACTTGAGCATTGAGTAGAGTTCTGGAATACGACCCATAGACACCGACTGAGCTCTCGACTCTCGACTACAACTTGTGAACATCAACTAATATTCATTAAGAGATTGCTCAAACTAACTCGGTTCGATATTTCTCTCCGTGTAGTTCATATATCTGTCCTGTTTTATTGAATAAATAAAATAAAAGTCGTGTCAATCTGTCGCTCCGTTTCGAAATGCAAGTAGACACAAACAAACAAATAAGGCAACAAAAAAATAAAAAGGCAACAGACCCAGTTTCGCATTTTAATAGTTATTAGTATTCCTAGGTAGGTAATTTTCGAAGATAATAGACCGCGGGCAATCATGTTTTAACAGGTTTTTGTTAGATAACCCGATTTGTGCATTCGTCTATCAATCGGCTGGTTCATAGAATACTTGTTCTTACTTGTTGAGTACGATTGAGCATCGAACGGGATAAACGAGTTTATGCATGTTTGCCTTATTCCTGTCGGTGCGTGCTGCTTATGCAATCCTATATAAACAACGTAATATTTATTTTATTTTATTTTGCGGTTTCGCGCGTAATAGATAAGCAGTAATTAAGTTCAACACTTACTTACGTATTTCTCAAAACAAAACAATGTCGGTAGTAAAAAAGAAGAGACGGCAATACTGTGCGGAATATATTGAATTCGGATTCATTGAAAATCCCACAAACCCATCGACGCCTTTGTGCCTTCTATGTCTAAAAACATTTTCGAATGAAGCAATGAAGCCTTGCAGTCTTTGCAAGATCATTTGAATAAAATGCATCCAGATAAAGACAAGAATGTAGCATATTTTCAAGACCTAGAGAAGAAGCATAATACTCAGCCAAGTGCAGCAAAACTCTTTTCGGCGGCTGCTAAGCAAGATGACGACGGACTTCGAGCTTCGTACAATATCTCCTTGTTAATTGCTCAAAATTTGCTACAAATTTAGAGACCGATACAAAAGGCGAAACCATATTCAATACATTGGAAAAGTTTTGTGATGAGATAGAGATTCCCTTCAAAAATATTATATCAGTTGCTACGGATGGCGCTCCGGTTATGACAGGGTGCCATAAAGGCTTCATAGCGTACTTAAAAAATAAAATTCCAGATGTCCTTGCTGTACATTGCGTTATTCATAGACAACATTTGGTTGCTAGAAATTTAAGTGAACGACTATTTCAATCACTGCAATGTCATCAACGTAGTCAATAAAATCCGTAACAGCTCTTTGAATGATAGATTATTTCATCAGCTTTGTGTTACTGATGACGAAGATTTCAATCGTTTGTTGTTTCATACTGAAGTTCGTTGGCCATCAAGAGGCAATTGTCTGACTCGATTTTACAACCTGTTTGACTCTGTGATAGAGTTCTTCGAAATTAAAGATACAGAATTGCGCTCCAAGTTCATTACAACAAAGAATGATATAGCTTACGTGACAGACCTGTATAAATTGTTCAACGACATAAATCTCCAACTGCAAGGCGATGAACTAAATTTAATTAAAACAAAAAATGTCGTTGCTGCTTTCGCACCCAAACTGATTTTACATAAAAAGAATATGGGCAGACGTGAGTTTCACAATTTTCCGAATTTATCAGTATGCTGCAGTAACGACGACTTGTTTGCCTACTGCCAACATTTGGAAAACCTCCACATTGACTTCACCGAACGATATCAGGACATTTTGAACTTGGAATACCAGTCAACACAGCAATATCACCTCACCTGGAAGAAGAACTTAGATAATTGACAACGAATGAGGAAATAAAAATCAAGTTCAAAAATGGCTACCAAGAATTTTGGCTACAAAACCGATCCCACAATTGTACCCTGGATTGTGGTCAATCGTTCAACGATTCTTGCTAGGATTCCCATCGTTATATTTGTGTGAACGTGGTTTTAGTGCTGTGACAACGCTGCTTACTAAAAAGAGAAATCGTTTGCATATTACCGGACGTGGTGACTTGCGGCTGTTGTTGAGTAAATTAGAACCTGATATCAACAAACTTATTAAACAGCATCAGATTCATCCTTCACATTAGTTTTTTATATTAGAATCGATTATGTTTGTTTTATTTTGAATAAAAGATACTCTGTCTGAATACTATAAAGTTGGGTTTCAATAATCATTCTCATTGGCAGGTGTAGCCTGTAAGAGTTAACTTGACACCTGGGGGCCGTTGTGTACTACCTACTGCGCTCAGATCTCAAGTTAACTCTTGCGGGTAAAAGTCTCGTTTAGAATGAATGTTTAATCTCCGCTAATACAGCTCACAATAATTAATTGAATTTGAAGTTATAGTGGTTTAAAGGTAGGTGAAAAAATGGGGGCGCTAAAAAATAATTTATTCTCAAAGTGGGCAGTAGATAAAATAAGTTTGGGAACCCCTGGTCTAGACCAATAGAATTACCACAACTGTAGAATTTCTTAAGCCTTGATTTCTTTAAATAATATATAATACGCAATTATATTATTATATATTATTTATTTTTCAATTTTTTATAGATAAAGATCTTAACCACCGATCAGCTAGTACTTACCCGACCCGAATGAGTTGATTGTCATCAGCTCGAATTTCCACATCGATCTGTGCGCGATGAGTCCTTTGATGCGGCAAGGTTAAGAACCTCTCTGATCCATGGTTAGCTATGTTGAAATTGTCTATATTGCTTCCAATTAAAGCTCTTGACACTCTTACTTGAACTTTGCGAAAGCGCTACAATTTATAAATAAAGTTTGATGGTCCGAGTATTTGTATTTACCTATATTTCGGCTTACACTATAACAGTGAAAACCGAAAATCGGGTAAATGAAGCACAGCACGCCTTTTATAGGTACCTAAAATGTGTCAATAAACAACATCTTGTTGTGTGTTCATTGGAGCGTGCTTTTTAAGCCTTATTGTACGATTTTGAATGTTGGGAATGGCAGAAGAATGATAGTAATAACGTGAATGCTGCAGAAATGAGAACCTTGCACAATATGTTAGTTAATTATTCTGAGAGACAACAGAATGATGAACAGTGTGACATGGTGTGGTAGGTGATATAGTGATTAAGATAGAAAGGGGAATGCTTCGGTGGTTTGGACATACCGAAAGAATGGATGTTAGTAGAGTAACAATAGCACAAAATAAGGCGTATCTAGACGGAACCATGGGAAAATATTGTGCCAATAGAGATATCCCAACAATATTATGTATATAGTCGAATCGCAAAAAGCCTCAAAAAGACCAGGTCGTAAGCACCAACAATAAAAGAAGGTGTATGAAAAGACTGACGCGGTTGAAAGAAGGTACAGTGATATATCAGAAACGCAGCATGTACATACAGGTACGTAGTCTCTACCTATGTAAGTAGTAATAACTATTTAAAGATCATAGTGAAAGTTTACATGGACAGATTTAAGGACATCCTACGTTTGGTTACATACGTCTTTATACCCTTCAAAATTCAATGTAGAGTCAGTGGCGTTAGGGTTTCGTTTAAATATATTTACAGCATCTTCCACTCCAATAACATCTTCTATGGGCACTACTATGTATTTGTCGCTATAATCTGTAAGAAAAGATCGTTTCACAATATATTGTTACTTTGTGGTGTATTATTTTTACTTTAGTATTGTTACCATATTTTGTACTATCAGCATCCGCAGTAAAATTTGAATCTGAACCGAACAATGGTTCTAAGAGACATAAACTAGTTTTAGGCAAAGTGAATTCGTCCCTTCCAACATATTCGGCAGGCCGGTAATGCAAATGTATGCCTTTTGTTTTCCATTCGGGATTCGAGGTGCTAATACTGAAATTGTTTAATGAAAATATATAAAAGGCCAATAACTCGTCTTATTCATTTATGATGGATAATATTGTAGAAGTTACCTTGCAAGTTGACCGTTAGTTAAATCATTCCAAACTGTTTTACCATCGGGAGTACTAAGTTTCTCAAAAAGTTGCACTTGCACATTATACCAAACATTAGGATTACCGATTTCATATAGCGCGAATACTCGTTCAGGGTAGTCGAAATATAATTCTTCATCGAAAGCATTTTTAGGGCGTCTTCGTTGATCGTGTTCACTTTCTTGTTTGTCATTTGGCATTTTTGTAAAAGTAATTTTTTCTTTATTACCTTGGCGATAATTAGATGTTCTGTTTTTATTTTTATAATGACGTACACCAGTCTTTTTTTCTTTGTTTCTTAATAGCCTGTCGTTTGGCCGAGATTTTTCAGAGGAAGCATCGTCACTAAGTTCAGTATTGTCATCCCGGTGATGATCTTTTATTACGCGTTTTTTAATGTGTTGTGGGTCTTCAATAATAATATTTGGCTCGTGACGTTTTTTTCTAGTTAATGTATCATTATCGTTGAAACAAACTTCGTAAGCTGAAATTAAGACGATGTTCCAGTGGATATTTAGGCTATAATTAATAATTATAAGTAGTACTAGGTAGGCAATACTTATATTGGTTTAACAACATACGTATTTTATACCCTTTTTATTGATAATTGACAAGTCGAGCAAAATTCGCAAAAGAGTTAATGTAAAACTCACTGTATTCTTATCTACATAACAATTCTTAGGGTCCATGAATACGTTCAATAACGTTTAGCCAGCGGAGAGTGGACAGACGAGTTTCGAGGCATTCAACTTCGAGACAGGTACGATTAAACCGGTTTCTCTACAGAGCACTGTATAACACAAGTTGGGAGTAGCGCGCGAGGCGATGCGAGGCAAAGCGAGTTCGGTTAGTGTGCCCGGCCGACGTGCATACTTTTGTTGCAATTCAGTTTAACTAAAATGTACTATGGAAGCATTTATAGAAGGGGTTCGTGCACAACCTTGCCTATGGAATCCTTTGCACCCGGAGTATAGAGAAACACAAGTGAAAGATGAAGCTTGGCAGCATGTTGTTGATCACTTTAAGAACAGCGCGATACCTAACAGTGAGTAATAATATCTTCTGATTGACATAACAAATAGTGGTATTCCGGTTTCCCTATATTATTCACCATTTTTATTACATAATGAAGTTTTTAGAATTAAAAATAATAAATCTAAAAACTTAAATATGTTATATAAATTATTTTTAATTCATATTTAATATTGTTTTTTCATATTAAATATTATTTTTCTTTTTGTGTTGTAAGTATCATTGTTTCATTTTCGAATTTCCTTTTAGTACATGTGGCGAAAACAGAATGGAAAAAGCTTCGTGACAACCACAGGGACGCTTTGAAGAGAGCGAAACTTGGTAAAAACAAATTACTACCAGCTCAAATCACGACATGGAAATATGCTAAAGCGATGCAGTTTCTTGAACCACATATGAAATATCGGATCACGGAAAATATTGAGATGGAGCCTCCTCCAGCAACGAGCTCCAAAAATTCTGAACATGACGTTTCTACCACGAAAAAATCTGATACACCTCCATATAAACGAAAGCTAATTGATCAATCAACAACATACGAGAGTCCGAAGATCCGACACGACATAGACGCACTGGAGTGTTTTTTTAACTGTATATTTCAAAGCACAAGAGAAATGCCACAATGGATGCAAACGCAAGTAAAAAAGAAAATATTCGCTGTAGTCATAGAGGCCGAGGAACTATTGTCTTCACAAGAAGAGATTTCTAAGGAACATAATGTAAATAATAGATTGTCAATAGAAACAAAAATAAAATGTGAAGTTTTTACGGACGACAGCTGTGATAATGTGTATTAGAACTTGCGTAATTAATTAGTTTGGTAATAGTATAAATATCGCTTACAAGGCGCAGATTCGTCCTCAACTAAATTGCCAAGAGAGTAAGCTATTGTGTTTTGCAGCGGACGTTTAACACTGAATAATCTTAAACCTGTAAACGACGTATAAATTTAAGAATTGCACGTTGTTGTTAATAAAAGAAAAGTACGTACGTATCTACCTATAATTGTAAATTAATGTTCACGACCACAGTATCTAATATGTAGTAGTTTCTAAATAATAAGAATAATAATGTTTATTTATAATTCACGTCACGTCACTCATACCGCTGTCGGAACACCTTCCTCCATGATCTACCTTGGCAAACTTGGAAGTCCCTAAATAGGCTGCGGACCCAAGTCGGCCGAAGCAAGTAATGCACGGGTGGGGTTACAGCTCGGAGAGCGCATGTCCGTGTGGTGTCTCTCCCCAGACAATGGCACATCTTTTGTCCTGCCCTGCGTGTCCCTACACCTGTACACGCGAGGACCTGTGCAACGCCACTGATAATGCTACCTCAATCGCTAAGTATTGGTCCTCACAAATATAAACGTCAGAGTCGACACGCCAAAAAAAGGAACTCATAAATTGGTTACAATATTTTTATAAGTCGAAGTATACAATCACAAGATTATCCTGCCTTTTAAACTAGGGGATTCTGTATCTATGATAGAAAACAACTGAAAAAAAACCTATAGGAATTACATAAAATCTGAAGAATAGTCATCTACTTCATTCTATGGATAAGTAAAAGATTATCATACCACAGTCTTTTGATATCATTTGTTTTTCATAACGGGCGGCAGCGACATGATCATAGGGTCTTTCATGGTCAGCTATTTTAATTGAGAAGCTATGTCGTGCGGGCTCGTCGTGCTCTAATGTAAATACAGCTGGTTGACCCCAGTCGTTTAAGGCATATTCTGTGTCCCGCTGTGCGCGAATCTACGATTGGTGCGAGAAGGAACCAGTTGAGTTCGTAAAAAATTTGGTAATACCGTAAGTTAAACATAACATCGTCTGGAAGTGTTTTAAATACATATCTACTTTAATAAGTAATCTACTTTAATAATTTTTATTTTGTCTGGTTTCGTAATTTATTTCACAATAAGCCGATCAGACGCCATTTTCCTTTTCTTGACCGTTGATACCAACATTTATATTCGGAAATTAAATGATAAAACCTGTGACAAAGCAACAATCTTAGCACAAAAAAACAAGCAAGTGTAAAAATGATATTATCCAACTGATACACATTAACAGATAATAAAGGATTATCGGTATCACTAATTAAACTATGGAAGCTAACCAAATTGTTGCCATTTTCTATATCAGCTGAATATTTAACTCTTTCCGATTTCGTCAATATGCAGTTGACAGTCTGAAAATATTTATAAATATTGTTGTAATATTGTTATTGATACAAAGACCGAACAAATACAAAAAAAAACTCCTTCAATCTGACAGGACTCGAACCAGTGTCTGTATCTCTAATCGGGGCTACGGACTTGGTATTTGTTCGGTTTTTGTATTATTAATAATAACAATTTAACTAGTTAAGTATTTTCACCAACAATGTATAAATATGTAGCAAAAACATTATCATGATGTCGATTAATTACAAATAACGTACGTCAAACCTATTCAACTTATATGCCTGGAGCGGCGCCTCTCGGCGCAGGCGCAATATGTAAGGATTGAGCAATCGGACGCGCTTTCTTTCCGGGCCCTCGAGGACGTGGTCAATGGGAATATATTCTTCAGCCGGAGTTTGCTATATAACGTAAAAAGGAAGTCTGTAGTAATGCCGCTAGCCAAAAATTTACTTCCCAACTTCGTTGCTTCGTTGTGAAAAAGTGTAGCGTTGAACACTGATCATGTGTGTTGCAACTCCAACACCTAATAATGATTCGTATATACGTCTCACGGTTACGGGATACGGAGGGAACGTGTTTGAGGTGTTGATGAGTGTTGTTGAGGGAGGATATTTTACTTTACGGAGACATTATTTTTAAAAGTAGATAAATTATACACCATTCAAAGACTTCTCAAAAGTTGCTTGCCTCATTTAGAAATCGAACCGACCAAATGTGAAAAAATAACAACTGTATTTTTCTGATGCTGATCGAAAGGGTTCATTATAAGGATTAATTTCTTACAACATAGTATTTTAAGTAACAGGAACACAGTTCAATCATACAATTTATTAAAAAAGAAACAAACTTGAAACTGTCAGTGATCTACAGTAGTTGCCATCAATTTATCAAATGTTGAGCCATCTTCTTTTTAAAATGTGATGCATCTGTATTTTTTTCACATTTGGTCGGTTGGATTACTGGATTTAAGAATGAAATAATGTTTGTATAAAGCAAAATATCCTATCTACGACATTTAAAACACTATCCCTCTGTATCCCATAGCCGTGAGACGTCCCGCGTATGCGAATTTTATTCATAATTAAGTGTAGGCGTTGCGACCTGATTCATCACATGATCACTGTTAAACGCTAGTTAAAAGCGCACGTCTTTAAACCGGCCCTAACGCTTGTTATTAGTAATTATAATCGGTATTTCGTTAAATACCGAAAATTTCAAATTCTTTATTCAATACCTTACCGGAGAATCATCTTCAAGAAAACTAAAATTGGGTTCGCTCGCTATCTTCACGGTCAAAGCAAGTTTCTTGTTGCAATCGTGTAAAGCATTGTGTTTGAATCGTTCTTGACGCTGAAATCGTGTAATATCACTGTCCGGTACCTCTTTTCTTTCCTAAAGAGAAAAACTGCAAGTCATTTTAAATAGACTTCAAAAAAAGAGGAGGTTCTCAATTCGTCTATTTTTTTTTATTGTTGTTATGTTACGCGATTTGTGAACCAATTTTAATGATTCTTTATTTGTTGGAAAGAGGTTACCTCAGCACTGGTCTCATTTAAACTTGAAATATTCCACCTAGGGATAAATCCGGTTTCGCGCATTTTCTGGTAACCGATTTCAATAAAAGTTGGCAAATAGATTTTATTATAGAATATACTTAAATAGAGAATTTTGAGGTCGGTTTTTTTAGTACCCTGTGCTGAGATTATAAAGGATATAGTCATGATACCGACCCCTGTATTACCTCTAACTCGTTTCAAGATTTTACACTTTTCGAAAAATTTGCTAGAGACAAATGTGTAATTCGTAATAGCTCACTGTAGCTCAAGAATAATAAAAGTACCCGCCCGCATGTATTATTCCCGCACCGATACCTACCTGAAGGTATCATTTATTTACTCAGCATTGCCTAAAGGTCATCAGATTGAAAAGATATTAAAGAATTGGGGAAAAATAAATATAATGTAAAGAAACAAAATACGTAAATCGCGTAAAAAGTGTGAAAAAAAAAATTACCCGCCATTTTTTTGTATTTACCAATATCTATCTGGACATAAGTGCAACCCAATGTGTAGAACGGTCATTCTCGGACTATGTTGACTAATTTCGTGGCAATTTTTGTTATTTAAATATTCAAGTATATTATCGTGTAATTTATTAAATAGCATTTCACAAAAGAATACTCGAATATTAAAAAAATCGAATTTAAGAAAATGACTGAGAACAACGAGAACAACGTTCGTTTGTGTAAGGAACAACACGCATTTGCTAACCACTGTGACGTGGTCAGTGCCGATCTAATAAGTCCCAACAAATGTCACCTGGGGTAACTAATATTTAAATAAAATACTTTGAATACCTTCCCGCATTTTAATGGATGCATAACTTACCATACAGTCAATGAAAACGGCTCTAACTTCGACTTGGGAACTTTTCTTCTTAGAATCTACGGAATCGTCCATGGCTACAGAATCAATGATAGGGAATTGAATTAAAACTATTACAAATAGACCTGAAAGCAAAATAATATGAAAGAAAATTCTTAACAATTACAAAATAAATAAGGAAAATAATTATGTTAATTAAAATTACTTACATGGGCTTGAAAACCAACCTGTACTCTTACTCATTACTAAATTATTAGTGCTTATATAAATAATATCTTTAGTTTTATTTTAATCACGATCTATCACCAATTTTATTTTTCCGACAATCAAAATTCAAGGAGAATATAACCACTGAGGATATGAAGGTACTTTTTGAGATAAGCTCAATGACGTTATACTTACATTAGCTTGTAAAAAGTAATTTAAAAAAAAGTGCTTTAAGTAGGTATGCCTTTAAAATATAGAGAAAATGTATAATAATACCCTTAGAGGATGGAAAAAAAATAATAATACCTAGAGGATGGAAAGTATTTGTAGAAAAATGTAACCAGTCGAGTACCTACCTACATACACTTTTGGCGCCACACCTTCTGATACATTGTCTATGACAAAATTGTATTAGCCGAAACATCTCAGCCTGTCTAAATGTTCAGCGCTCTATCTTTGAGTACGACCCGACGTCAGCTATTGATCTAAATAACTCTTTCTTCGCTGAACAGATATAATTGGCAATAGCGCCTGCCGTATCTCCCGGCGTGCAACCCTCAATAGCATCATGCGCCGGGCCTTAGCTATCCCATAGTGCCCTATCCCATCTCCAGCACAATATCACTAAGGCTGGCTCCGCAGCTGAGCTGGCGAAAAGAATAATAGTAATAAGTACCAGGATCTCGGCTCCGACTACCTATTTACAACATTTGGAGTCGAAACCCTTGGCCCGTGCGGTCCCAGTACCCTTCATCTATACAAAATTTTATAGAAAAATTAATTGACTGTCTGGAAAATCCAAGGGCCGGCTACGTAGCTACCTTGCCCAACACATTAGCATATCAATACCAAGGGGGAACGCTGCCAGCATCTTGGGCACCTTGCCGCGGGGACCCAATTTTATTCATATAATTTTAAAATTCTAGTTTTGCTTTCTAGTAGTTAAGCTTTTATTGTCTTTTTTACCTTACCTGTATATTATCTTAATCAAATACTCAAAACAATATTGGCAATTGCTCCACCCACAAGAGCATAATTCTAATCTAATTATTGATATCACAATTTTCTCGCTCACCAGTTCGGTATTGCAATTAAAAAGTTATCCAGTTAAGGTTGACTTTAGAAAATTGTATTGTAAGTGTGCCGTTATAATTACAATACCCCATTTTAAACACTTACCTATTATTATTTTAAGTTAAAAAGTAAAAAAAGCAGTACACTTCTTGGAATAAATAAAGTAACTGGTCTTTAAGCAGGCAACTGACCGGACATTTTATCGTAACGTTCCATTCGTAGCGAGCTAAGTCGACGTCGACCGACCGGTATCGTCCGTTTCGAACTCTGTGCTCGACCGTGCACCGCGTTCGCAGTCAAAATGTCGGATGACGAAGTCGTGATTATATGGATCTGAGATTTTACTCAAGGCTTACTCCAAATGAAGAAAAAAAAACATTCATAGGGATTCGTCAAAAAACCGACAACTAGCACACGGAGGTCGCGACGAGCGGCTCGGCTCACTGTACTGACTATACGAATGCTCACATGTTACGCTGAAACATCGAGTACTGAAATGAATTGGTCTGTCACCACCTTTTTCTTTACAAAAGCTAAATAGTGTCAAAGACCAAGTTAAAATACAAATTTAAAATAAATACTTCGAAAATACGATTCTGAAACTAAAAAATAAAAAACAGACATCTTGTACAATTTTTAATCCAGTTGATTGATCAGTATAAGTATTGACAAGATCACAATTCAAACGAGAAAAGGAAATACTTGAAGCAAACATTCACTTTTGACTATCTTAAACACTTCAACGGAATCACAATAACAAATGGTAACAACTCCCTTTCTCATTTCAATTAACAACATCAAGTTTGTCATGCCGCCTCCTTTACCAAATTCATAGAATCGTATCACATTTATAAATTAAAAATACTGGGAGATCACATTATAGATTTCCTTCGACTATCACTTATCCGCATATGAATTTAGTAATTTCGGCTATACTCGAAGCAGCATAAAGTCACGAGTGATCCAGTAAATCAGTCGTGGCTCCATCACAATTTATTTTATAATTAGAAATGCAAAAAGACCTAACCAACTAGGAACATTTCAAGCCAACTTAATGAACTTCGTCATACAAAATGTTAGTGTTCATAATTAAAATTTCAGCTAATGTTGGTTAGATCTCTTTGTAACAAATTGGCAATTACATATTTATTTATACTTTTTCTTTTTTTCCTTTTTGAGTAGAATGAAGCTGGTTTCAATCTATCTACGACCCATGATATTACGTTGCTTATTATTTATGGAAACTAGGCTATTATTGTACCTATAGTTTATGATGGGTTCGGTATTTATACCCTAATTTATATTTATATCAATGCACGGTAAATTCTTGATCATTGTAAAAAATTCACAGACCTACAATTACATTTTTTCGCTATTAATTCATGTAAAGAAAGACGTTAACGTCCGATTTCAATCAGACGATCGTTAAAGGTCGAAAATCCGGATTTCAAAGCTGGTGTACAATCACCAACGGAATGCTATATAAACCAAGCACTAGTTTTGAGTCATTATTTTTTAGATAATATACTTACTTAGATAAATAGACACAGGCTTTTATGTGGTATGGCAACGTCATAATTATTTACTTTGGCTGATTAGGATAATTTGAATGCCCATAATTATCATTAAATACAATGAACGATTCGTGTTGTGTAACAAACTGCCAATATTTTGATTTTTAGCTTCTATTCTCTCAAATTCTCATCTGTTTGCAATATCAACCAACCCATATAGATTTGCAGTTGTTTACCTAACACCCTGTATATAGCAGGTTTTAAAAATATCTTAATAAGGTTAAATTAGTTTCAGATAGTACGTACATTGTAGCAGTCCATAAACCGAGTCGAAGACCGCCACAGGTAGTGTGTAACGTGACATTATTGTAATCTGGTGATGAGACTGTATATGTATATAACACTATCGGCAGTCACTTGTTTTTGCCAATCGCCTTTTAGCGTTCAATTATTCGGTACTGGTATTTTAGTCAAAAAATACGCGTGCTATAGAAGGAGCATTATAGAAAGTGTAACAAATAGGTGTAGTTACATTATAGGATATGGAAGATTTCACGAACTTGAACAACTTTAGCCAGAATTTTTTGTTACTGAAAAATATTTTTTTAAAGGAAACCTGTTGTTGCTGCCACACGAGATGTGTAAAGTTAAAGTTCAATGTTATGGACACTATTATATCTCAAACTAAGACTACAGTTTTCTATTATATTTGTAGATACTATAATATTTGAGATTTATTAAAATTCACAGAAAATCTTTATCTTTTCAGGTTTGAAATATTTTTCACACATCAATGTTAGAAATATGATGATATACTGAGACGATTCACTACAAATGAAAAAATAATAATATCTAATAAACAAAATAACAAAACATTGAATTAAAAAATGTTTTAGTCGACTGGACATCGCAAATCAGACAATTCCAATTTAAAAACAGGACTATCACACACTTATAACCTAAATCAAGATAACTAAGCTATAATGTAAATATAATTTAAAAAAAACTTCCTTTAATTTCAGCTTTACGATTCCGGGTCTGTTGAAGAATATGTAGCACCTTTACTCGTCTGAAATGAAATAAACGTGTCCTAGAGATCGTTACGATTACTTAATGGAACCCACCAGATAACATACAAGGCTGGGAAACCAATCGTTTTGAATTTGTTATCTATGAAGCTCTTAAATGAATGAACTCAACTATGTCAGACAATATTCTCATCTAAATTAGCATCATCATAATCTCAGCCCGCTAACACCCACTGCTGGGTATAGGCCTCCTAAATTAGTATAGCAGAAATTAAAATTAATATATTTATCAGTAATGATGTTGCTCCTCAAAATACTTAATAAAAGAATACGAGCAGAACGTTCGTCGTAGTTTTTTACGCAAACAATTTTTCAAAAATTATATAGGGTTAGATGGGGTAAGAGGAACGCCGGGGGAATAAGGGAAGTCTTAACTCATAATTTAAAGAGTTTAGCACTATAGCCTCTCAGTCGATAAAAAAAGATAAACAAATTAGTTTAAGCGATTTTAAAGAGATGTCGCTACGATGGTCCAAATCCAAATGGCGGAAATAACAAATTTGACAGTTGTGAAATCTTGAGAACACGAGGTATTACATTTCTTTTAACATCTTATTACTTTCATCATCATAATAAACTCAAAAACCGACCTCAAAAGTTCGAGAAATTACATCTATTTACCAAGTTTTATTGAAATCGGTTATCGGAAAGTGCGCGATACCGGATTCATCCACTAGTTTGCCACCTTTAAAGGTAGAATATTTCTTTAAATTTAAATGGGATTATTCTTTCTAACAAAAAAATAATCCTCAAAATCGGTTCGCAAATGTTCAAAAATGAGTTATCGCCAGACATACATACAAAAAAAGAAAAAAATACAGAACCTCCTCCTTTTTTTGAAGTCTGGTAAAAATACAGTGACTGTTCCTCTTACTCCATCTTTTGGGGAAAGAGAAACGTTAGCACAATTTGCACGTTGTCGGCAAATACACCGTATTGATTTTAGTGTAAAGGATTTAAAACATGTAAAGCTAAAATTGAGTGTACTTTAAAATTCTTATAAGACTATCTGTTCTTCCTACAGCTCAAAACATTTGATTCAAAATAAAGTACGTTTCTCTTCCCCAATGACTTTAATAAAATAGATATTTGTTTGCATGTCAATTACCAACTCACCTCACAGCTATCATAGAAAGTGAGTGCGGTCTCTAGGTCGTGGAAGTCCATGGTTACAGTCTTATCCACAGGATCGTTACTGGTGTAGTCGGTACCAGACCACGTGCATGAGGTTTCGTTCAACTGCAACAACGAAATGTGAGTATATTACACGAAAAGTTTGCGCATTGCTACACGGAGCAAACACGAGAATCCTATTATATTAATCCCTAAGTGTCGTTGGTAGATAGAAAGGGAGCAAAGTTGCTGGGCTATTCGTTCTTTAAGTTACGTCTAAAATTGTCAGAGGTCTCTTGCGCGTAAAACTCGAGTTCCAAGACATGTAAGTAATATAGTCCTTCCACGTCTTTCACATCAACTAGACGCGTCCATTTCCACTCACGCATACGATTTTACACGTACCCCAGGCTGTGTCCCTAACACTGTATATATTTCGTAAAGAGGTATAGCAGCAGTGCATTACAATTATTACTTCTCATGGTAGTCTTCATAGTTTCCCAAAGTGATCCCTACCGCGCCCCGGTGGACGCTAAAGAATCCTAAGGGGGAGTTAGGGGTCTCGGAAGTAATTGGGAGCGTTGATGATATCCAGGGGATACTACCGCTTTGAAAAAAAACTCGAGTTATCTATATAAACTACACAACATACAATTGTAATTTTTACCCTTATGGTTTTTGTGTCAAGTTAATATAAAAAATACGTGTTTTCAATTATTTTTTGTGGTGATGGGCGTTGAAATTTTTTTGTCTTGCCTTGCCAAGTGTGCCAAAGTGAGCAGTGGCAGTGAGTCAAAAACTTTTGGGAACCTATGTGGTAGATGAATATTTTACCTGGAATTCAGTTTCGGTATGTATTAGCATGTCGGCAAGGATCTCGCCTGTGTCATTGTCGGTGACCAGAATCTTAGGCGAGTAGATCTCCTGGTCAAACAAAAGCTGGACATGAGCGTTCTCGCAAGCTGTTTCAGAATTGCCTTGTCGCACTAGCACCTCCCCATCGCATGCATAGTATGTTGCGGACTCCTCATCCTCCTAAACAACACAAAACAAACCATATAGTAAGACAACAATTAACACCTGCAGTAGCCGAGCCCTTTAAAGATCCAGAATTATCTTAGACAACTAAAGTATCTCTATTCAAATCAAAATTACTATATTATATAAGTATAAAAAACAGAATTAAGAGAGACAAATACATGCTTATATTCGTCAAATGAAACTGTATCACCGCCAAAGGTAGCACGGGTTATTAACAAAGTTACAGAAAACGAATTATTGAATCATCACTGTGTGACTGTTATAGTTACGTACATCATTATAATAGTCGTAATCATATTCATGATCATAAACCTCCTCATCAGGATCTTCTTGTGGCTCTTGGAACTGAACCTGTTTAAAGAGCTCTGTCTTCATTTGTCCATTCTGTTTGCCATCAGTCTGATCTTTAGATTGCGAGTCTGTAACCTCGGTTACTTTTGTTGACATTGCGGGGTCAGCGCGAGCACTATCTTGTAAGCCTTTGGGTAATCTTAGTGGTTCCACAGGTTTTTCAACGTCTTCCCTTATTGCTTCAGCTGCTGCAGCTTGTAGTTTCTATTGGTGAAAATAAATTAAACTAACCACCATTTACGAATGTAAAAATTAATAAATTAATAATTATTTTTATTGTAATTAAACGAAACACTATTTTTAAACTACAAACGACAATAATAGTCGCCAAATGCAGAAAACGCATTAACTATTTAATTATCAAAATTAGTGTTATGAGTGAATACCTCATATGTGATTTCTATGTAATTTTTCAGGACGAAGATAAAAATGTGGTGTAATCTCTTTTAGATACTATATTACTTCAAATATATATTTGAGCAAGATGTTTATAATTTTTCCTTCAACAAATATCAGTAAAAACGAACTATGTGAAAACGCGTATGCGAGGTTTTCACTCAAAGGCGATGGTATGTAGTCTTCCTTTAAAATGAAACACAATAAAAAAATAATAATTTTTATGATTCCTGTCAAATTTAGAAAACTCTACATTCGGAAATAGCTTAGAAACGGCAACATTTAAATACTGCTAACTTTAAATATCAATAATAATACATTATTATTGACACAAACATGGAATAAACACAAAGAAAAATTTCTTCGATCCACGTAGCCACGTTGAAGCGACAGACGCTGGTTCGTGACCAGTCGGATAAAGAAAATCTTTGTTTCGTTCGACCTTTGTATCAATAATAATAACAAACTAGTGGAACATTTCTATTAAAAAAATCATGGACAACATGGCAGTAAAACCGTAAATATTCATTGACCTTTTCGGTACGTCAATGTATCCATTCAATAAAAATAAATACATGTATGTATGTATGTATATATTAAAGTCTGTTCCAATCCATTTTGAACAAGAAGTAAACAAACCTGATGGGTTAAAATTCTAAAGCAATCACTCAATAAATCGAATAAGTAACACTTTCACGTAAATTTCGAAGATTTCGACTTACTTTAAATATAGGTGCGCATTTGACCTCCAACTCACCTGATTGAAAGTGACGATGAGATCAACAATGGAGCATGCACACCTAAATAATGCCTATTGACTCTCGCCTTGAAAAGGTCCAAGTTATAACGTTCAGGGAACAAGTCTGCAGGCAGGGATTTGCCGTTCGCCATATAAATGTGGAAGCGTAACGCTTCGTGCGAATCTTTGGAATATCCACAAAATAGGGGTGGAACCTAAGTCTACGTCTAGTCCCCTGGTGATGGAAAGGGGAAGGCGGAATTAAATCGTGTAATTCCATCGCACACTCTCCGTGATATATCCTGTAAAATACCGGTAAGCAGGCAACTTTACGGCGGTGTTCAAGGCTCTGTAGCTTCGCCTCCACTAATTCCGAGTCACCTATAAGCCTCTTGGCACTGTTGTCAATTGAATCCAAAGTGGCCAGTTGATATGTCGCAGATTCATCATTTAAAATCATTCTTATTCATTTAAATAGCATCTGAAAATCGTATTTGAAAAATGGTAGTCCAAAAGTGAGGTTATTATTCCTCTATACTACTATGTCTTGCCTATGGTTGCATAGTGCTATTCGAAAAAAAACATTCGGTTCAATCAATTAAAGTTTAGTAATCGATTATTAAATCGAACATTTCAATCGCAATCGAACGAGTATCTAAGTGTAAGGATTTGAAGGAGGATTTACCGCACCTACCGGCGGGGAATGAGGGACCGAGGCAAGCCACCCCCTCCCCAAGAGGTGGAGCGGGAGCGCCGCCTCGCGGCGCAGCGCATGCGGGACCGGTGGAAAGAGGGCTTGGCGGATCCCCCCTATGGCGCTCGTACCATAGAGGCGATCCGCCCTGTCCTCGTAGAGTGGGTAAACCGGTCCCACGGGCCACTGTCGTACCACCTTGTGCAGGTGCTGACCGGGCACGGCTGCTTCGGTCACTACCTGCACAAGGTGGCGAGGAGGGAACCGTCCCCGTCGTGCCACGAGTGCGGCGCTGCGGATGACACCGCGCAGCACACCCTAGAGGTGTGTAGCCGGTGGGATGAGCAGCGCCGCACTCTGACGGGGACTGTAGGGCAGGACCTCTCGTTGCCGAGCGTGGTTGCCGCCATGCTCGATAGCGAGGAGTCCTGGGAGGCGCTGGCCTAGAGGCTGTTGGCGCAGAGGTTATGTCGCAAAAGGAGGCCGCGGAGCGGGTGCGCGAGGACGCGGCGGACGCGCACCCGCTCCGGCGCAGACGTACGGGGAGAAGGCGAAGGCAGTTCGCTGCTCGCCTAATCCCCTAGTGAGACCAGCGGGCTCTGGACAGGGACTCCGGAGCCTGCATTGCACGGCCTCACTCGTCTGGGGGGCGGGTCGGAGGACAACCGACTCGCCCCTCCGTTGGCGCGGGAGCCCTGGCGTAAGCTAGGGCGGCCGGGCGGCGTCGTGGTGAATGTTCACTGATCCCACGGCGCCGACTCAACCGGCGAGAGGGAAACCCGGGGGGGGTTTTAGTGGGGTAGGCCCTCCAGTCTGGAGGGAGAGTCCCCACATAGGGGTATCCATAAAGATTTCCCCCCGTAAAAAAAATAAAAAAATAAAAAAAGGTCCGTGACTTGTTTGTTTACTTTTTGTTTAAAATGGATTGAAACGAAGTATACATATATGTATAACATTTTGTACCCACCCGAATACACTCATTGACCTTGTCCCGGAAGTTAGTGGCCAACTCTACAGACTTGAAAAGTACTGCCAATGTTTCTTGTTCACCAGAAGGATTCTCAGCGAAATTACGACCTGCCCAGGTCCAGGCGCGGTCAGAGTTCTTCATCGGAAGCAGTTCCAAATCCATAAACAGTAACATGTTTAATACCGCTTTGTGCACCTGGAGAAAGGATAACATTTTGTAAATGCATTTGTCCCCATAAAATAAGTGCTACAGCTATAAATAGCTATAGCATACGGTATACCGTGCATACGTAATTTAATTAATAAGTAGGTAACTAAGAAAATATAAACAAGTAATTTTGTTTGTTAGGCAATGTTTAATAGGATGGTACATAATGTACTTTCAAAATTAAAGTGAAACAAACCACTAAAAGTTACTACATAGCTTCTGCGTACTTGGATGACAAAAATCCATGGTAGTCAGCCGATTAGCTCTTGCAGGTTGCCTTGATCTATCATATACGAAATATTGTAATGATAAATATACACGAATGTCTATTTACAAAGAGCAACCTCCAGAGCTTACTGATTCTTCTAAGGGATCTGCCTTACGAATGGCTACAAGTCTCAAGTTTGACTATTTCATGCGCAATTTGCTTACCCATGAAATAAGATCATTTGAGTTTCGAGTACAAACAAGGACGCATACAATTGAATCATACACTTTCAACTTTTCGTGGATATTGTCGCGAATGAAAAACGAATAAAATAAATATTTAATTACAATACTCTAACGCCGTGGGTTCCCCGCGACCGCTGAGTCATAAACCGTTAGCACTGTCTGCGGTTTTATTATAAAATGTATCACTGTTTTCAAGACAAATAAATGAGTTTGTTATTATTATTACTGATTCACACAAAACTCGCAAAATGTTACAAAAAAGCTTACTTGTTCACGTCGGAGAAGAAATCTATAAGTTTTCCGTTCAGGGTGGTACAAGACCTTCATTTCACCAACACCTCGCTCCTTCCACTCCCGCGTCTTGTCGTCGTAGCGGTACAATTTGCAACGCTCACCAAATAATTTGACCTAGAAAATAAGCAATTATTAGGTGAAACCAGTAATGAGGACAACAGTAAATTTTTAACAATCAATTAGATATATTTACAATCGCATTTACAGAGTTTATAAATATGTAGTAATAAGTTTAATTTGTTATGTGCATAAATCAGAATCACTTTGAAAGCAAAAGAATCGTTGTGCAAAGCTAATCGCGTCGAAAGGTAGAAAAGAGTGTTTGTGGCTTTTAGTGATTATTGAATGGGGTTCATTGGACCAGTGGACCAGGGAGTGCCTCTTTAATACTGTAACGTAGAATAAATAGTTGGCGAACCGATAGTATTTTGCAATTTTTGTAGTGTAGTGGCTTACAGACAAGGCAATCTCCACACCGTTTTCAATATTTTTTATTTTTATGATACTAACCTCGTTTTACATCGTTAGGTGTACAATACGTTAGCAGAGGGCTAACGTATTGTACAGCAACTATAAAATATTGCAGTGGTTCCCTGGTAAAGTAGTACATGCCAGCCACTTCCATTGCAAACTTTTTTTAAAAAGGGGAACATCATGTTTCCTTATAATGCTAAATATTTTACAATTACCTATATGTTTTGAAATTGAAAATTTAGTAACATACTTAATTGATTACTTAAAAATTTAGATAGTAAATAATTTAGCTTTATTTTACTAAGGGGATAATGTGGATATCGACAACGTGTCGTAATATTATAAATATAAAAAATAATTTTCAACTTCTTGATCAGAGTGCATCAGTCTTAATCATCATCAGGCAAGTTTAAAGATGGAAGTGCTATAAATAGTTCAACTTTTATAACAATGTAGCTGCAGATAATGTGATGGTCGGGAGTGCTATAGCAATGGGCAATGACACTATACGTGTTTGGATTGGGTTGGGCAGCTTTTGTTAAGCTAAAAGTGACTAGATGAGTTTCTTCATTGTTAGAGTTTACGTTAGAATTTAACCTTTTAGATACAATACAGAGTGATAAAAAATAACTGGCCATTTTTTTCTTGTGCATAAGATTCAGTAATAGAACACATTAGTGAAGTAAAACAAAAAAAACTTCCCCATTTTTTGATGTTAATATTTCCCAATAATTTCTTTTTACCTCAAAATAGTAAATAAAATTTAGCGATCGTCGATGCGTTAGTTTAATACTTTTCACTTGTCATGCTCTTAAAGTTCGTATTTATGCTGGGTGTAGGCTGCTTAAAATAGGATTTTATGCTCTAGTGCATAAAATAAAAAACCATCGCATAAAATACGTCTAATTAATTACGTTGTAATTTTACATTCAATTTTAATTAAATAATCGCTTATTTGAATATTGCTGTTTAAGTTCCTCGCAATCGAAGTGAAAAGCAGAGTGTATAACTCGTTCATAAAACCCATTTTACCCTCAACTTAAGTATCCACACTCGCCTGCGGCTCGGGTAGTATACTCTTTATGCACTTATTGTACAATGTACTATTGTTGTCAGTCAAATAAATGAACTCGCGCGCTGACTCCGCCTACTGCCCCACAGCGTTCTTGTTGCTATAGCAACGGCGTCTGCTAATCATCGCGTGTCAATATTGTTCATAATTTTTCGGAAAACTTCGAGACGTCATAACTTATTTATTTGTTAAGTATTTGAAGAAAAAAAAACCGAACATGTATTTTTTATTTCCATTATACAGAATGCTCCTTTAAAACGGTCAGTGGTTTTTTTATCACAAAAAAAAAGTAAATGCTCTCACTTGTTAAAGGGAAACACGCAGTTTACTTGTGCGAGATACGGTTGCGCTCGACATTACTGCGCTAAAATTTACTTAATACGCCACATAACAAGGTATCTGGGTCAATAAACATAATTGCATTGTTTACATCATCTGTCAAGATAGAAAGGCTTATATTTCTTTTTATATTTTCATTAATACTTATGCTATCAGTCGTCCGCGATATCGCTTTCGTCGTACTTATGAAACAGAGATGCAATGGTGGGAGATTTTATAATAAATTCTGGGATTACATGAAGCAAATCAAAGTAGTTAACTATTTTATATATTCGTACAGATTACAACTTTTTTTGTCATAATATAGTAAATGTTCATTTTCTAACCTCATCTTCTTCTCCAGTAGTGACAACAATTTTGTCAGGTAAAGGTACAATAGGTTCGTAATGTGGGTCATATTCCTCCTCGGCTCCCGCTACAGAGTCGTCACCTGCACCGCTTTCATTTGCCGATTTATCAGTGTCTTTAGCCGATTTTTGTGCACTTGTAAATAATTGTTGTCCCGCGCCTTCCCACTGGAAGTCAGTATTTTCTGCAGAACAAAAAGAGTTCATATTAAACTATAAGTACAATATTAGTACATTGTATGTATATAAATAAATAAATATATAAATAACGCACACACTCAACATAGCCCCGCACTAGGGAAACCCTGTGTCGCGGGTACCATGGACACACACATAGACAACCACAAATTACACCCAAACTCACGAGAGAAATAAATGTAAGCCATACAAACATTTCTCCCGGCCCGGGAATCGAACCTGGGACCTCTGCGTGGCAGTCCGGCATGGTAACCGTTCGGCCACGGAGGCAGTTAATTATGGTCGATAACTAGGCAATTATGAACACAGATACATCGCAAGAGCGTTTATTATTGTTGTTCCGCCCGTGTGGCATATAATGTATTTCATTACACTTCCAAGGAAGTTAAAAACAGGAAAATTAGTCTTTGGAATGTTATAGTTCAAACCAGAGAACAAATAAGTAATGAGAACGGACACTCTCCGCCCCTAGCTTTAGATACCGCACCACCCTCCGCACATTGACTGAACGAGTACAAGGCTGTCGGCGAGCCGATTTCGCGCTAAGACGGCTTTGATGTTTGAATATAGTTTTCATTTATTCATTACGAAATTTGTAATTTGAAAGTTAATATATAACATCATTTTACGTTACTATTTATAATGGTCGTGAGTAGTGCTGTGTACGGCTGTTTATAATCATCTGAATGGGATAAATAGAGAAGTTTCTTTCGTTTTTTGAAAGATAAAACGAAGTAAGTAAAAAAAAACTTATGTCTGAGACTCATTCAGTCATTGTTTTCTTTAGTGCAGAGT
Organism: Hyposmocoma kahamanoa; assembly: GCF_003589595.1. Taxonomy (NCBI): domain Eukaryota; kingdom Metazoa; phylum Arthropoda; class Insecta; order Lepidoptera; family Cosmopterigidae; genus Hyposmocoma; species Hyposmocoma kahamanoa. The sequence continues at coordinate 14,370,015 of NW_020653945.1, forward strand.
AATATATAATACAGATTTATTATATCAATATAATAGACGCCATAACTTCGTGAGCTAGACAAGGGTTCTAGAATTTTCAATTTGTATTGCCGACAAATATTACGTAGTGAATATACCTAATTATTATTCTAGTTAGTGAATTAATAAAAAATATAAAATTATATCGATATATAAATATTTAATGAACATGTGTGATTATTAGGATTCTATAATAGAATTATAGATAACAGATTCGCGTTTGAATTCTCGCTATGTTGCCGCTCTGACCACGTAACGTAAGAGTACGAGCAAGTGATGGGTAGGTAACCCCTGCCACTTCACTCACACATTCGCGCGTGTACAGATAGCGCCTTGCTGTGTGTAGTAGTAGGTAAATAATTTTCGACTGTGTAAGGAGTGTCCGGTGTGTGGTTCAAAAATACTTACAAAATTTTATGTATCTCATAAAAATGTTATAAACATCTAAACTTAATTTGCAAGCTTTTAAACTTTTTGCTTTGACTTTATATAATGAAATAAAAAGAAAATCTGTATACTACAGTGTTTACGAGTATGTGCCTCATAAAAATGATATATAAAATAAAGCTAACTGTATTTACATTAATTGTAATAATATATTTTCCGGTATCGTGACACGAGTTTGGCGCATGACGACTGTGATGGCCGAGCCAGCGCTTCTATTCGGCGGCAGGAATGTGGAAATACGAAAAAAATTACTGGCTTACGGCTGTATGTTGAAAATAACAGCCTAGTTTTGATGCACGTTATGCTAGTACTTCCAAAAAACGGTTTTGAAAAAACATTAATGATATTCTCTTATGACATTAAAGCCAGACTTACTCACTTTGGACATTAAAGCCAGATCCACTGGATGATAATGCAGCAAATGACAAGCTGTTATCAACTTTGAATGGGGTCTCAGGAGCAGCTGACTCGACGGTTTCTTCAGTTTTGTTTTCAGTTGTTGCTGTAATAGGTGTTTTCATCATGTCTGGTTTCTGCTGATTTGTCGCACCTCCGAAAGTCCATGTTGGTGCCTGAGTTCCTGTAGCCGCTATATTGAAAACAGAAGCGCCACTTCCAAAATTCTGGGGTTGTGCCGAGTTAGACCCAAATATTGATTCTGCACTTGAACCAAATATGACTTTGTTTGGTTTTTGCTGATTCTCAGATAGAGCTCCAGGCCCAAACAAACTGCCACGATACCCACTACTAAACAAGTTAACGGGTTTTGAATCTCCGCCAAATAACGATTTCACTTCGGGTTCTTGAGCATCATCTTTCTTGTTATCTGACGAGAAACTAAATATTGATTCGTTTATAGAAACTCCCGAGTTATTATTTCCAAAAATGGATTTAGATTCCCCACCAAGTTGAGGGGTATCAAAAACGGATTTATTTTCTTCAGTCTTGGATTGGGATGTTCCAAAGAAAACTGGTTTTGTCTCTTCAGGTTTGGACTGTGTGGTTCCAAAAACAACTTTGGGTTGAGAAGTTCCAAAAATGGATTTTGTTTCTTCAGGTTTATTATCAAATTGAGAAGTTTGTGTACCTAATTTTGGAGGCGCTAATATGGAGCTCTTCGCATTTGTTATTTGACTTTCGCTAGCACCAAAGATGTTACTAGACGTGTTTTGTGACTGCCCGAAAATATTTTGTTTATCGCCGAACCCAGCAAATATATTTTTCTGGGTGAATGCATTTTCCTTGTTTTTTGTATCATTTGCAGGTGCGGCATTAGTGGGAGTCACAGGCGAAACAGAATTGGCATTTGAACCGATCGAACCTAAAGGAGTTCGGAATATGGACGTATCTGAAGTTTTGTCAAAGTTAGCTGGAGTCCCGTAAAACGAGTTTATCGGACTTTGGAAAGCAGTCGGTAATGATTTAACTGGCGTAGATAAGGACGAGGTGAAAGGTGTTGTTCTTGAAGTCAAACTGAAGCTTGAAGTTGAGTGGATTGATTTTTCATCATCAATCATGCAACCACGGCATCCTTGACATGGTTCTTTGGTTTTATAAGTGAAGAAGTTCTCAGGCAGCATAAGTTCTTTAGCTTTTTGTTTCTCATCGTCTGTTGCCAGAATTTCACTTACAAAGACAACATCTTCACTGTCATTGACTTTAGTTGAATGTGATTCATTTTTAACTGCTAATTTACCATCTCTGGCATTGTCAATGGCTTCTTTGAATTCTAATGCAATTTCTTTAGTTTTGAATCTTAGGCAGAATTGTTGCAGACTTAATTCGCCCTCACTGAAGTCGTTAGCAGCAAACAACCAGGTTTTGTCGTCTTTTGGAGAGTACAGTATTTCAGGTGTTAAGGCATGATTTAGGCAAATTTTTAAAACCTGTTCTCGTCGCATTACAATTCTGAAATAAATTTATAATAATTATATTTTGTTCCGCTAATCATTTATTGTTTTATAAACCATGATACACACAGGATCTGATGAATAGATAGGTCCACTCACCTCAGCTTTCCAGTATCTTTATGTTTCAAAATTTTAACAATCCCAATTCCACGCTCTTTCCACTCGCCAGCAATGAATCTAAATAACTTTGCTCTGTGCCCATAAAGTTCTATCTCATTTTCTTCTCCCGTTACAACTTCAACCTAGAAAAAAAAACAGCGAATAATTACAAAATAATAAAATAAATTGTAATATGAAGGTTATTAAATAAAATTACCTTATCAGGCATCGGTACAACAGGACTGAAGTAGATATGATGCCCTTCATCTTCAGACGCATATTCATCACTTTCATCGCCTTGACTCTTTGGAGATTTCATGGGACTTTTACCTTTTGGAGGAGTTTTTGGCTTGAACTTGAAATCAAAAGTCCCAGCATCTTTAACACCAAATGCTTCGGTATCAGCTTGGGGTGTTGGTAAAAGTGCTGGTTTAACTGTTGCGATTGGTTGATTCTTATCATGACTTGGTGTAGCAGGCACATTAATAAGTGTTTCATAAGCAGGTGACACTTTAGGTCCAAAGACTGACGACCTTTGTTCTGATGTGGCGGTTGGAATTCCAAAGCTAAACTTATGTGCACCTGTACCATCGAATATGGACGTAGTTTCTACCTTCGACGTCTGCTCAGTAGCGTTGTTAGCTGTTAGCGGAGTTCCGAAATTGAATTTAGGACCAAAACCCAACGATGTGAGAGGAGCAACAGGAGCAGCAGAAGCTGTTGTTTGTGAAGGAATTCCAAACTTAAATTTGAATGTATTTTCAGAAGGTGCACCTACACTGCTGTCTATTTTAGGCATGCCGGGTTCCTTCGGAGTATGACAAGCAGGACAATGATCAATATTTGCTTCATTACGAATAAAACAACCATTACATTCCCAGCTCCCTACTTTGGGTTTGAATTTATCACCCCAAGCAGCAGCAGCAACTGTGGGTTCATTTGTTGTTGCTTCTTTTACATTACTTTGTGGGTTTGGTTGCTCACAACATGCGCACTTTGCAAAACTCTCCAAATTGTTTGTGTAACATGTTTCACAATACCAAGAGCCTGCTTTGGGTTTAAATTTATCCCCAAATCCAACTTTGTTATTAAGATTTGCTTCATTTTGCTCTTCTTTCGCAGCCTTAGAATCATCTTTCATTTTAGACTGGACAGATTTAAGAGTGTCCATAAAATCGTCGCAAGCTTGCACAGTCTTGAATCGTAAGCAGAACGTCTCTGCCACTAACTCCCCTTCTGAAAAATCTTTAGCACACCAAGTTACAGCTTTGTCCATATTTGGCATTTTTTGGAAAACCAAATCATTTGTTACAGCATGATTGCAACATACTTTCATGATTTGCTCTCGTCGCATCAAGAGCCTTACTTTCTGTGGGTTGTCTTTGTGTGCAAGTATTTTAATATTTCCCAAGCCACGTTCCTTCCACTCCTTACTATTAGCATCAAATCTCAATAATTTGGCTCGATGTTCAAATAAAACGGTTTCATCTTCTTCACCAGTTTTTTGGTCAATCAAAGCTGGTAATGGAACAACCGGCTTGAAGTCAACATTGGGCTCAAATTCTTCGACTGTATCAGAAGCATTTAACTTATTTGGTGTTTCCTGTTTTGGTGTCTGGCTATTAGAAAATACAACTGGCCCAGTAGTTGTACTGAAAATATTGCTAAAAGGCGAGCTCGTGTTTGGTTTTGCGATATTTAAATTGCTGAAGACATTTACTTTAGTAGTTGTAGGTACATCAGTTTTGGAATCAGATTTCGGATTATCTGGAACAGTCTTGAACGTCGGAATACTATTAAAAGTAAATCCTCCGAATTCAGTTTTGTTTTGCGGGGTGCCATAACTAAATCCAAATACGGGCTTAACAGGCGTACTAGATTGTTCCGATTTTGATTCTGCTATGGGCGTTCTTTCAGTTTCAAGTGGATTCTGCATAGCTGTAGTGGTAGCGGCAGATTGATTAGTACCTTCTAGTAAGTTCTTTGAATCTAAGCGCGACTTTTCGAAAATGTCGCTGAATTGCTGGGCAATGTCAGCAGTCTTAAAGCGAATACAAAACTTCTCAAGCACAACAGTTTCGTCAGCAAAATCGTTAGCAACCCAAAAGTAAGCCTTAGTTTCGTTCTTCATTGGCTTAATTTCCATATCAGGAGTAATAACATGGTTTGCACATATCTTATGAATCTGTTCTCTTCTCATTAATACTCTAACTTTACCAGTAATCTTGTGTTTGAGTAATTTAATTTCACCAATACCTCTTTCCTTCCATTGTTTATCGACAAAGCGAAATAATTTTGCTCTAGAGCTGAAAATTACAGTTTCGTCTTCTTCGCCAGTTGTTACTTTTACCTCTGCTGGGAGAGGGATGATAGGTTTAAAGTCTGGACAAGGATCATAGTTTTCCACAGAAGTATTGCTTCTTTCAGACAACGTCCTAGACTTGTTGAAACTGGTGTTTGGCGATATTCCGGTAAAAGATCCGTCAACAAAGCTCTTACTATGGGTGTCATTCTTTAAATCAAGGAATGAATCATTTCCTGTTGCAGATGTGTTATTATTAGCTTGAGTCGTTTTGAATACAGAAGGCTGACCCCAATTAATTAAGGTACTTGGAGTTGATACTGGTTTGTTTCCTACACCCGGAAAACTAAAGACGGGTGGCGACATAACTGTTGTGTCATTTCCAGATGGCATTGGAATTTGGTAATTATGAGGAGTTGCATTTGCCTTAATGTGCTTAGGTGGAATGGTTACGCTAAGAATTGGAGGTGGTGCTGTAGTACAGGTCGGGAGTGGATCAGAAGACGTGATAACAACGTTCACAGGTAATGACCTAGGAATATCCTTGGGTTCTACCGCCGAACTAGGTTTTGGTTTGGCGACAGTTGCAATAGGAGGAGGCGCGTTAACTGGTGCCGTAGCTGCTGAGGACATAGTGGGCACCGGCGGAACGGTGGGCACCGGTGTAACGGTGGGCACAGTTGGAACAGCAGGTACAGAGGGTGGCACCAGATGTGCCACGTCTAAGTACATTTGATCAGGGTTAGGGTAAACACCTGGATAGTTTATGGGCGTTCTAGTAGGGTCGAATAACGGTGGTGCTCCCGAAGTCTGGCCAAACTGGGAATATTGGTTATAGAGATTATACAAGCTTTGATTGTACAATTGATATGGATTTGATGGTACAGGGAATGGAGGCACAAGGCGTTGATTAAATGGCGGCATTACTTGTGAAGTCTGGAAGGGCAGCTGAGTCGCAAATGTCGATGCGTTTTCGCTAGTCCTGTAGTCCTCATCTAGATTGTACAAGTCATTGTCGTCTATAGTTTGTTCTGTGGACGCCTTTTTCAACTTATTCACTTCTTTTTTCAATTCCGCTATTTGTTTCCTCAAATCTCCTACATCTTTACATTCATTTCTACATTCGTTAATTTGATCTTTAATGTGGTCAACGGAAACTTTGAGTAACTTGAATTGATCTGTGGTGTTTTGTATATCAGATTGAATGGTATTCATTATTTGATTTCCCAATCTACGATTTTCTTCAAACCAAGTTTTAGTCTGTTCCATTAAATCATCAGCTAATCGCATTTGGAAGTTTTTGATTTGATTTTCAATTTTTTCAAGGAACTGTGAATCTGCTCTAGGAGGCTCCTGAAGAATTTGTGAATCAACTGCGGTTCTATATTGCGTCAAATTAGAGTTAGATTGTTGTTTTGGAGTGGAACTTATGTTGCGGAAAATTTGGTAATTATTTCGTATTTGTACATGTTCACTACCACCAGACGAAATGTTTTCATCTGATGAATACTTTCCATCTCCGTCATTATTAATAGATAATTCAGGATCAATTTTGTTAATGTTAGTTTCCACATCCTCAATTAGTTGTTGAATTTGAGAATACAAGGGATGATCCTTGTTTATTTCAGTCTCTTTAACACGATCCAAAGCTTTGTATGCGTAACTCTTGGCATTTATCATCAAAGTAGCATATTTGGTCTTTGTGTCAATTGCATTGTGGTCTCTGGATAAATTTTTCTCTTCCATAGCGATTTTGCTATAAGTGTACGCGAGGTGGTAGTATGCCTGTGGAGACTTCAAACTTGAAAGCAACTCAATAACTTTCTCATAATCACCATCATTTAAATGACTAATTGCCACATACAGTTTGCTCTCTTCTATCAGTGAATTTAGTTCCTTCAAACTCAGCTCTTTGTGAGTGTAATCAAATAACCTTTTTTCAGGCATTTTAATAGTCATTTTATTTTTTAGTTTCTCAAGCAATGGGAGAGCGGAAGAGTAGTACAAACCAGCTCTGATTTCTAAATTCATTTTCTCCTCAACACTTGTAGTAAGTTTTGCTTTTTCACGGAATATACTGCCAATAGTACAGAGAAGTTCAGGGTCAAGTCCATGATGGTCAACACACCGTACAACTTCAATTCCTCTGCTCAGTGTAGCACGAATATCAGTTAGTTCTGTACCTAATTCATTTTGGCTAAATTTGTATGCACAGTCCCACCATTTCATTTGTGAGAGTGGGCAAAGTAAATCTGTTATATTGGCAGGGATAACACTTGGCTTATCAGATGAGATATAAGAAAGTTCCACTGATTTTTGCTGCCGTGTTGTTAATGCAGCACAGTACAAAAAGGCATGAACATCCAATTTATTTAATGTCTCTGGGCCACAGTTACTCGCAGTTGGAGTCAACATATCAAAAAGGGTACATTTAAAATGAGCAAAATTTTTGTAATTCAGGATTGTCCATACAAAGTGATGTAATGATGTGGGATACTCCCTCTGTGCATCAACATCATAAGCTTCAACTTCAATTCTTCGTGGTAATCTAAGGACAGGTGTGGTATATGCATTGGTGACAAAGTGAGAAGTTTTTATTTTGGCTAAGTGATCTTTACTACCAAAAATTTTTTCATACAATTTGTCCTTCCAATGTCCAGAACAACATTGGGAAATTCTGTCTAAAAATGACTGACTCCGGTCTGAAATATTGCCAAGTAAGTAATGCCCAGATTGTGAGCATCTGTATGAGCCTTCTATGTACCAGCGGTTTACAGCAATTTGTAGCTTTTCAGGAGCATGTGTCAGCCAATTTACTTTAGAGTCCAATGGCACGGTTTGCCAAGCAATCAGCATTAAAGGAGCTGCTGACCAAATAGCATCACGCCAGCTAAGTTGATCCTTTTTGGCTTTCTTCAATAAGTATGTTGCTGTATGTAAAACAAATTGTCCTCTGTGGTGTTGTAATAGAGCTGCATGAAACTCACCAAATCCTGGAGGTGCTTCGGCTTTAGCTACTTGCTCCAAAGCTTGATCATATGCATGAAGGAGATCATTAGACTCAATTAAACTTTTAGCAGAGCCACTAGGTGTTTCAGTAAGACTCAAGACGCAGATCCGTTCTCGCACAGTGAGAAGTAAAAGCTGGTATTGCCAGTCATTGGGATTATGTGAATTGTGCTTCAATATTTCCACAAGAGTATCATACCACATATAATTGTTGTTAAAATGATTTCTTTTCCAGCCGAATTCTGTATTGAAGCTGTGTTCAAAGGCTTGCTTAATTTGGTTAGTGTGTTGGTAGTGTTTAAGGAGCCTACAGTGAAGTATGGCATCTTTAGGTCTTACAGCCAGTTCTGCTGTGAGCAACTTGACAAGGGCTTCTGGATCTGGGTTGGAAACTGTAACCAGTCTTTCTCGAAGACGGAAAGTGATAGGATGTCGTGGAAATGTGGCTTCTGCCTTTTCGCACCAATATTTAGCACGTCCAGGATCAATATCCACTTCATCATCAGCCAAAAGTTCACAAACTACAAAGAAAAATTAAAGGTTAAATAAAATGAATTGAACAATATTATGGTTTATAATAATGTTAGCAGAAATCGCATTAAATACACATAAATGAGAATAACTAGCAATATTTTTTTTACAACTAACAAGGCTTCCAACAAAATACAACAATAAACAGCTAGATACTCACTATCAAGTATGGTACTGGTCTGTGTCGGGTCTATGTCCAGTGATATTTTGTAATGTTCAAGAGCTTTTTCTTTCTGTCCGAGTTTCTGTAATGCTTGTCCGAGAAGCTTGTGAGCTGCCGCGTTGTTGTCCTTCTGAGTAAGATATTGCTCAACATATTTTTGGCAGCTGGAGTAGTCTCCCACTTCATAGTACAATCGCCCGATAGAATAAGCCCGGGTTTTAAACTGAAAACAATTGAAACCCTTGTAAAAACCACCATAGTCCTTGAAATTTACCTTGCCCATGCGTTAGAGGTGGAGTTCTGTTACCGCTACTCACCTCCTTCACCGACAATTTTGCGATTAAGTTTTCCACGTGTTTGTCAACGTCCTTCTTTGTTCTATACATATTCACGGCTAATATAATAAGCAAATGATTATCGTTTTCAGCCACTAATAACAATTAAAAGTAGAAATCGCGTGGGGCAAACGGTCGGTAAAATTCGCCTTCGTCATATTTCTATCATAGAACTTTGATTTTTCAATGCAACCGAGGTTGCCAAATAATAATTAATTATTCCCAATATTTACATGTCCTTTTTATTAACATGAAGTGAAAAATTGCTGCAATTTCGCCAGTATTTTTTTCTAATTATAAATTATAAGTGGCAGTACAATAATTTGAAAATTAATTATTATGTAAAAACGTAAAAGAGTGTCCATAAAGTACAATTCTAAGTAGTGCAACATACCATGTTTCCTAGAAATAAAAGTATTTTTTTAAACTTGCAATATGATATTTCATGTTAAGTTGGTACCATGCAATGTTATGAATGAATGAACTAAACACAGTTTTTAGGGTTCGGCTGCACCATCGTGGCAACAAAGTCGACCATTGTTACTATTGGGGCCTTTTGGAGGGAAAAGTGTCGTTTTTATTTTGATTTTCAATTATTTTGTGAAATCTAGTTTAAAGTGGAATAGGATAGTGCTATTGTGCCTTAATCGAAGATTAAAACGCGAAATTATACGAATTTCGAACTAAAATACCCGTATCGGCCCGTTCTAAGGAGTCCCGAGTCAATCCAACCACGGCGCCTCAAATTGCCTATCCTCTTTGTGGTGGCCATATTTACAGAAATATAATTAAACGTTATGTTTTCGGCTGAAGGACTTTGTTTCCATGGCCAGCAATAATTTATAAAAAAAAAATTGTTACTATTGAAGATTTTCTAGTCGCGGTAAAGATCGACTGTAATGTTTGTTTAACAAAATAACATAATATGTTGCAAAGGTTTATGTTTTAACTTTAACTCTCTATTGTTAATATCATACTTTTGCCATTTGTTTTTAATTTAATCCGTAAATATGAAATAACGTTTAACTTTTCTACTAGTTTACAACATCACCTTTAGATGTGGCTATCGTATATTTTAGCGTCAGCGATCAATATAGATGCCTGTATATTTAATGCTACATTATTCAATAAGGACGGTTTCAAATTTAAACATTGTTTTTGTGTTAATAAGTCTTTTACCGTCTTATATCGATATAAATTCGTCCTTTCCATGGACAAAATGAGTGGAAACTCACGTCAATCAAATCACTCAAAGTCAATTCTATTCTATGGTCAACAGAATTGTCAAATTGTGTCAACGCGTACTGTTCTATGGTATAGTTTTATTTTACAAATAATTCTATAAACAATGAATTGTTGTTCAGATTAGTAGTAATATTTATCAATTTACCACAGTTGAGACGTTACATATAGCACTCTACCAATATTTCCGGCGTAAGACAACATGGGCGACGCCGAATTTGGATACGGATCCTCTCTTTCAGTAGATTCTATGAAAGTTATTGCAGAAAGTCTTGGTATTGCGGCTCTTGGAGATGATGCTGCTAAAGAACTTGCTGATGACGTTACATGTCGCCTGAAAGTCATAGTACAGGATGCTATGAAGTTTATGCATCATTCTAAAAGGCAAAGACTTTCTATCACTGATATTGATCATACCCTGAAGATCAAGAATATTGAGGTATGATTTTTACGTAATGTGGTACAAGTACACTTGTTTCACGATCCATTTATAAGTATATTCTTTTCCTTATTATTCTGTAAACAATTTGTTTATTGTCCTTTGTAACATTACCCTCTTCATCACATGTAAGCACATGTTTCAGCCACAATATGGATTTCTGCAACCCGATTCACTGCCATTCAGATTTGCGTCAGGTGGAGGAAGAGAATTACATTTCATAGATGAGAAAGAAATTGATTTATCAGAAATACTTTCCGCACCACCTCCAAAAGTACCTCTAGATGTGTCAGTTAGAGCTCACTGGCTGAGTGTGGATGGAGTTCAACCAACTGTGCCTGAAAATCCCCCACCTTTATCGAAGGAAGCCCAGAAACTGGAATCTGTTGATCCTGTTAGCAAACTTAGTAAACCCACAAATAAAGATGCTGCAGGTAATAATTATGTTAGCCTTAATAAATTTTTTCAATTTGTTTATTTAATTAGGGCACATTCTCATTATGTCGCGATGACGGATAGTCATGCAGTTTAAAATGTCGTGGCTTGTATATTTAAATGAAGTTGTTCACACAAAGAACAACATGATTCACTGTTGTTGACGACCTCTTTGACGTTATGACTACAGGCTGTCGTGACAATGGGAAGTGCCACAACAATAGTTGTCCCACAATTAATAAATTATTGCAATAAAAATTTCACGACAGAAAATCGCAGCTTCTAACGATTCTGTTGTACAAATGACAAGGTCGCTGCTGTGAACCGATAAATTGTTATCACAATCTAGTGCAAACAGCTACACACAACAGTTGTTCAATGATAAAAGAAACATCCATGACACAGTCACGACATATAGTCATGATACGGGAACAGGGTAGACACAACAGTCATCCAATGATTAATAAATCTTTTCTCGATTCTTAGGTAAACCAATGTGTGGTAAGGCAGCGAGATTAAAGGCATCAGAGTCTGTGCATGTGAAGCAGTTGGCCACTCATGAGCTGAGTGTAGAGCAGCAGCTGTATTATAAAGAAATTACAGAAGCTTGTGTTGGCAGTGATGAAGGGCGACGTGCTGTATGTACCTTAATTGTCGTAATAATATAATTATAATACAAAAAAGAACAGAACAGTAATATTAAGAGGCATGCCATTGCTGTAATAAAAAATAATAAAAAACCATAAACTTATATTTCATAATTTTTCACACAAATATTAATAAAAGTCGAAATAGAAATGATTCACATAATAGGATATTGATTAATGCCTGTGTATTTAAATGCATAGTCTTTAGAAATATTAAATTTGTTTTCAGGAAGCACTACAGTCACTTGCCTGTGATCCAGGTCTCCATGAAATGTTGCCTAGAATGTGCACATTTATATCAGAAGGTGTCAAAGTTAATGTTGTGCAGAATAATCTAGCATTACTCATTTACCTGATGAGAATGGTCAAAGCTTTGCTTGATAACCAGTCTCTTTATTTAGAGAAATATGTAAGTTTACTATTTTATTAATGTATTATTTAAGTATTTACTGTCAATATATTCGCCAATTGGAAATTATTGAAACATTTTCTCCAAATTTAAGACTAATATTTTTTAGTTGCAGTCATTTTAGGCTTAATATTTTTCTGCTACATATTGAACACTAACTGAAGGGTAAATATTTGTGTTGAATGAAATGACAACATTTTGGTGGAACTCTTACCAAAATTAAAAATACAAGTAATTTACAATACATCCAAAAAATCAAATCAAATCTTTGTCATTCAGAATTGAAGCGCCTCAGTTTATTTTTCCCGCTACATGACCTAATATGTTTGTAATAAATAATTCTTCTGTTCTGATTGCTAATAAAATTATAAATTCCACAGTTACATGAATTAATTCCGTCAGTATCAACATGCATAGTATCACGACAGTTGTGTTTGCGTCCTGAAATGGACAACCACTGGGCTCTGAGAGACTTCGCCGCGCGGCTCATGGCGCAAATTTGCAAGACTTTTAATACGTCTACTAATAATCTTCAAACCAGGGTTACTAGGTAAGATTTAATCATCAGCTTTTTGTTTACCACTGTATAGAGGGTGTCCCAAAACTCAACGTCAAGCGGTCACTGGGCGAGAGGTCAGGTTATATCAGTTCTGGTAAAAATTAAAAAAAAAAATCCATGTCACTGAGTTAAGTGATAATAGGCATTTTTTTGAAAATGTTGAAAATCGATACCCTAGACCACATGTTTAGGTACTGTCATCACAAATTTTCAAATTTTGGAGTGTTTTTTTTAGCGTCATCAAACAATAAACGTTATGAGTTTAGTAAAAAAAAATAAGTTTCATTGAGTCATAGCTGAAAAAAAATATGTCAGCTAGCTTTGACATTTCATATTTTTTAAAAAATGTACTACACTACTCTGGGCAAGTTATTTTAAAAGATGGGCCATATAATCAAGATTTCAAAATGGTACAATACTTGCCACTCTTCATTCCATAAAAAATATTATAACTTATTTTTTGCAAAAGGAGCTCGTTTTAAAAAAAACTCATGTCATGATAAATAATACTTTTGTGTGCTCAAAGATTGGCTTTAACATCGTGGAAGTGAGATGGTCATGTGTGATAGAGTGAGATGGATAGTGACAACGTATTAAACAAAATAATCTACCCTAACACATGTGAGTGTGTCAACTTAATAATTAGTTGATTGTTGTATTATAATAAATTTTAATCAAAATTAAACGAAACGAACTATTGTAATACTTTAATGTTAAAGTAAATGCTCAAATTGTTTGCCTTCGGCACGAATACAGGTTCTGCATCGCCTCACAAAAGATCTTTTTATCAATCGTGCGAATCTTCTCAAACTAATTTCTTCTGCTGCTTCAACAATTTTGTGGCGTAATTGGGCTAGATTTTCTATAGGTTTTGCATATACTTTTTCCTTTATGCAGCCCCAGTAAAAAAAATCAAGGGGGTTTAGGTCCGGAGATCGAGGAGGCCACAAAATTGAACCAAGGCGCCCAATCCACCTTCCGGAATATTCCGTGTTTAAATAATCACGTACAGAACGAGCATAATGCGCTGGGCAACCGTCTTGTTGAAACCACATTTCTCTATAGATGTTGAGTGGTACATCTTCTAGTAACGTTTGCAAATCGTTTTGAAGAAAATCTAAGTAGTTGTCGCCATTTAATGTTTCAGGCAACTCAAAACGGTCCAATTATTTGTCCATTTAAAATTCCGGTCCACATGTTGACTTTGAATTGGTATTGGGACCGGTCTTCACGCATTAAATGCGGGTTTTCCGTGTGCCAGTCATGTACATTGTGCAAGTTTAAATAACCATCTTTTTTAAATGTTGTTTCGTCAGTCCATAAAATTTTGTTTATAAATTGCGGATCTTCACGATTTCTCGCCAACATTGTTCTACAAAAATCCATTCTGAGAGAGTAGTCACGAGGTAATAAACTTTGTACACGTTGCACATGATACGGGTGATATTCGTGTTGCTTTAAAATTCAATGAGCAATCTTTTCGGTATTCCAGTGGCTCTTTCAATCGCACGTACTGAAGTGCTGGGATCATTTCGAATTTCTTCTAAAATTACGTCGTCATCGTCTCCTTGAGGTCTTCCACCGTTCGTACGAGCACTAGGCATTCGTCCTTCGGAGTATGCCAGGTGTACATTGACGAACACGCGGTGATCTGGGTGACGCTCTAAGTTTGGGTACCTCTCGCGATACAATCTGGCTGCGGCAGAGGCATTACAATGGCATTCACCGTAAGTAAGATGCATATTCGCATATTCTTCCGCTGTGTACAGATACGGCATGTCGCGAAACGTGTTAGTTTTCTAGGTTTTAAATCGAGTCCAGGAAATAAGCCAGGGTCGTCAACACAGATGCAATATCAAGTCCAGGGTAACACAAGCCAAAGTCGTCAGTACAAAAGTTACACGATTACGAGAAGATGCACAGTAAACGAAGGAACGTAGCGTACTAAATGATAATAACCAATGATCAATAATAGAGCATCGGCGTCACTATCCGTCTCGCTCACTCTAATTCATGTCGCACAGCGGCACTATCCATCTCACTCTACCACATATGACCATCTCACTTCCGCGATGTTAAAGCCAATCTTTGAGCACACAAAAGTATTATTTATCATGACATGAGTTTTTTTGAAACGAGCTCCTTTTGCAAAAAATAAGTTATAATATTTTTTATGGAATGAAGAATGGCAAGTATTGTACCATTTTGAAATCTTGATTATATGGGCCATCTTTTAAAATAACTTGCCCAGGGTAGTGTAGTACATTTGAAAAAAAAAATGAAGTGTCAAAGCTAGATGACATTTTTTTAAGCTACGACTCAATGAAACTTATTTTTTTTTACTAAACTCATAACGTTTATTGTTTGATTTGTGACTGCAATAAATAGCATGGTTATTTATGATAACGTTAAAAAAACTCACTCCAAAATTTTAAAATTTGTGATGACAGTACCTAAACATGTGGTCTAGGGTATCGATTTTCAACATTTTCAAAAAAATGCCTATTATCACTTAACTAAGTGACATGGATTTTTTTTTAAATTTTTACTAGAACTGATATAACCTGGCCTCTCGCCCAGTGACCGCTTGACGTTGAGTTTTGGGACACCCTGTATATGTATGTAAGTCATAGTTTCCCAAAGTGGTCCCTAAAGCCCTCCAATGGGCGCTGAAGAGTCCTCGGGGGCGGTAGGGCCTTGAAAGTAATTGCGGGTGTTGATGCTGTCCAGAGGGTGCTACCGCACTTGAAAAAATCCTGAATTATCTATATAATCACTACACTTTTTTTTCTTGTGACTTTTTGTGTTAATGTAAAAAATACGTGTTTTCAATGTTTTTTGGCGGTGGGCATTGAAATTTTTTTATCTTGCCTAAGTGGGCACTGAGCCGAAAATTTGGGAATCTATGATGTAAGTCCTCATGATCTACGTGTGAAATGCGCGCCTGGACGTCGAATTGCGGGCACCAGGTCGTTACACCATACCACCATAATTCCTAATGAATTGTAGATGAAATTTTGTCATTGTCAATTTTTTCCAGATTGTTCGCTAAAGCTCTACAATGTCCGTCACAAACAAACAATGAGTCAGGACCATCTATGGCGAGTATGAAAGAATCTGAAAAAACACCTCTTGCGTCGCTCTACGGCGCCGTTCAAGGTTTAGCTGAACTTGGACCAGAAGTAGTGAAGGCAAGCCTTTTTTATTGCTGATCGTGCACACAAATACATGAATTTACAACACAATCGTCGTAATAAAAACTATGTACATACATATATTAAGACTTCTTTTGAGAAACAACTCTCTACCTGATCAGTCACAACACAAAACGAGCCCTCCAAACACGCAGGTTTGCATTATGCACAAAAATAGGCACAATCTTAATTTCAGCAGCTATTCTTGTGCAGGTGTTCATATTACCCCGCGTGAGATGGCTCGGCGAGCGTTTAGAAGGCGCTTTGAGCGGAGTGGGAGGCGCGGATCGCTTAGCAGCGGGTAACCTCAAGCATCAACTTCTTAAAGTCTTAGCGCCCGTCGTACGTCAGCTGAGACAACCGCCTGACGTTGCCGAGGATTACAAGTAAGTGAAGCATGGATTGTTAAAATGTTTAATTAGTTACTTAAACATTGTACGGACAACAGAACATCAGACTACACATTTTTGTTCGAAAATCGCCTCCATTGCAACGGAACAAGATACGTCAATGTGTAGCTTGATGTGTTGGCCTGTGTACATAAAGGTATTTTTTCTTTATGATAATTTTATTATTTATCATACTTAAAATTTGATACATTACCATTTAATCAATATAAAACGATGAGAAAAAACACAAGGAACGAATTAGCATATGAGTGTAGACACTGATTGATGAGGTAATACACATTCACGGCGTGCGTGCTGCATTAACAATGCACGCCACGGCATCTTAATCAGATTAACGTTGCGTGATCTATACACGGGCTTTTATCGAATTACCTAGTTTGATCGAGCTTTATAACACTGTCTGCACATAATTTGTTAAAACCTTAATGTCTAGAATCTTGGGGTCAAGATGGTCTTTGTGATGCCTTTTGTGATGTGATGACTTTTGTGCAAAAATATTTATTAAGTTAATGTTATATTATAGCTTATTCTCTATTATAGTTTGGCGTTATAGCCAATGCCCAAAAAATAAATATGAAAATAAAAACTTATTTTTTTTGTTTCTTGCTTATTTTATTAGGATTAATGAATACCTATTTAGTAGCAGTAGAGCTCCTTATGAAAGAGTTCATCTAGGGAAGTATAGCCTCCTTACCCATTTCTGCCGCCCACCAGTAATGTGAGCATTACTGCGTTTCGATTTTGAAGGGCATGGGTGCTGGTGAAATTACAGACGCATGGGACTTGTCAACTTTGTGTCTCAGGATGACAGGCGCAGTGGCAGTGCCTCTCAGATTTTTGTGATTTAAAGTTCTCTTTTGCGATCTTAATAAATTTTATTTTGTTCATGGTAACGTGGATGGACTTATTTGTCAACTATATGCCGTCAATTGCCCCAAAATAAATACAGGGAATTCCCTAGTTTAAGATCAGGTAATTAGTGTGGTTGTGTGGCATATTATTTATTCAAAAAGTCACTTTCTCAGTTTGATTATTTGTGTACTTGAGTTTTTGCGTTCAAAACATCTTGTCCGGAGAATAATAATAATAACGCACACACTCAACATATCCCCGCACTAGGGAAACCCTGTGTCGCGGGTGCCGTGGACACACATAGACAACTACAAATTACACCCAAACTCAGAGAAATAAATGTAGGCCATACAAATATTTCTCCCAGCCCGGGAATCGATTCTGGGACCTCTGCGTAGCAGCCTGTAATGGTAACCGTTCGGCCACGGAGGCAGTTTATAGGCGGTGTACAGATTTAAGATACGGCCCTCGTTATTTCATAATGCCATGGTTAACAGGCGTGAATACGGCTATCTGGGTCCGAGCCTGCAGCAGATGGTGAGCAAGTTGCGCACGTCACCGTCCGCTGGTGGTAGTGGCAGCGCAGTCGCTGTGGTCACTTGCACCCCGCCTCTAGTCCCCACAACACCTTCCCCCGCGTTCGTCCAAGCTCCGCAAGCTAAGGCTGTTGGTGAGTACAGAGATTGTGATAACTATGAGAGCAGCCGCACAGAATTTGAACTGCTAGCGAATCAGATACGAACATATAATGTACTAGTTCTTAGTAACCCGTGCGCGCAAGGTATGTTTCAAAACGTTTATATGTTCTTGGCAATTTGTGAAAATAATTAATCTGTAATCAATAAAATACACTGAATAATACAGAAACAGTGGCTACTCGCAACGTGGTGATCAGCGCGTCGCCAGTGCTGCAGACACCAGCGCCCGTCACGCCACCACCGCAGAAATTCGTCATAGTCTCGCAACAGAAACCACCACAGGTATTTTGTTATTAATATCCATTGCAATTATGGCACTTCCTCTTGCGAACGGCGGCCTTACCTTTTTTAAATAGTATTTTTTATTAAGACACTGTTTCCTGAATGTTCAGGTCCAACCAGTCAGCGGGCCCGGTCATATCATGGTCCATAGTTCGCAGCCAACTTTAGTAAGAAGTCAGAATGTGCAGGTATGTCAGACGTAGTTCGATTGTACCTTCCAAATTCTTCCTGTATGAAATTTTTTGTATGAAGCATGACTGAGTAATTTTGAATCAGTTGTAGCATGAATAGGAGTGAATTAGTAATGCATGATAACTGGCAATTCCTGTACATTGAGTAAATAAACATACATAATATTGTCCAGGTAGCTGCTTTGTATGTACCTGGTAACTGTAGAAATACACTCTAAGAATGTATGATCGAAGTTTTTATAAATAATCCCCTGCCAAAGTTCTGCATGGCACAGATCGAATGCTATAAAAATCTTAGATGATGTCTGCGCGCATGTGAGATGCGAGTGTATAACTAAGTTTCTAGCAAATTTGTAAGAGGAAATAGGTTTTACACCGTTGTGCATGTTTGTGCATAGTCGGTGGTGGTGACGAGCGGACCGCCGGCGGGGCAGGCACCGCCGCAGAAGGTGGTGGTCGTGGGCATGCCGCCGCAACAGGCTCAAATCAACGCCGGCGTCAGCCAGGTGTGTTTCTTATCTAATTATTAATTTTCTATATTGATAAGAATCCAGAACACGATATACAAATTACCTCCTGTTTTGTTAACATTTCAAATGTATTGGACAGATTTTTATAATTTAACTTACTTGTAAATCGGTTATCTGTTGAGCAATAACACGCACGAAAGCCACTTCAAAGCTTTAAAAGCATGTAGAGTGTAGATGTTAACTAATCTATTTAAGTTACATGGAATAGCTCTATTAATTATATAAAAAGTCTATTTATACTACAATAGCAACGTTTGTTTCCGTGTAGGCACCCGTCTCAGTGGTAGCGAAGCCAGTTTTCGCAAGGGGTGGTGTTGCAATTGGACCCTCCCAGCCACAACCTCCACCGCCTGAGCTGGACGATCTGTCACACCTCGCCTGACAGGCACCACCACGTTACACTTTAGTCATCAAGCAATACACTCGAAAAAAAACGTAACTTAACTATTGTCAAAAGGTAAATCGCAAGCCGAAAATGTGTTTCCGTTAGTTGAAAGTTATTTATATAAAAAGATGGATATATATCAGAAGTTTTGGAATGTACAAAAATGTCTAAAGAAGTAAGACACTGCACTTTCCGCCTTAGGTTTAATTTAGTTCGCGGCAATGACCAAATACGTAGTTTATTGGAATGTTTTCGATGTTTTGCCACGAATTGTTTGAAATTTTATTAAGAAACCATATATAATTAACAAAAGTTTGTTGTGGTGTAAAATGGTAGTAACAATGTACACCGTTGGGAGCTGTCGTGATGAAATAAATCTCCCGTGAGAAATAAATCGATCCTCTTTCTTCAATGTTCAACTTTGTTGCTCTTATTAGTTACAGATATTCTATCTAGAAATAAAAAAAATTTTCTTCACAATCACCAGCTAGAATACCTGAAACTTGCAGTATAAGATCTTTTATATCCTTTTATATCCTTGTCACTTATTAAAACTATAGTGAATAATGAACGCTAGGATTTTATTAATGTAAATTAATTACCATGTTCAATTGCAGACCACGGAAATTGCCTTTGATTTCATTGTGT
This sequence comes from Hyposmocoma kahamanoa, assembly GCF_003589595.1. NCBI lineage: Eukaryota > Metazoa > Arthropoda > Insecta > Lepidoptera > Cosmopterigidae > Hyposmocoma > Hyposmocoma kahamanoa. Next base: position 14,389,750 of record NW_020653945.1, read on the forward strand.
AACTGAAAAATCTCACCACATTCAATAACAAATAACTGCCACAGGCAATGAAAGTAATGACTGAAGTTCAAGCTACTATAAGTTAGGTTATATACGTATATTTTGGGGATATTTGAATAATTACATGTTAATACATAATATAGGGTCTAAGTTCGTAAGAATTTGTTTGAAATCCTTTCTATATTTTAAGTGTATGAATCCATAATGTGTTAATAATATCTGCAATAACTAACGAATAGCAAATTGTTACGATTTTCAATGATGTTTATAAAGAGTAAAGGTAATAATTTATATAAGAATAAAGGTAATAAATTGGAAAAAAAAGGTTCGTTTTCCTTACATTTTTGCTTAGAGAAATACTAAAACAGCACGCACAAAGTACGGTCGGTACAAAAAGTATACAGATTGTACAGTCAACATTTCTAGATAAATAGCCCTCACGAATGGTCAATACAGCGGGCCATTGTATCAATACGATACGAATAGCGCACGATTCAAAGGGTTCGATTACTGGTATAGTTGCATGGGAACGGGTAAATAGGCACCGAATACTCACATAATAGGCAAAATGCTCGGTGAATGAATGCCCACTCGTCTGAATTGATAAGTGGGCTGTGCCGCTCGCGTGGGGAGCTCGTGGCCGCCCGCCCGCCTACTGTAGGGGAGTAATTGGGTATCTATGCCTACAACTCCAAGCTCTCTCTGAGTCTATAAAATAAACGTTTCATGCGTAATTGGTTGATAAACTTATGGCAGATTAATTTGTACCGCAGCTGTTAAAAATTTGAATTTGTAAAGCGGGTTTTCCCCGGCTGTTAAAAAAAAGAAAAATTTTAACTTGATACATGTTTACCTATAATAATAATATCAAAGAATATTTACTGATAATAAAAATCCTTTTATACGAAGTGAGACTTGCAAGGATGGGTTTACACGGGACATGTCTCGATTATGGCAACTCTCCAGCACGTTAACATAATCAAATTATACGTTATGGACATGTCTTCAATTAAAAATAATTCAAATTTCGAATTCAAATATTTCTTTCAGATAAAATCCATATAGAGTTAGTAAACCAAACAACTTAAGAACTAGTGCTAGTATTAATATTATTATAATTTGAAAGACTACTTATACATTTAAGATAGTGTGGCGCTCTATCCACCTACGCAGGAGTGGCGAGTCCCACCGATCTTTAAACACACACGGGATGCCGTTGCAGCTATCACGGAGGCGCCTTAGCACAGATGCACACCTTTTCCTCATGATGGCCATGAAACGTCCATCTGAGCCTCGGCAAACATCCCCGATGCACTACACCTCCACGGAAGCCCCATCAGCACCCTGAATGCGTTATTATATTGAACAATAATATCGACAAACAAGAAATATTTTTTTGTCTGTAATATGCTCGTGAACAATATTTATAAAAGTACTGAAATGCAAATATTATCGGTAACATAAAAGGCGTCATCTCATCTTTGACGGGTCAGCGTTGGCGGCGGCGCGCTCTGTGTTGTCCGCCGACGCCGCCTGACCACTGACCGCGTTCTGCTGCCGCCTGCATTCTGTCGCAGACGCACCCCGAGCGCGCTCACCACGCTCATTTCGACTCTCCCCGAAACGACTCGCGATATTTTCCCGCCAAATAATTCGCGCGCTTCCTTTTGAATTTTTATTCATTTTCCATATAATTTTTTAAAAGTTTTTAAACGTGAAAACTTTAATTTTGTGATGCGCTGTTTCTTTGTGTTCTTGGTTTTGTTCTTTGTGTTCTTACCGGAGTCCAGTGAGGCGATTCGATGGCTGTAAGTATGATTTGAACAAAAAATTAGCACATTTGATATTTATTATCAATAAAATTGATTTAGCATACTTAATATGGATTCTACTAAATTTTTTACCTGAGATTATAATTTTAACATAACATTTTATAAAAACTTTAAATTTGTATAAATATAATGTACATTCATACATAGAGTACATTATATAGGTAATATAACTATACATTTTATACATTCTTACGTTTACAAATTCAAATTATTACAAATTAATACAAAAAAAGTATATGAAAATTACCTATTTCCAGAAAATATTTAGAAACGTTTTTTAATTATTGACATAAAATATATTAAATTACTCTAACGATTAATAAATCATAATGGACTTCAGCTAAAGCCATTAAAACGGTCTCAAGTAAAATCTCCACTAACCGGGGCTTACATATTACCTACATCACACAAAAAGCTAATGCCCCTTAATTTGCATCAAGTCCGAAGGAATACGAACTAATATCTAACAGGATAAACAAATTAAACCTGTAAGAATGGCACTAATAAGCAATGCTGTGCTATTGTCAGAATATTTGTTCAAACGACCCTGTCTGCCCAACAACACTTCTAGGCGGGCCCATTTAAAAAAATAGTCAATATTTATTTAGATTTATATATTATTTAGATGATATCCTTCGTTTTTAGGAAATTCTAAGGCAACATATTGATGCAGAAAGTAAGTAGTAAATTTAATGTTCAGCTTTGAAAAGTTAACTAATTAACTTAATTTTCGATATTTTTATAGATTCCTGATAATATCGACGTTTCAAAGCGAAAAAGGGTTGTGACCCTTATGTCGGAAATTCTTCTAATTTTTTTACCAAGATAATAAAATTAACGGTGCGCTACGTGCTACTAGTTCACAATATTTATTTGATCTTCTATACAAACTTTTTTTGTATACACAAACAGCAAAATTAATTTTACGTAAGTTATACTGTAATGTATTAACAGCTACTTTTGCAATACTATTTACTATTACGTAATAGCGTTACCACACGACGTTTAAGAAGTCTAACCTAGGTAAATAACTTTAAATCAACTATTCACCTGCAACTTTCTATTCGCGCAGGTTGCTTGCAGATACTCATTAAACATCGCTCTAATGAAGACAGATAACTTTGAAATCTGACATAACGTCTGATGGTAAAAGCTTACGGGTTTTCTATAGATGTACTGCAATAATTTTTAGGCTTCTTGTGTTTCGTTTCATGACGTTGGTGTGATTTTGTTATACGTTTACTTTGCGCCTTTGACCTGCCATTCATCGTCATCATATATAACCCAATTATAGGTAACACTATCGGGTACTCAGGCGAGGATTTAGGCCTAAGGGTCGAAACACAAAACTGTGAATCGGCTCGATGCGAATTCGCAACGCAGAAAACTACGACGCGAATTGCTGCGATGCGATTTCGTGCGGCAAGGCATCTCACTGCATGGTTCGGGTAACCATTCCTTCGACGATCATCAACCGTACTGAACGTAATTTTTAAACTAGGTAGCGACATGGATCATAAATAGAGTGTTGTACTGCTGTTATTGATAAGAAAGCACGGAAAAAAACACAAAGAAGATTAACATCGCAGGAATGCGCGATGCGAAGCAATTCGCAAATTCTTGCAATGCGTCGTGCGAGCTCGTAGATTTCTGCGATGCGACGTCGCCAATGCGGGTTCGGGATTTTTTTTACTTTATTGGTTCATTTACGATTATTATAATGTAACATACTATAAATTTAATTTGGTGAAAATTTTATCTAAATTACACAACTACTTAGGAATGAACACAGCTTGCAAAAACAACGTAAATGTTAATTAAGTTGAATTTAAAAACAACAACTTAATTTTTTAAATTAAAGTAATACAAACAAAAACAATAAATACAAGTGAACAAGGGTCTTGGACAGTATCAAACTAGATGGGGGAAAAAAAATTAATTAAGGTTTAATATAATACTATAACGAAATTTGTGCAGCGACTGCCAAAATATATCGCTAACGTGACTGTACTTATCATAGTATGCAGAGTCTTGGGACACAGGAAAAGCCCAGAACATTCTTGCGGAATGGTGGTGGTGACTTCACACGTTTTCCGAGGGTTGTTAACTTCTTCAACGTGCAGGTTTCATCAACATGTTTTCCTTCACCGATAAGCTCATGGTAATTTCAAATTAAGTTTCCCACATCAATTCCGAGACACTCGGAGGTGCGAGCCCGGATTCGACGGCCTCTGCCTGAGAGGCAGTAGGTCAAATCCTTACGCTACCACGATTTTTTACCTGCCATTGGAATACGAAGTGCATATCTAAAAAACAAATTGTTTCACAATTCAATCCTAAATATTAATAAAATCTAGCCAGTTAAATCAAAATACTACCTAACCAAACATGTATACAAAATCTTCGCGAGCAGTTATTGCGAAGAATAAGGAATTTTGTTATTAACCCTCATCGGGTTCATCAAGAAATTCATTTTAACTTCGTCCATAGAAAATCAATATTTAGCGATGCGTTTAAACACCGCACCTAGATATACGGTCAAGTGAATGACAAATCCTAATTCAATCGGTAAATACAAACTCAAATCATTTAGTCGAATACGATTGCACAACCAATTTATGAATGGCTTTAAATATACTAAATAAGTAAGAATTTACTGCCTACCAATTTTTGAAAATATTTGTACTTTCATCAACTGTGTTTTATTAACTCAATTAAAAAAAAAGAAAAAATTTAGACAAAAAAAAAACTTTTTCTTACCAAAGCTAAGTTTAGTTAGTTTTATTAGCTTAAGTTATTTTTTGTTAGTTTAAGCTTTAGTTTATTTTTATTACCTTAAGTATATTTTGTCATAATTAATTTTTATTATTATTGTTGATTACTTGATAGTTGGTGTAACGGGCTGGTGTCCGCAACTCGACGTCAAGGCGCCTATTTTGCGTGTAGATTATTGTTATTTATTACCAATCAATTATTTATGTCCATTACAAACAATCACTACAACATTTTGAAACAACTAACTAGCCTTAAGAACGACAAAAGAGGCAATAATTAATTTTTTTTTAATCAAATCACTATTTCAGGAATTGTCCATCTCAGTATCTTTGAAGGCTGATTCCAGATTACAATGGCCTATTAAGTACTACTTTTTTGTATTCTTATCAAAATCAAGAGTCTAGCGGTTTTTAAAGTTACCTAGGAACTATAGAATTACATTTTTAGATTTTTAATTGAAAGTTGAAAATTTAAAGCTGACTCACTCGAACGTGAATTCTCCGCTTTAGATCAAAACTTTCGTGGCTTCCATTGATCTTACGATGCTGATTATTTTATGCGTGAAAGTACAATTCGTACAGATAGTTACAAAACAAAATCTCCAAGCCCAAACCTTCTACAAATAGAAAAAAAATTTTTTTAGCCGATCTGGTTGAAAATTTCCATAAATCTATTAAAAATATCATAACTCGAAAACTACGATAAATCGCGGAACATACATGGGAGTAATTCGGATACCCCTCAATATGAGGGACCTAAATTTTACTTTTGGACATCACTTCTCTCTCGGCCACCTTGTATACTCACGCTCTTAGATTCCCTTTGGGATAGGCAGAGACTATCGCCACTTAGCACGATCCTCTCTTGCGTCACTTACATTCATCAATATTTTCATATATGTATAGTATCTTATTCTTCTCATTACACACCTCATCCTTTTTAAGAACACTTTCAATTTGATCTGAGAGTGTTCTTCGTGTCCGTCCTCTTCCAACCATGCCTTCCACTGTAGCTTTATATATTTCTTTCGTTAATCTACATCCATTCATCCGCTCCTTGTGCCCAAACCACCTCAGCATACCATTTCCTATGTTTGTCGCTGCATCCTCTTTCAAACCACGTCGTTAACAGATATTCTTGATTCTGTCACATGACCGCACTTGACATATTTTTCTAACAAGTAACAAAATACTATTTGTGTTTAAAGTTAGGCGACGTCGGTGGCCTAAAGATTTAGGGCTCAATGCCCACAATGTTCGATTCCCAATAGGACCAATTTGGGAAAATAACCTGGTTTGGGTGTTCTGGGAAGTGAGCCAGAATTCCGTTGCTCTGGTACTCATAGTACAGGGAATTCCCTCGTTTGAAACCAGGCACTTGGTGTGGTTGTCTGGTACATATTAAATTACACAATCTGAGTAAAGGGTAGACTCAACTACGACTTCAGTAACAAAGAAGTAGCATAATGTGGTGACTAGCTGTGTCAATAATATTCTGTATAATATAATAAATTTCGTGCAGGCCCAAAGTGTGGCATTCCATGTAAAGTTCTCCCCAGTTCATCCGATGCGCTCCCTAATTGAACACTGCGCTAATGACCGGCGTTGTTGCAACCCGCAGTTATTTGCCCAGATTACAACCCGGAAATAAGTAGGAAATCCGAACTGCCGTCGGACCTGCCAATTTGCACAAATTCCACGTAACGTTCATAATTATCCCATGATATTTACACACATTTTAAGCTCTTATTACGAAATGAGGACGGTGAAATATTGTTTTTAATTTTTAGAGTTATAAAGAGAGGAAATCGTAAAAATTAATCCCTTTAGGATTACGTCGTAATACCCGTGATGGATTGGTTAAATCTATTCTGAGTATTTTTAAGAGGGTTTTCAAGCAAGTAACAATTTGTAATGTTGCTTTTTCTTCTTCTTTATGATTATTGTTTATTTTCTTTTGGCGAAATTTTTGCCGAATGATCACAAATATTTTATACCTATCCTAGAATGTATTTAACTATAAACCATTCTTAGCACACGAAAACTTAAAACCTTTTGAAGCTGTCAGTCGTCTAAATTAACGGCTTAAACTTTATTTAAAGTTAAAACTTCCCTTTTAATATAAACCTGTCAGTCTGGATTCTTTGATAGATTTAACAGCCCTCCCGGCGTACTTTAATTTTATAGAGCGGCGGAAATCTACCTGTAGTAAAAGAGAGAACGAGAGAGTTTATTAAATTTCACTTTGTGTGTGATGTTTGACTAATTAAGTCTCAAGATTTATGAAAAGAAGAAGTTTAATAGGTAATTTATATAAGACTTATTCTGGGGAATTAGTTTGTACGTAATACGATATTTTACAGTGTATACATTAAAATTACAAAAGACTTTTAAATACGATTTTGCGGTTTAAATGGATATCACACACTACGTGATTAGTAAACTACGAGTATGTCGTATGTAATATTAGGCTCGATATATAAGAATATAATTGAATAGACCGAACCAGCGTATAATTAATTGATTTGCTCGGCTGACAAATTAATTGGCGGAATTAGCGTGAAATCCCAGGACGTGCTGATTATGAACGCGACACGCAATCTAAGAACAATGGTATAAATAAGAATAACATAGAGAAAATGGAAAAAAAATGAGAACATTGAAGAACAAAAAGACTGCAATCAATCTTACAAATCCCTAATTAATTCAAAGTGGACATTTTCAATCACAATTCATAAAAATAATGATGACAAACGACGTGTATTAAAAGTTTACGACCAATAAAAGAATCTGAATAATGCCTCCGTCTAATAAGTATGTTTGTCCGCTTGTTTACGATATGAGCCAACAGTGTCCAGCACTTTCTCGTTTACCAATCGCCTCGAATTCCTATGGTATGTTGTTATGACGCATCATTACCTTTATGGCAAAGATTTGCTTTAAGGGCAAAACTTGGGTCAGACATCTTCACCTTTTGCAGGTAAGTAAATTACACCTTCTGCCTGCGCGAACTAATATGTTCCCATAAAACTATTACAGTTCCGACCTCAGTGTGGAGCATCCTCGACTAAGTGATTCCCGTGAGAAGAGCGGGCTCAGTTTTCGCTGAGTTAGCAAGGGCCGTGTGTGGCAGACCGAAAAAAATAATTTCCTTCGCTCGAGTTCCCACTGTGACTTTTCCAGGCGGCCGTCCCGTGCATCTGGCGGGATCTATTATTAGGGGACGGCTCTTAATGCTTTCTTAGGTATTTTTATATGGCTACCCGTCTTAGTTTTTACGATTGTGATTTTTATTGAATTCCCTCGTCCTAGCTACGTAGTTACGCCGTGATATGCCTGCGGACGAAGGTGAAATACGAGCCACTTTGCCAGATTTATTTTATTGCGGTGTGTTGGACACACATTTCTTTAGATTTTATATTTTCTACGCGACGAAGGCTGTTTTGCTCTTTTCGTTTAGAGCGAAAACGTGTTGCAATAAAATGTGATTGCGGTAATTCTTTTTGTGGGCTCAGCCCTATTTATGTTTGTACTAGCGCTATTTGTACAAAAGTAAACTTCAGTGAAAGCCCACAAGTAAGCCGAGCGCGGAGTCCACTTCGGTGAATGTAAAGGGCTTCGAGAGGCCCAACTTTGCCGTGTTTGACTGTAACTTTAAATTAATTTAGATTCATGTCCTGCAGGTATAAAATTAACCGAGTGTACCAAGCGTACATTTAGACAATACTGAAAATAATTTAAAAATACAAAGCGTAGTTTTTTTTATAATAGCAAGTGACGAGACGAGCAAGTCGCGCTACTGGTGGTAAGCGACACGCCTATCCATAACAGTTGCAGTGCTATTCAAAGCTTTAAATCGCAAAGATCTTATGGGCACTGCCACTACGCCCGTCACCCTGAGAAAAAGTTGACAAATCCCATGTGCCTGTAATTTCACCAGCACCCCTACTTCTCTAAACCCGAACGCAGTAATGCTCACATTACTGCTTGGCGGCGGAAATAGGTAAGGTGGTAGAAACGTATATAAGTGTAAATAACCTGAGAAATAACGTTAGAGTCTGGCTTTCATTGATTCTACATTTCTACAAATAGCTTTTAATTCTCACAGTATTGTGCGGTTTAGTGTTTTCGCAATAAATCTTTCGTCGAAACTAACGACTTCATTCTTCAACTGGTTTTTTTTTTTGCGAAGGAGCGCGCAATAAGTGCAACAAATCGCTGTAGCACGATTCATTTGATCTGACACGAATTTATCCGCGCCGGCCGTGCTCAAGCTTCTTATTTACCCGCCAATGTTCACTTTGTCCTCGCAAATTCATAAATTACTTACATCCTTGCTGTCGTTCAGCTCTTATTTTGTTCTTCTTGCTCAAGCGTATCGACGCACTCTTTGATGTGTGCCTCATTATTCAACTTATTTCGATAGAGTATGTATATTTATAGTATCATTACAATTTTAAATGAACTAAAACGAATAATTAAGTTCCATTCAAATGTAAATTTTTGAAACTTCGTATTCTTTTGACAGGCTTGCGATTAATATTCTTAGCAGCTAAATAACTTTATTAAGTTCAGTTTTCCTGTGAAACATCTACTTACTTAAAAGTTTCACTGTAGTTCCACCAACAAAACACCAAAACTTAAGTAAGTATGTATACGTAGGTATATACGTTATTACCAGCAGTCGGATTTGGCTGTTGCAAATTAGTAAATAAGGAAAGCTTCATGCTATACTGAATATTAAAATTGGTATATTTAACGGTAAATTTTATACAAATTAACAAATCTATTGGGTAATAATTTAAGTAATGATACCTAGCTAATAAAATAAAAAACTAGTGGTTGAAATTTTTGGATTTCCAAACTATATTTATTAAAAAAAAATATTTTATTTAAAAAATTTTGGAGGACGTTCCAAATGAGTAGACAAATGTCTACGTATAGATATAAGGAGAAACAGAGTAGTACGTGTGAAGTGTTTCAAAATCTAATAAAAACCACATTATTATCGCCAATTCCATTGGATGAACAGATGAACGAACATAATGCTTGAATTATTTACACTGCAATAACGCAATTATTTGCGTTATTGCAGTTTAGGAGTACTAGATACAGTGCCGTATTAGGTAGCGTTTGTCGCACATAAAATCGCCACACAGAGGACGTTAGCATAGACTTGATGTATTTTTTGCTGAAGTTCAAGGGGCGAAAGTCATTTGAGTCCGCGACGATTAAAGTAAGTAATGGATGTATTAGTAGATTTAGTAGTAGTAGAGCTCCTTGTGAAATAATTCGTCCAGGAAAGTACTGCTACCTTACCTATTTCTGCCGTCAAATACTAGCATTGCTGTGTTCCGGTTTTGACGGGTGAAATTACAGGCACGTGGTATTTGTGAACTTGTCTTAGCGTGATGGGCGCTGTGGCGGTGCTCCTCAGGTCTTTGCGATTATAAGCTCTGAGTGACACTGCAACTGCATGTCACTTACCACCACGATTTGTTCGTCCCACCACTTGGTAGCATAAAAAAATCAACGGATTGTAGTTTGGATACTAGCCCCCATTGTAAGGTCTAATATAACTGCTATTTTGGAGTACGCTGTCAAAGTCACTTCAAGACAAAGAAATCTTAATCGAAATTAGCAATATATCTAGCAGAAACTTAGTTAAAAAATGTTCATTTGGGGATTCATTTTTAATATACGTAAGTCAATCTCTACTCTTATATAGATAATTATGACAACGATTCGGTAACTGATTACCAATATGTGTAGGGCGCTACATACCTTTCTCGTAGGGGCGCTAAAAGCTACGAAGGATAACTACGGTACGTCTCTGGCTAGAGACGAATTCGTAATTAGCGCATAGTGGCGGCGCGGGCGGGTAGCGGAGCGAGGGGCGGCGCGCTGTCTGGCGTTGACTGACTCACGCGCGGACTTTCCGCTAGACACCTATATTATTACTGCAATAAAAAGGAAACAATACCTGCTATGTGAAATTCAAATCGTGCGAATAGCCTGTTGGTTAATATAATTCATCAGTTGATGTGCCTTTTAAAATACATTCTCTATGTATTCTATGGCGAAAGTGTACAAAAACCTAACACGTTGATAAAACTTTTATACATTTCTAAAAACAGGGAAAATTAAACAAAGTAGTTGTCCATACTCAATTATGTCAAATTTAATTATTATTGAACTGATATTCAATTATTTTTTGTGAAATTACTCCACTAGTTATTAATACAAAGATCGAACACTTAGAAAAAATTCCTTCGATCCAGCCGGATTCAAACCGACGTCTCCTAGCAAACCGTGCCAGACCCTATGCCAATTAAGCCGCGGAACGAAACAGCGGACCTCAAGAATTTTTCTATGTGCTTGTTGTCGGATCTTTGTATTTGGTTTTCAATGTCATTTCAGCTGTAGCGCCATCTATGACAAATGTATGAAAGTATTTCGTCACCCAGTTTTTTCACCTTTACCTACCAGCCCTGGCTAGAGAAATAAATTGTGTAGGTGGTCTTCCAGTTTTAAAAGCCAATCTTTATGAAACCGGAAGACCACCTACACAGACATCAAAACAATCTCGAAGAAGTAGACTTCTACTAGAAGGAGGAAACGTCTGAGGCGTAAATTATTCTGAGGGCTTCTAATAGCAAGGTTGTGAGACATGGACCTCCGTGGAGTGGAGTAGGCATCTCCTTGTTTGGTAAGGATCGACGTCGCATAGCGATGAGAAAACCCGGAGAGAAGCGTTATGTATTTTTCGGAAGAATTACGTCGTACGGTGGAGGGTCTGTTATATTTTGGGCAGCCGTGATTTCCTTAGACCGTACAAAGTTCGTTTTGTCAATATACAACGATTATACCACGAAAATCCTAATCCCACGCACAACCAACGCTATCTTTATGGACGATAATGCTCAACATCACCTTGCGGATAAAGTAGATGCCTACCTGACCGAGGCTCAATCTTATTAAGCATCTGTTGGACATTCTAAAGCGCCATATTAGCGCTGTACATCCAGCCTCTTAGGGTCGTATTCCAGAACTGTACTCAATGCTCAAGTCAGGATTTGTGCAGACTTGAGTATGATTTCAAGCACTGGAAATACGACCCTAATGGCAAGGACTTGAGTATGATTTCTAATGCTTTGAATCATACTCAAGTCCTGATTTGAGTATTGAGTAGAGTTCTAGAATACGATACGATACGAATATATCCCTTAGAATATCCGAAAGCTCAAAACTGTTATTACGGCTGAATTTGAGCTTATTCCACAAGAAATCATAAAAAACCTCATTCAAAGCATGTCACAAAGAATTGCAGAAGTTATCTCGGCAAGAGGGCCACACTCGATACTAATTTTCTTTTTCTTTTGTAATTATTGTTTAATAAAGAATAATTGTCAGTTAAAGGTCATTTTATATTTTGTTGTTGGATCAAGTAAGTGGAAACAAAGAGAAAAATTCAAATTAAGAAAGGCGAATTTACATACCAAAAGTTTTTTATACTTAGCGAATAATTTTATTTCATTTTGTTGTTATAACATATTATTTTCCTTCCACTTACTGCACTCGAAAGATTCTATGCCCGTTTTTTGCATTGCATTTAATTGGGCATTTAATACCTACGTATTTTGCCAATTTCGGACGTGCTATATGACGGTAGTGGCCCCTGTTGGAGATAAGGCACGATCACACTCGAAGGTCCTTTTGTGGCTTGTAAAATAACACTCGAACGATCCTTGTGTATTAAGTAGTAAGTAGTCGAAATATTTTCATGATATTTGACGTTACAAATTCAGCCAAAACATGGCCTTTGGCCAAAACGAACACACAATATTGTATTTTTTTTATAATACCAAGTGACAGCCCCGACGTTTGTTTGAAAACACTTATACCTATACGCGATTTAGATCTGAAAAAATAGTTTCATTTTCTATGTGTAATAATGGCGAAAACCTAAAAACTAGATAAGTATAATATGTAGGTACTCTTACAATGTAACTTGAACGATTACAAAATCAAAATTAATATACTCAACAACCATAATATATTAATTTAATTCCTGTTCGTAAGTGAGACATTTCGAAATGAATTTCAGAATGTAAATCCGCGGCATCCGCATAAGATTAACCTGACAAAATTTAATGGTGTATATGTTTTACTCAGACTAAACAAGTCTTTCAGATATAGCAAATAAAGCAGAAATAAGGCAAGCGATATTGGTCTTGATGCGAAACCATCTGTTTTAGCTTTGAGTTATGAGGAAATAATAGAATATAAATAAGCCAGTGGCTTGTCGCCAAGTACTAAAGTAGGTACTATTCGTCATGTTGAACCAGAACACTTGAAGCGTTTCAAGCTTAGTCTTAAGTTTCAAGTATTCTTTGTTTTTTTTAAGTTCACTGTGTTAGGCTACCGAGGTCATCACATTTGATGACCTCGATAGCCTGACGGCTTACATTGTGGGCGCTGGGTGCGGAGGTTCCGGGTTCGACTCCCCGTAGGACCAATTTGGGAAATGGACTTTTTAATTGGTTCTGGTCGGGGAGTTCTGGAAAGTGCCCCAGAGTGAATTCCATTGCTCTGGTAATCAAATTACAGGGAATTCTTTGTACGTACATAAAGTAATATATAAAGGCAATTTCGTACATAATTGGATCTTGCTCAAAGCGTAACTGACTACGGTGCTAGTCACCACTACAAAACATAAATTTATACCAATAAAATGTTACAATTGTTCATTTCAACGCAGAGACTTAGACAAATTGCCGTTGTATTGGACAATTTGTTGAGTAATCCCAGCATTTGTTTCAATTATTCCGGCTTCCTCCTTGATGGATACATTTCCCTAGATTTAAATCAGGAATGGGATCTGCAGCCACGTGTTTTGAATATACATTGGAAATTACAGCGGTAATTATAGCAATACCAGCGAAATATGCCCGCTTTGCAATAGCTTGCACGCGTAACGCATCCTTCATATCGAAGTGTTATCTAACGAGTAATGTTGTTTTAATAGTAATTAAAAAAAGATACACTTCTTAACTCTAAACTTGGTTATCTATGTATTTATAAAAACAAACATGTAAGTTAGAATAGTGAGTTCGATTAAATGAATAAGTTATTAACTTAGGATAACCGAAAAATTTTGTAAAGTGTATACTTGTATTGAACCTAAAAAAATTAACTTACTTACTTACTTACTTGAAAATGTATATAATTTTATTCTCCTATTTAGAATTCTAATTCGCTAGCTCGTGAAAATCTATTATACAAAAGATAAAGCTCCCATAACAATTAGGTTATCGCGTTCCCGGTACTCGGATTAATGTTGTCGTATTTATGCCTCTATTCAGTAAATTGAAGTCGTCTATCTTTATTATTAACAGTCAGTGATTGTACATGCGTGTGTCGAATGGTTCATAATTAGAGTATCATTGTCCTCGATGTAATGAGCCATGAAGACTTGCAGTGACGCGACGGGAGTCGGCCCTTTGCCACTGATTGTAACAAATTGACATTTCTTTCGGTAATATACCTAATTGCAGCCAAATTGCCACAGCAAGTTACTAACAAAGATCATGCAATGACGGGATGGGGGCTTGGAAATGATTCGACGTTTTGTTGTCGGCGTATAAGGTATAATTATGGTACAACTTTCGCAATTTTGAGAAAACCTATTTTAATAAGACATATTATTATTTTAAAACATTTGTGAAGAATTTTGCTATTTGCTTTTTTTTTCTAAATATAGGTTTTCGCGCAAGGGTTGTGTACTCGTTGCTGATTTGAGGGTTACCAACTAAAACGGCGTGTAACTACCGACGTCACCCCCGTTTGTGTTATACCGCCCCGCAAGAAAGTCACGTTTGAAATTTTTCTTTAAAGTCCCCTTGTTCGTTGCACGCCGGCCGGCACGCACGGCGCGACAATCATACAGCATTTAATCATCATTAAACCGGAATCAGCGCCGGCGCTGCAGCCGCGTCAGCTGTATTGCTCTCCGTAACGTGTTTTTGCTAACCGAGGGTTTAAATGAGGTTTTTAAAATGAATTTTCACGCTTACAATTTTAGAACCAGGCATTTAAATATCGTTCAGAAACATTTCGCGGTTCGCTTATCATATAATTTGTGGTGCGTAATAATTTTAAATAATTTCGCTAACTTAGAACCGATATCTGCTCGTAACATCTCTTTAGATCACGCAAACAAGAACACCACATTATTATTACCCATTCGGAACATCCCCAATTTGTGTGTGAGAAACTAAAAAATACATTGTACAATAAATTTGAAGGTCTATTTTAAAATTATCTACATTCAAAACACAAAGGCAAACCTCCGAAAGGTCGGTGGTCTTTTATGTGGCAACCAGTTACAACAAAGCGGATCCCCTCGCCCCTCTGCGTTGTTCTTTGTCTACTAGATCGAGATAGACGTGTAAAATTTGATACGGGAATTATATTATTAGATCGTAGGAACACGTGTGCGGCGTGACGAATGCGATAATGTTCCCGCCACCGGGTCCGCAGCGGAACAATTACATTTCACATGAATTAACCATAATGGAGACACGGCTACGGGAGCTTTGTGCTCGTAGCACCATGACTCGATGTCCGGAGTCAATTGCTATTGCGCCGTTTCAGCGTTGCGGTACCGTTCGTGCCAGAGAATGCGAGGATTAAGGACATTCAAGCACAAGAACGGTAGCGAATACGGTAACAATATTAGTACTCAGTAGAGCAGATAATAACGGTAGCATGTTGCATTAAAGGAGAACATGTTTACGTTACAAAGTGTTTAAAGTTAAAATATAAAAAAGCTTCTTAAGCCTGAGTATGCTGCAACATGCACGGTCTTGGAATTTTGACAAAACATGCATCTATTTACTAGAAACTTAGTAGTTACATTAAAATGAGCGAATACAGAAAATTGCCACATTTATAGCTTATTCTATTTCTAACCCTGGTATAGTCTGTAGCCCCCGCACATCACCCGGCCGTGACTGTTGATGTGACGTCGCGTGTTGATCCCCTGGCATTACACGGATATCAGCTTTCGAGCGAAACAAAGCAATTATTAATAGAAAATGCAACAATATCCGACTTCCCCATCCAGCCTGACGGCAAAACCGGCCCCATTCTGAACTTTACAAATGGATTAGCAGTAAAGTGCATACTGCATTGCATATCTAACGCCAATAAAATCAGGGGATTTGTAAAGTCTTATTAGGCGAACTACTTTGCTTGTTATTTTGTTCCAAAAAAAAACGAGTATATGTAGAGCGCAGAGTTGAATAAAAATAGCATTCACTGTTTTGGACTAAAAGTATATATACATTCAGCGCGGTTACTGCTAGGGAAACTTTTTACAAAATTTATTATTTTTGCAAGCCAGCCGTTGCCTGTCACGGAAGTAATGCATTAACAATGAGCTTACAGCCCGAGCGATCCCACCACAATATACTGCAAAATAGAAAATTGAATCTCATAAGTAAGCTCGCTATGACAACGGGCTGCACTCGCTCCTAATGCTCAACACTCTTTAGATGACAAACCAGCTACGACTTTGCGATAGGTGAACAACAATATAACAAATCGTTTAGTTACGCAATTGTTGTACTGACTCAAGCAAACCTCCCAGAGTCCTTTCGCAATATTGGAAACGGAGGTAACGCTGTCCTTGAAAGCTTGTCACGATAAAACGTCAATGAAATTTAATATTCTACGGTAACCCAGTTATTGTATCGTAAGCTGTTTATAAAAAGTAAGGCTAGTACGACATCCCTCAGCCGGCACGGGTAGTACCGCTTGCCCGCCCGCCGCCATCGCACGTAAGCTCCCTTGCCTACCAACTTGCCAACACACGCACATCTCACTCTCGATGACTTATATTTTGCACTCTGCACACTTGTTTCGTACATAAATCAAATTGTAAATGCAGTTGATGCTTTTAATGCATAAAACAGATAATTGAAAAGAAGAATTCAAAATAGACATTCATATAATAGATCATGTAAGTAGTAAGTATGTTATGCAGTAATTAAAATCTAGATATGCCATGCAACGTCAAAGGAAAACTCACGTGTTTTGGTTGTATAAATCAATAAAATATTAAACGTTTTGTTACAGTCACGCTACAAAATATGATCACAAAAAGTTAAGCTGATATTGCTGCGGCCGAAAATGAGTTTGTTCGTTGACTTGCGTCAAATCAAGTCTTCAGTAACAAATCTTTCAGAGATGGTTGATAGAATATCTACTAACGTTGGCAAAGATAAAATACCGGAGGAGGGACCATTGCCGAAAAAAGAGGAGCCAATGCTGTACAGAAGTTCTATATTCAAACCCACGTTAGGTTTTGGTGTCCGATTCTCACAGAGTCAAGAAGACATTTTTCAAGATACACTGCCATCATCTCGTCTTCGTAGCCATATGTCTCTTCCCAATCTCGGAAAATCTGATGCCAATCTGAACAGACCCTCGACACCGCGACAAGATTGTCGCCCAAAAATAATAGAAGTAACCGATGAAAGCAATGGTAATACAAAACAATTGATACAGTTATCCGCAGATAACCTTAATGAGTTAATATCTGCATCCATAAACAGACGTCCTCATTTCGATGACAGTGGAGATACCCACCCAATGGACTTTCTAGAAGCAGTGAAATATTACATTTCAGAACTGAACATGCCAGAAGAGAAAAAACTACCATTTATTATATCGTGTCTGGATGGAGTGCCACTAATGTGGGCACGCTGTTTCAGAAGCGAGTTTAAAGATGTCGAAAGTTTTTACATCACTTTCGAACAAGAGTTTTGGGGTCAGGACAGGCAAAAGACGGTTTTGTACGACTTGAAGTTGGGAAAGTATGGTGAAGGGAGCACGCAAATGAGCATGTCCGAGTATTTTTTGCACAAGGTCAATAATTATAAACATTTAAATCCGCCGCCGTCGGATCTGGAAATCGTTTATTCTCTGGCAGCTCATTTCCCTTCAGCCGTGGAATTAGAATTACGGCTGACGCCGAAGCCCACGTTGCGTGAAGCGTACCGCGTGCTACGCAGAAGGGAGGGTGAGGCAGCAGACTTCCTTCCTAATTACTTGTACGAAATGTGTGAAGCGTATCAACGCGGACAACGGCCGGAGTCTGTGAGGCGCCACGTTGGAGAAACGCCACGAGATATAAAAGAAACTAAAAAATAATATGTATCTATTATTGTACATGTATTCTCTAATATAGGCAAACAAATTACTTAGTACTTAGTAAATGCATAAAAAAATAATGACATCAATGATACACTGCCACTTATCCCACATATACTATCGTAGCAAATAAATGTACGATTAAGTCACGTTTAATAACACAAAACAATAAATATTTTAAAAATGGAATTTGGCTTTTATCTTTATCGGCATCAAAAAAAGATACACATTTTAAAAACTTAATAAATTTACTTAATGCTCTTGACAATTGGAAGATATACCTACCTACAAGTTCAATTATTCTTTTAACACAGAGCTCTATATCAAAGCGAGGGTAATTGGACAGAGAGTGATTGCGGTGAAGCTCGTCGCAGCAGCGCGCTATGGAGCGGTCAGGCGCGCGCTTGTCGACGGCAGCCGTCTGCCATGCCACACGTAGCAGCCGCCGCCAGGCTCTCCCGCTCAGCCTGTCTCGCCGCGCACAATGGGGATCGATGGAATTGTTCCTCCATCGAGCTAGCACCCAAGTTCAGCCCGGATTTACTTACAGGTAAAATAATTTTGGAAAACTTACTGACAATGCAATTGACCAACGACGATTAAAATTCGAATATGTAGGTACATACTTGGTTTTATTAGTCAATAAACGTCTCGCATATAAACTCTCTTGTACCTATGTATTTCGCTAAAGTTTTTTACACTGTGTACCTACAGGCTAGAGCCGTTCTGTCTAGGACGGACAAACCCCCGGTAATAATGAAAGATAAGGGAAAGCAAGTTTGTCGAGTCTTTTAAATCAGTGGCGAGGCATTGTGTCGGTGCGGCCGGCGTAACGACAGCGCCCTTTCTTCCAGCGACGGACGGTTGTTGGTTCCGCACCGAGGACTCTTTTTATTTATGTGTCACAACCACATTTTATTTATCGCTTCGCGGGCAATTAATTTTTAAATGAGTCTGTTGTTTCCCTCATTTAAATTAGTAGACCCAAATAGATTTTAATTGTTTTAAATTTAAATCGTGTTGTAATTACATTGTTAGAATTACTCAAACACATTGCATTTCACGTGTAGGACACAATATGTTGTCGATTATAAAGCAATGGTAAGGATTTAAATAACCGCAAACGGCACGCAAGGATTTCCTAATTCGATACCGACACGAACCACGCTGAGCTGTCGTTGTGCGCTGTACATCATTATGTCGTGAGTATCGTGTCGTGACGCGACCGACTATGTGTACCTTATTGATCTTTTACGTAAACTAGTAAGCGAGGAAAGGGTATGTTATGATCCTAAAAGAGCAATAGTCCAAAAGCACATTTAACATTATGCCAGATTTTTTTCACTTGTAGCTAATATGGAATAAGCTCTAGATGCTTTAGCTTAATTGAAAGAGATTGTATGAATCTTAATTACAGTAGCCTTATCAGACATGTCGATCGCCTTTTTATTCATTTTCTCGTCGTTCACAATCAGCCTGCTTTGGCTGCGACAGTGTTTTCTCTGTCTAAAAGTTAGGAAGGGATAGAAAAGAAGGCAAACAATGGGGAAGTTTTTCTAGTTTCAGCGTGGTCGGCGACATTGTAGTTGGCAGCCTCGCCGACCGGATGCCGACTGCGAAATATGGACCATTGTTTTTCGCCGCCACTTCAGCGTCTCTCCACTTTAGGAAATTAATTGACACGGAACGTCCTCGGTTACAAACAAAAACGTTAGGAATCTTTGAGCACTCCCGGCTTGATACATTTTAATTAAAAGTTTTGCGAAGCGAGTAACGTCTACGCTGGCTGCGGCAATGAACATAGAAATAACATTTCATTATGACTGTAAGTAGGTGCTTCTAACTAATTTTACTTTTAGTCAGCGTGATAAAAACACGTTTGAGTGGCTCCTGAAAATAAAAGTTTTTCCGGTTTGGGCGTTACAGAATGTTACAGATGTATAAAAGTTTTTCCATTCTTAAAAGTGAAACTTCTTATAATTTGACTTTGCTGTTTTAAAATTGATGCTTTGTAATCTTATCGTTAAGTCCTTCTTCGGTCGTAACAAAAGTTTACAACGACTGAGTGGTTTTAAATCACTTCGCAAATCTTTATTGATGAGGCGAACGTTTTTCCAGAAGACCGCGTAAGTTATCTTTGTTAAGTATAGAATGCTATCGAAGGCCTTACAATGCGATCAGCGGTGAGGGTTGGGAGACGGACAAAAGATTTAATTACACGCATGAATCAAGCGCACAGTTCAGGGGTTGGATGCGGGGTGCGGTGGGGGTTGTCAGCGATAACCGTGAGCAGTGCACCCGCGCGCGTTCCGCCGTCTGCTCTGAAGCCGACACAGCGATCCGGTATGTGATAAGCCGGTGGCATTGTTTAGCGAAACTGAGGACGCGCGTGCGGGCTCTATCGTGATTAGATTGCCGTAAAAAGGATTAATTTTAATGTCCATCAAGATACTTTTTTGCTTTGATAAATAGCCCTTTGTTTATTCTGTGGCCTAGATGTTTCTTCGTCGCAACGTTTGCTATTTTTCATTGTTCTAATCGCTTTATCGGACACGAGAGAGACATTCATCAAAAACTAGAGTTCACTAGAATAAATTTATAACAGATAAAGTACGACCGCCTATTAATCATATGATCTGTCTTCTTGTTGTACTATCTCTATTTTTCAAATTGTGCTATTTGTTTATCAATGTCAACCCGAAAAGGTACTCGCGAGCAAGCGTACGTGTACGCGATGTCAGCGGCGGCGCTGGCGTGGTCGATCGCACGTGCGTGCGCCGCGGGCTCGTTGGCTGCATGCTCTTGCGCAGCCCCCCCGCGCGCGCCTCCCCGGCCTCCACGACAGGCGCAAGTGACTCCCGCTGAACCACATGCCAGGTTCAAATGGGGCGGCTGCGGTGATAATTACCAGTGGGCTGAGAGGTTTGACTAATGTGAATTTACTCGTGAGATTGCCAAAGATATAGAGACAGTCTGTGTATCGAAGCTAAGGGAGATTCGAACTACATTTATATTACATATTCCAGACAATTCCATACATAAAATTTTCATTATAAAACTTTTATAATGCAATCTTTTCAAGTATATATCCTCCTGGAACATTCAAGGATAGCAACTATTTGTGTTGAATCGTCTGAATGTGAAACACAATTTCTAGGTTCGCAAAACAATTCCTCGACACACATGAAATAGACGTACGCGATGGGAAGATAGAGAACCTATTTGAAGAATTCGAAACAACGAGCACTGAGCCTACGACGACTTCCACCGTGGAACCCACTACTGCCGCTCCTGTGGTGATATTAGTCGATGATCAACCCGCACCAGCCAATACCAGCGTAGCTCCCAAAAAAGCAAGAAAAGGACGCAAAGGGAGGAAGAGACTGCCAAGGTCGCCTCGACGAGGCAGACCTACGAGAAAAAGGTTCAGATCAAGGTATAGTAATATAATTGAATTAGATTATGTATTTATACCCGTTTGTTCTCTTATATTGGATGGATATCGTAATTTGCCCAAAAGTTTCAAGTAGATAAAATTTTACCTACATGATAATCATATTGTGGATCATATTATTACGATTATGAATACAAGATTAAGCACACAGAAAAATTTTCGTGGCCCCGGTGGGACTTGAACCCACGTCCATGCTGCACCATAGCATTGCTGTAACCATCTGAGCCACAGGACCAGTTACAGAGTCGTCGAAATTCTCCTATGTGTTTTAGTTATAGATATTTGTACTGACTTTCGGTATTCGTCACCGTAGCCTAAAATATATTTATTATTATTATTGTTATTATGGGTATCTATTTTAGACTCTCGCCTCTACTATGGCCTAAAGAATGAATTTTTAAATGGTAGAGGCGGTATACCCCGGCAATGGCACAGTCCGCCGGGGTTAGGTACTCAGGTTCAAGAACCGGCGAACAATACGTGGCGTATCGAGCAAGACGGCCTTCTGCATTTGTGCTAGATGCGACACGTCAAAGAAATCCAATTATATTATTAACTATATTATTTATAGTATTACCTTACTAAGTATTTCTTTGAATATCTCATAATAATTGTAATAGTCTTTATTTGACATAATACATGGTTTCTTAAACAATATTGTCTGGAACCTCCTTATAACCTGTCAGGAGGCGCCGCTCTTTCTTAGCTACACGTTTTAAAATATACATGACTAACCAACTTAACAAAATAAAAAATATTACTACATACTTACAATGTATGATACATCCTTACAATCCTCTTATTGTGTGTGCGTGTGAGTGAGTGTGCGTGCGTGCGTGCGTGCGTGCGTGCGTGTGTGTGTGTGTGTGTGTGTGTGTGTTTTTAAGAGTGGCGATCTAGCAGTGCCTCAACTTCTTCACATGTTTTTCCCGCGAGCCATTTAAGTATCTCATATGATATAACCCTATGATACTTCAAATTATGAAGTTATTAATTGGATTTATAAAAGGATAGAGACTATGAACTAATTTCGTAGTAAATGCAAGTGACGTTAAAATGTTTAACCCATACGACCCCGGAAACATGTAATACATTACGTTAGAATAGGTTTGCAAGCTTGCTTTACCAATTTACTAATGGAATAGAATTTATCTACCTGTATACATTGTTGCGTAATTATGCACCTAAGATATTAAGTACGTCGTAGAAATGCCCATATTAAGTTCGTGCATACCAAAAATATATGGTCGCGGTTGCCAAATTGTTAGTTACAAATTGTCTCTATATAAAGTCTCGAAGCATTAGTAACTTATGCTCGTACCGTGTTTTTTTTTTGTTCAGCGTGTGCCGTTGAAATGTGCGACAGTAGGCGTAGCCTGACTTTTGTTACCATGTGTACAAGAAACTTCCGAATCCAATTTGCCTTTTTCGTTTATTGTATTGAAAAAGTTAATAAAAAGTTTTACAAGGGAATCTATTGTACCCACCCTACAAATTGTTCTGCTTTTGTACAATTTATAATATTACCCATATATACCTAGGTCGAAATTACAAATGTAGAAGCTAGGACCTGTAATGGCTATTACAATATTACTAAAATTTGCAACAAAATTCATAGGGATATTTCATCCCTTACCCGATATAATTTATTCACCAAACAACTAAACGCTCATTTGATAAAAAAATTTTACTATAGGCACAAGCAGTATTTTGTAGAATGACTATACCGACTTACTGTACCTACCGCACCAAAAGCCATTATAACGTCGGGGATAGTGCAATTACGCGTAACTAGCATTGGGTAATGAGTTTCCATTTCGGTAATTTAGTGGCCAAATCAAATCCGCGTCAATGTCGTGGCCAACAAATTAGCGTTATTTACGGGAATTTGTTGATATGAGTCCGTAGACAACATAAATTAATGAGTACTGTGCAAAAATGAAATTCGTAGCCATTGAAATAACAAAGTAATAATACTAATAGCGTTAAATCCCTCTCCTGGAAAACATGGTTTAGTGCAGATACGCGCCAATACTATGGCCACTTACGCGGACTTGCATTATCTGCGACGATTATTTTATTCTGTTACGTTACAATTTTTGTTTTGCTATTATTATTTTTAATTTATTCGTTTTTATTTTCTTTTATTATTACAATTATAAATACACTCCCGGACACATAATTCGAGCCAAGGTCGCTAAGGTAACACATGAAAGCAATATAAATTTTGACTTTGTTTCACCAGATACGAATATGAAGACAGAGGATCTCGCTATCGCAACATTGAGTATCGCATGGCTGCAGACGACCCACGCTTCGACCCGCAAGTGGACTTACGAACGCGACTTGAACAACTACGTTCCCTTATCGCTTCTGCCAATTTGATCAATTACCGTTTTGGAAGAAAGGTAAACACAATATCATGTTTTACTAAGTACCTTAACAGATTGGCCAACAGACTCATCATATAATTTGTTTAAAGGTGAGCTGGACATATCTCTTTGGGTAGTTCGCATAAGTATACTGTTTTAAGTTCTTTCAATGTATAACTTCGTATTACATAATTGTGTTCGTGCAATAGATAGATAAAACGTTTATTCAGCACAAATACAAGCAGCAATTTTGTACTGGTCATACTAAATTGCAACAGTTTGTGCTGAAATAGCCCTGACTCATCAAAAGTACTGTAATATAAATGTAGTACAAATACTGAAAATTACCCACATAAAATTTTGATTGTAAGTTGAACTACTTGATTTTGTAAGGGGGACTAAAACTTATTTCAAATTACATGTAAAATGTATAACAATTTTGTAGAGATTCATATTAAAAATGCCATTATAGTTTGGATGTAGAACAGAAATATCGACACTAGTACACCAAAATTCTATCTCTGAAAACAACTAATAGGTACCAACTTGCCAAAACAGCCTTTGTTTCCAGACTTCCACGTACTCCATTTGGAGGCAAACAGAAAATAGAGTAGAGCTAGTTTATTTTTTTATGTCGTAAGAAAATTACGTGTACATAGTAAAAGCAATCGATTTTTTATCTTACAATGTCCGATTTTCCAATCAATACAAATCAACATCTAAAACTAAGATATGATAATTTCAGCTGGTATCAGCAGGGATGCGTACGAAATGCACATGTCA
Source organism: Hyposmocoma kahamanoa (assembly GCF_003589595.1). Taxonomy (NCBI): domain Eukaryota; kingdom Metazoa; phylum Arthropoda; class Insecta; order Lepidoptera; family Cosmopterigidae; genus Hyposmocoma; species Hyposmocoma kahamanoa. The sequence goes on from NW_020653945.1 coordinate 14,414,183, forward strand.
CGGAGTATCAGGTTCCTGTTCAGTCAGAACCTGCTGGCGTTCTCTACCTCCGATAGCTCGCGTGGCTGCGGCATTGGCCGTGGAAACATCGCGAGCAGGGCCATTAAGACCTAGGCGACAAGCACGAAGAGCCAAACCCAAGCTGAGATATGTGACACCAAGTCCAGATTATTGCGAACCTGATCCGGCAGCTGGGTCACTTGGCACCCATGGAAGGTAACGTTTTATTATAAAAGTAGAATAGTATTTTATGCAATCGTTGCATACTTGGTACTTGGTATAAAGGGCTGGTTGCATAATGACGATTTCCTTAAGTCGAGTTCCGTGTTTAGGCCACGACGCTTTGCAGAGTGGCCTAAGTATTAGGTAGAGATTTTAAGATATGATTATGTAATGATTGCATACAATACTTTTTATACGAGTAAATTATAATAATGAAACAACACAACCAATATTTAAAAATGGTTTGTTTACAATTCACTACAACACAAACGAAAGCCAAACAAACGCTACAAAACATAATTATAACTTTTTTGTTACAAAAAACCGACCCCAAAATTTCGTGGAATTACATCTATTTGCCAAGTTTTATTGAAATCGATTACCGGAAAGTGCGCAAAACTAAATTCATTCCCTAGTTCGCTACCATTAAGGAATATTTAGGAATAAGGAATATGAAGGAATATTTTCTTCAAATAAATGAGCTCAATAAAGAAGTACCCCATATCATCAATAAGTAAGTAAGAAGTTTTTTAACAATAAAGAATCATCAAAATCGGATCATAAATAATCGCGTAACATGTACAGTCATATACACAGGATACTTGACCCCCAAGCCGACTTCGTCGACCTTTTCGTTCTGAGCACAAAAATGTGGAGAAAATTGTTAAACAAACTTAATCTTTAACCCATGAGCCATAAAATTTATTTCGGTGTAACTCCCTGGTCGTCTTATCAGTGAATGACATTGTAAGAAAGTTTTTAAGCCACTTTGATCTTTAACGTATAATTTTTACTTAAATACAGAATACAAATTTCAACCAGCTATAGTAAATAAGGCCGTCGTGGCCTAGCGGTATGAAGATTGCTTTGCAAGTTGATGCAAGCATGGTTCTAGTCACATTAATAAATATTATTTAGCTATGACTATATCATATTGTTTTTACTTTTTGTTTTTAACATCTGAATAGGTCTAAGGAATGTGTAAGTCTTGTTCATACAGAACAATAATTTGTAATTTTAATAATTCCGTTAAGCGCGGCATATTAAAACAAGAAAGAAAACTTTGAAAGTAATTAAAACTGAATAGATAAATGGGAACGAAACATGGAACAATGCATAATCACAGAAGACACGATCGTATGTAAACTGCAGAGCGATTTCGTGATTTGTTAATCTATCCAAACCAACCCTAAGCTTTATTTATAACATCTACCCACCCACCATAGGCAATTTCTAGTGAGCAAATATTGTGATTTGTCAACGTTAATATTAAAAAGTGAAACAATGCTGTTAAAAATATAACAACATCATCAACCCTTTTAAAAATATAACGTTAAAACAAAATAGTGCTCGTGGAATCGAACCACGGGTATTGTAATTGGCAGTCCATACAACAAGCCGCTTGACCAATTCACTTGGACGTTAAGTGACGAAATTTAATATTGGTTTAAAAATAAGCTGATCATCTTCAAGCAACACTCCACTGTATCGCTTATGCAATAAAGTTGAAATTGCTTTATTTTTTTATTTGTCCAACACGTAAGATAACTCTCAGAAACAAAAGGTCGGTTTGGACATGTTAGGGGGTCAGTCAACCAACACAAAAAAATACAATGGAATTGAAAACCTCCTCCACTTTTGAAGTCAGTTAGATAGAATAGAAAGAGAGGCAGTAGAGCGTTTGAGTAGCGTCATATTTGACATTTTATATTGTTTTTACACTGTTGTGTTTTTTTGACAAATGGTTACGCCTTTGTACCTATTATGTAACATTTTATAAAAAAAATATTGAATTTTAATAATTTCACAAATATGTAATAATACGTAATAAGTGACGTTATTCTGTTTAGAAACGCAGTGGCGCCTTTAAGGAAACTCTTTTAATTTGCAAAAATACGACGTTCTTTTTCTGAAAGTCATTATAGTTTTGCGTACAGAACTATAATGAATTTTTTCAGTTCAGTAGCACGTACCATAGAAGAAACAATTTTGGTTCAGACCTAAAAAGAGCGTCTTTGTGATATGGTTTGGAAATTATAATTGACAGATTAGAGTACAGGAACAGAAAAATGTTTTTGTACTATGTTCGCCGGCGAAAATAATCTATAAATTAAAGGCTCAACGGGTAAACTTATATGAGAAAACGGAAAACTTTTCCGTATCGTAGTCCAATCGATTGGAACATCTAACAAGCCTTAGATCAAATAATAGGGAGCAGTTGTCTAAATGATGAACAAGACTTTTCGAAGGAGAAATTATTATAATCTCAGTACAGAGTACTAAAAAAAAGACCTCAAAAGTTCGTAGAATTACATCTTTTTGCCAAGTTCTATTGAAATCGGTTACCGAAAAGTGCGCAAAACCGGATTCATCCCCCGAGTTTGCCACCTTTAGAGGTGGAATATTTTCTTCAAATTTAAATGGGACCAATACTGAGAGACTAATACTCTTTCCAACAAAAAAAGAATCATCAAAATCGGTTCACAAATGCCGTATCGCGTAAGATACATACAAAAAAAAGTACAGTCGAATGTCTCGTGTCTCATTGTCGTATTCTAGAAATTTACTCAATGCTCAAATCAGGATTTGAGTGTGGATTAAAAGCACTCGAAATCATACTCAAGTCCCTGCCTTTAAGAGTCGTATTTCCAGTGCTTGAAATCATACTCCGATCCTGACTTGAGCATTGAGTAGAGTTCTAGAATACGACCCTGAGTCTCACGTGTGTGAAGTCAATGAGAACCTCCTCCTTTTTTTGAAATCGGTTAAAAAGGACGCTTAAACTAAAGTATTAGACATTTTTTATCAGATACGAAACGTGGAACTCGTACACGCTTAGGCCCAATTTATATTGCGGCGGAACGGAGTGGCAAGCTAATAGATAACGACAATAGAACATAAAGTTCATTATGCTATGTACAATGTCGTTACAAAAATTCGCTTCCATTCCGTTCTGCCGAAATATAAATTGAAACTTATCCGCCGTGGCGTATATGAAGCTCCAACAGGATTAGACTTAGTATTTTTTATTGATAAATCCGGACAGCGCGCGCCGTTGATCGTTAGTGAAAAGACCGGATATACATACATGACAATCCAAGTTTGATTAAAGTCAGATTTAGACCTTCGCCATGCTGCGGAGTAACAAAAGAGTAAATTCCTCTATTGACAACACAAATTCCTCTAAACATAGTCAATACATTTTCGCCACAAAGTCCAAAACAAAAAACTCAATCTTTATTTCATAGGTAAATAAATAATATTTGAAAATCTGCTATTCATTCCATTGACTTATGATTCATTCGCATCTTTCGTAAGGATTCCCATGAGAAGAATGAGTAAGAAACTAGGGGTTGTGATGTGGAATCAGCGTGTAAATCTGAAAACAAAATGCATTTTTGCGTTTCAGTTACTTTGTGCTTAAGATACGAGTTTGAGAAAGTAAGTGGTAAGCTACACGCCTGTCCACAACAATTGCAGTGCTACTCAAAGTCAGTATTTATTTCAAGTATCATAGGTAGAAGCAACTTGTAAGAGCAATTTGAAGTACATACGTAGAAGCTGTATAATGTAAACATTTTATTTCACTATAGTTTTAAACCTCGAAAACGGGGGATTTTGAATATCAACCTTTTCCATCCAATTCAACTAGACGCGGTTCCGATATATAGACGTTTCCTCGTGTCGATCAATCGTCACGATAATCAGATCGATCCGTCGTTACACCCTTGGCGTTAAAGTTAATCGTTAAGGTCATATACATACACTATCGATCAAAACGTCGGCAAATATAAATCAAACAAACATACACTAACCGTCGGCTAAATTTACAAACCTCGTAACTCCGTTTTTGGAAGATATCCCTCTTCAAGCGTAATATCGGGCAATTAAAGCTTAAAATAAAATTTTTACATCCTTTTATAGTCATAAAATAAAGGTACAAATAAATAGATAAAAGTAAATATTATAAAAGTAAATAGATTGTCATAATTAATCATTTCTAGCAATTCTGTTTTTTGTGACTACTCAAAAGTCCATTAATATAGACTTTTACGGTAGGAACAAGGTTTACGCATTTAACCGACGACAGTCGATTCGTTGTTTCGATCAGTCTGAAAAAATGGACCGTGAAGACAAATCGTTCGGTATATGGAGGCCAACATACAGCATTTAGGAAAAATCGCACTTGCCTTTTTTTTAGAAAATGCAACGCCAGTCTCGGCAATGCAATCGGGGGATGCGGACGACTGTGCTGCGGTCGTGGCCGTCGCCTGATCCGGTCGAGCAAGCTTGAGCGCTGCCATTGCCGCTATCACTGGTGCTGCCGCGTCGACTGCCAGCTTTGTCGACTTACCACTGATGAACATTACTGTAACTGAACTTAGTTATTTTTTATTTTCCTGGACTCAGATTGATTGTGTATTTTCCGCACTTGGTATGTAAATTTTTTTATGATCTAATGTGTCTCAGCTGTAATGAACTGAAATACCATAGCATACTTAAAATAACAAATACAGTGAATATTATTTCCCTGTGAAATAAAAGGCAAAAAATCTAAATAGTAATTAAAAATATATTATTATTTGCAATTAGAACACTTTTGTTGGTATGTGTACATAACAAAACTACAACACAATAAATAATTATCACTAATTACAGGTTTCTTAACCACACGGCAAGATTTCTTTTTATTTTCCCGATATTTTGGAACAGTTATACGCTCCATTACCGTCACGGGTTGACAGCGCCAGCGGTAGATGGCATTTTAAGAACAGACAGTTATTATCTGTCTACCCTCTTTCGTTACCGATGACTATCTTCATCTCGGTTACTTGTGGGGTTACCATTGTCACTCACTTTTTCCCGATAATCCCCACTCACTGTATCTACATGCGAAACTGGAGTCAAATCATTATTGTTGTAAGCACTTAACACCGGATACCACACTCTAAACCCTGTCTTCACGGTACAACATTTGGCATTTTGTGATGTCGATGCCTTCTCGTACCAAACGTACGTATAGTGACGTCCCGTCGACAGTGCTTGGTGGCTATACAGCTCATTCCAGTGGCTAGTATCATTTTGTGCAAGACGATATTTTTTATAACTCAGATGTGTTCCTTCGTACGGTTGACAATTATCTGTATGGTCTGACCGATGTACGAGCTCCCAGAATTCCAGTTCGTAGACTGTAGGAAAAGGAATGTGGTGTTTTGGCGAACGCAAAGGCTTTCCTATTTTATTTTGAGGTTGTCTATGTGTATGTCCATGACGCCCGCCGCGACACAAGGCTTTCCTAGTGCAGGGCTATGAATGTACGCGTTACGATTTAGTTTAAGGGAGTTAATAGTTTTTATAGAGAATTTCCTTAACCTGCCTGTTTTATCCGGTACCATGGTACAGTCAAGAGCACATCAAGCTTGTCACATTGTACTCTGGACCGTTCTTATCGTAAGCGGCATACAGTTGGATTTAAGTATGAAGTGTCAAGCTTGACGTGCTCTTGACCCTGTACCATGTGTACATAGGACAAAAATAAAAAGAAATCATACCGCGATAAGAAACCTTTACTTAGTGATTAGTTACACAATAATTTCGGGATTTCAGAGAAAGGTATTATTAATTTATGTGTATTACTGAAATGTGTAGGTAATTTATATTAGTGATGCAAAGAAAGTGTCATAACGGAAACACATGTCACAAGTAAATCTTAGCGGAAGCGAACGTGCAAAAACTTTAAAGGTCTACAAAATAATTCCAAACAGGATTTGTTTTCATATTTGAATTTTTCACAACACAAAAATGCTAAAAAAGCGCGCCCCAAACAATCAGCTCATCGGCTCATCCGTTTCGAATGTTGTAAACTTAAAGTTCCGTTATGCACAAAACACAGAAACAATACGGAAACATGTGAAAAAAATGTGCGGAACTTCCGCTGTTGCATCACTAGAAAATATACATTGCCTATTCCGATCTCTTATGAGATAATTTTTTATGTATCCAGTCCCTTTTAAAATCTTGCAGTAAACTTCACTAATTCATTAAATGTAAATAACTTAGAATTTAGGTTTAGATTGCTCTACCCATTACCTAGTTATTCAACTATTTATTTATATAAATATTGCGTTTTAAAAATAGGCAATTTAAATTATATTGTTTAGAAAAAAATATAAAGTTGAGGATGCCTCGCACTACACTGAAACACGATTCTCATTCGACGACGGTCGCGTAGCGCGAGTTGTCCTTTACGAAACATAGTACACATGTATACCAAAGAGATAAGAATATACAATAAAATATGCATATATTCTATACCAATACGTTAGATCCCTCAAGTACAGTTATGAAAATGAAGGACAAATTTAAAAAGTCAGCAGCAAAAGTAGCTGATCATTTGAAATTATTCAACGAAACATAGATCCTTAAATAAAATCAAAACGTATGAACAAATCCAAAACACCCTTAACAAACCCACTAATACCCAAAAAAACGCTATAAAAACTAACGATAATTCAATAGACACTAGTCAGTTTAGCTAGTTATGTAAGCGATGATGTAAATCTTCTTTAATATACTTAAGAGTTTAATAATGTAGAGTAGGAATTTTGTGAATTGACGATATACCACCTATCTTGTTATTAGTCCTTAATACTTAGAGTTTGGTATAAATGCTTTTCCATAATCAGAAGCCCGCTGTGAAACATCAGACAAATTACTACCATTTAGCATACATAAAAATTACGACTGTGGGCCCTAATTAGTATGACCCGCATTCTAATAAGCAGATATTCTAATTGTGTAATAAAGCGGGACACTCACTATCCAAGTAACATTAGGAATAACAATGTCCCTGCAATTATAAGTTTGCGTAATTCGGCTCTCCAACACGGCCAACATGTAGGAGAGTGAGTGACTGCAAAATACAATTCTATTTTTGTTATGTGCATTAAAATCTTTGTATTACGGAGAATATTGTAGTTCGCTCAAAAAAGACGCAGAAAGCGAAATCTACCCGGCCCTCTACCTATTACCTATTACAACTAAAAAGCATAACTTAAGAACAAGAACAGGCAACACAAACAAGATACGAGTATCGCCCATTAACACCGAGAATCCTCTATGCACATGATGCACGGAGAAAGAATCCAAATATTCACTACAAATTAATTACACAAATGCTGGGACTCTGTTCGACTAACGCAGCAATGAAGAATTACTATATCGACAATAAAGTATTGTAGTTTTATTCGACATACAGGGCGCCTTATACATATTGCTTCGCACAAATTGTTAGTTGTAGTTTTCGCTTTTATAGTATGTAAGTTGGATGTAAATATTCTCTTGGACTTAAGTTTTTTGATATATTTATTACTTTAGAAATAGAGGCTATTTTTATTTATTTCTCATAAAAAGTTTAGTTATTAAAGAAACAAACAGAAAAACAATTGATTAAAATGTAAGTTACTGTTTTCATTCGAAATAACAAAATAGTGTAAAGTTTTAGCCACGTCCACCTCAACTGTAAATAAAATTCGTACTTAGAATATAACGTGTTTGTATTATGCCCTTTGTAATAATATAATGTAATGGTGGTGGTAAAAATTTTATAATATAATGGTGTCCTTTTTTATACACTCTCCTTGTCTGGTAACGGGCAACGTCGATTTATGCTTTTTGTATACTCTCAGCAAATTCTGAATGCAAATATTTGAATTTATTACATTACCTACTTCTATGTTATACGTTTAAACAAAAATAAATCGCCCTATTTATTGCGCTGCAATATAGTATAAAGTTCTAAATAAGCGCAAATATAACAATAGGCAGTAACACTTTAGTAGCGCACTAGCGTTTAAATAAATTCGTGCAAATCTTTTGTATGAGAAAACAACTGAGGCGATACATTCTTAAGGTACTTTAAAGAGCACATCATTCTTGACATTTTGATCGATCTTATCGTAAGCGTCACAATGTTGAATGTAAATCTTAATTGACAACTTTGACTCCGTATAGTCAACAGCAAATTAGGCTGTACACTTTTGTTCGAATATCGTCTCCAGTGATACTGAACAAGATACGTCAATGTGCAGCCTATGTCAGTACATACACCGTCTGTACAGTCATATACACAAGATACCTGCGTCCTGATTTTGATTCAAATCGGAACTGATCCGATCGGGTAGTCTCGAAATTAGATGGGTTTCTGAGCGAAAAGATCAATCTGATTCCTACAATATCTTTCTAATTTGTGAGTTAAATCAACTATTGTTCCGATTACAAATGTCAAAGTTTCCGACCGGCCAGTTGTGAATCGTAATTATGCGCCTCGACTCGGAAGAAACGCAGTTTCCGATCGAGAGAGGCAATCAAAATCATGACGCTGACCCCCCCCCCCAAGCCGACTAGGACGACGTTTTGGTTCTGAGCACAAAAATGTGGAGATAATTGTTAAACAAACTCAATCTTTAACCTGTGAGCCGTAAAATTTATTTTGGTATGACTCCCTGGTCGTCACATTAGTGAATGACATTGTAAGAAAGTTTTTAAGCCAATTTGATCTTTAACGTATGGTTCTTTGTACTTATACAGGGTTACAGGAAAAGTCGTGCTAGATCCGTTAAGGGCGTGGAGTACTCATCATTTCTGACTTATTTTACTATAAAACACCGTACCCTAAACTTAACCCTTTTCGAGATATTTGACGTTTATTTTTTTTTATTCAAAATTGCCGATTTTTAGGCTACTAAATTTAATTTTGTTTATTTTGTGTGTCTTATTATTATAATTATTGCATTTTTACATGTGTGATAAGATGCTTTAGGACCTCAATCATTAAAATAGTGAATAAGTCAATTCAATACGCCGTAGTAGAAAAGAGAAAGTTAAGAAATTAAAAAAAAAATTAGAAAGTTTATTTTTCTCTAAGGGATATCTAAAAAAATATTATGGCAGTTGATCGGCAGATAAGTTATAAAATATCTACGTTTCATCAGCTATCTAACAAGGTATAACAATCTAGGATTTGTATTGCATTTCGTGGAAAAAAAAGTAGTTGGGACGCTCCAGGTAGCAGTTCTAACGGTCCCGCGCCTATTGTCCTTAAGTTAAGACGCACCGTGCGAGTGAGACAAGCGACGGTTTATGTAGGTGCGAATGAAAGAAAAAATATTGTAGAGATATCACGGGATATTGTTTTGTTTGTCAGTCTGCTTTTGTGCTTCGTACATAGTAGATGTGATATCGTTTTGCTCTTTTTCTTGACTTGGCTGTGATTCTGGACTGTTTTTTCCGATTTGTGACTACTGTGCTTGTTAACCGGACTTTGATTTGTACTTGTGCTACGGAAGTGTTGAAGATGACGTCGTACACACCTGAGGAATATGCTGATATGCTTATTTGTTACGGATACTGCGATTGTGTGTCTGCGCAAGCTCGCAACGAATACATAGCTCGATTCCCCGGTCGTCGAGTGCCGGATGTGCCTGTTTTTGACAGAGTTTATCGGAGACTTCGAGAAACTGGCTCTATTTTGAGACGAAATACAGACATGGGCAGACCACGAATTAATGACGACGAAGAACAGGACAATGAGATAGTGCAACGCTTTCGAGCGGATCCGACTACTTCCACTAATATTGTTGCCCGTGATCTGGGACTTTCGCAATGGAGAGTGTGGTTTACAGTGCATACTGCTGGCCTATACCCGTACCATTACACGCCGGTACACACTATTGAAGAAGGAGACCCCGCGAGAAGGTTGGGCTTCTGCAGATTTATGCTAAATGCTGACGTAGAAGACCCAGATTTTCTAAGAAATATCTTGTGGACAGATGAATCCAAATTTGATAAAGATGGCATAACTAATTATCACAACGCGCATTACTGGGCCCCAAAATAACTTAGGAATCCCAATAAGAAAAGAGTGAAGGGTTCCCAACGAAGATTCAGCGTGAATGTGTGGATGGGTATTATCTCCAATCATTTGATTGGACCTTACTTTCTCCCGGACAATCTAAATGGGGAAAGTTACGAAAATTTTTTGAGAGGAGACTTGAGTGATTTGCTGGATGATCTGCCACTCAACTTGATCAGGGACATGTGGTTCCAACATGATGGCTGCCCTACCCATTTCAGGAGAAGTGTCAGAGACTGGCTGGACACAAATTATCCAAACAAATGGATAGGACGAGGTGGGCCGTTGCCATGGCCAGCAAGAAGTCCGGACCTAACCCCCATGGATTTTCATGTGTGGGGGCGCATGAAAAGTCTTGTCTACAGCGAGTCAAATCCAGTTTCGTCTGTGGAAGAATTAAAAGAAAGGATTGTGGATGCAGCAAATCAAATGAGGACAACGTTGACCACTGGAGTAGTGAAGACTGGTCTCCGTAGAAGAATGCGACAATGTATTAGAAACAGAGGCGGCCATGTTGAACATGAACTGTAGAATAACAAAAAGTTGTGTGAAAACCTGATTTAATAAATACTTTGCATGCTTACCTATTGTCTTGTTATACTTTTTAGGGCTAAGTATTAATTTTCTCCTCCACTATCGCCTATGAAACTAAGTTTTTTCAATGCATTTAAATAAAACCCTAGATTGTTATACCTCGTTAGATAGCTGATGAAACGTAGATATTTTATAACATATCTGCCGATCAACTGCCATAATATTTTTTTTAGATATCCCTTAGAGAAAAATAAACTTTCTAATTTTTTTTTAATTTCTTAACTTTCTCTTTTCTACTACGGCGTATTGAATTAACTTATTCACTATATTAATGATTGAGGTCCTAAAGCATCTTATCACACATGTAAAAATGCAATAATAATAATAATAAGACACACAAAATAAACAAAATTAAATTTAGTAGCCTAAAAATCGGCAATTTTGAATAAAAAAAATAAAAGTCAAATATCTCGAAAAGGATTAAGTTTAGGGTAGGGTGTTTTATAGTAAAATAAGTCAGAAATGATGAGTACTCCACGCCCTTAACGGATCTAGCACGACTTTTCCTGTAACCCTGTATATAGAATACAAATTTCAACCAGCTTTAGTAAGGCCGTTGTGGCCAAGCGGTATAAGGATTGCTTTGCAAGTTGAGGCAAGCATGGTTCGAGTCACATTAAAAATAAAATATTATTTAGCTACATTATGACTATATACCTAACAATGGGGAGGTGTGAAAATTGTCGTTAGTAAAGCCGGTGCAAAACCAAAAGCACTTAACAAAAACTTCTTTTCCCGTTAAAAAGGCGTCTTGGCAATATTTAAACACAACACTTATTAGCATATAAGTTGCTACATATTATAGTTTATATAGTGATTGTTTTGCACAGTTAAATTTAGTGCCAATAGTAAATTACTTTAAAAATTTAAAAACAAACTTTCGATACGTGACAGTGAAGCAAATTTTGCAGTTTTAATTTTTAATTGCAAAAACTAATTGTAATAACACGAATGCACATATCTGTGCACTAACATCTACGTTCTTTACTTAAGTCTGAGTACATTTTTCGTCGCAACAAATGCATCGAACGCGTTAGCGTTAAAATTGTAATTACAGCAACAGAATTCGGGAGTGTACTTTTCCGTCATAAATGCAGAACAATTCGTTTTCAGAACCACGACACAGTGTAAAACATTTCGAAGCGCATTAAAAGGCCTTTGCAAGTGTATGTTCGAAATTTCACCTTCGAAAGAATTAACTAACACAAATTCTGTAGTTGTCAGTTGTCACTTGACGTTTGGCTTGCGAGACTATGCGTTTACGCGTAAATTTATTATTTTTATAATATAAGACTTGGTATGTAATTACTTTAATTTTTAAATCACTCCATATTTGAAGTATTAGAAAAATCATTAAACAATTTTAAAACTACAAAAGAACAACGCGTAATCACAGAAGACACGATCGTATGTAAACTGCAGAGCGATTTCGTGATTTATTAATTTGTCCATGCCCACCCTAAGCTTTATTAATTGCGGTGCGGTACACGCTCGGATTCGGACGTGCTCCACTGCACAATAAAGGTGTGTCCAAACACGGCGTGCAAGGTGCGCGGCAGTCGTCCAATCATAGCGCGGCAAGCCGCGCGCTGCAGCCGCGCTCGAATGCCGCTTTATGTTTGGACACACCTTAAGAATTATAATAATTCGCGACCTGCGCGGCAAGAGCCGCTGCACGTAATTGACTATTGGTTCTCAGCAACTCATAGCCAACGAACATTGACCATTGATGAACATTGACGTTTATACAACACGCCATAGATACCATGGACGAAGTCAGCATCGTGCAGATCTGCAAGTCAAATTTCAAAGAAGAAGAGATTTGCAGTGGCAAGGCGCTGCTTTTCCGGACGTTTGACAAAGCAGAGCAGATGCCGTCTCGTCGGAGAGATGGAGGAGCGAAGAGTCTCCAGGACATCATTACGTTGTTCAAGAAGACCGACCCAGACGACGTGCCTGCATTCGTGGCGAAGGAGCTGCATAAGCTGCCCCCTGTCACGTTCGATCACGTCGACGTCACCAGGCTGCTGAAGGACATCACGTCCCTAAAAGCAAGCCTTGCTGAAGTTCAGTGTAAATTGGAGGCCTCAGACGACACCATCAGTGAGTTGCGTGCCCAAGTTGTATTACTTAGTAGTGCGGCTTCGGTAAGTAGGTCACCTGAGGCCTGCAACGTGAACACTTTTCGCGGGGCGCAAAATGCTTCTTTCAGCAGTTTTGAGTCGGCTCACATGCATGTGTCACGACCTTTGGCGCTGCGCTGTTGCCGCGCGCGTTGGAGCTGCGTCGTCAGTACCACCGAGACGAGTTGATCAGTGCGACGAGGACGGCTTTCGGAAGGTGGAAAAGAAAAAGAAGAACACCAGCCGAAACTTTAGTGGCACCGCCCTGACTTGTCCGAATCATTTATTGCGTCCAGCGGTACCGACGACGTTGTTATACGTGTCGCGTCTTCATTACTCCACCAAGTCTGCGGATATTGTGGAGTACATGCGAGTGAAGGCCAACGCAAACCTGAGGGTCGAGCGGTTGGAGTCGCGCCACAATTTGAATTTTAATTCATTTGTGGTGCGAGTACCAACTCAACACCTGTCGACCTTCATGAGAGAAGACTTTTGGCCGAAGGGTGTCATGTTTCCGAGGACGGCTACCGGACACCCACGTTGCGTCACACGTCGAAGTACATACGTGTAAATAAATAATGTTATATGTATATTATCATGTTATATTGTATTTATGATTAGTCCGTAAGGTATTTATTTAATATTTCTGTTATTGTTTTATTATATTATTGTTATATTATATGTATGTTAGTCTGTAAGGTATGTATTTATGAGTCCTAGTTGCCTGAAATAAATAAATAAAATGTCTACCCACGCACCTTAGGCAATTTCCAGTGAGCAAATATTGTGATTTCTCAACGTTAACATTAAAAAGTGAAACAATGCCGTTAAAAATATAACAGAATAGCGCTCGTGGAATCGAACCACGGGTATTGTAACTGGCAGTCGATACAACAAGCCACTCGATCAATTTACTTGGATGTTAAATGACGAAATTCAGTATTGGTTTTAAAAATATGTTGATCGTCTTCAAGCAACACTTCACTGTATAGCTTATGCAATAAAGTTGAAATTGCTTTAATTTTTATTTTGTTCAATACGTAAGATGTCTCTCGGAAGTAAAAGGTCGGTTTGGGCATGTTAGGGCGTCAGGTATCTCACGTATGTGACTGTACATTACGGTTCTAATTAAAAACAAAAGTTTATGCATCTTCGTTTACCGCTCATTATTTTCAACTAAAATGTTAATGTAAGCTTTCACTTACATACAACAAAATAAAAATAATACAAATAAGTCCTTACAAACGATTTTTTGAAGAAAATTTATTAAGAAATAATTATAACTTTTTATTTAAAAAAAAAAACGATCTCAGAAGTTCGTGGAATTCCATCTATTTGCCATTTTATTAAAATCGGTTACCTGAAAGTGCGCGAAACCGGATTCATTCCCTAATTTGCCACCCTTAGAGGTGTGGAATATTGTCTTCAAAGTTAAATGGAACCAATACTGAAGTACCCTTTTTCAAATAAAAAAAGAATGATCAAAAATGGTTCACAAATCGCGGAGTAATCGCGTAGCACACACACAAAAAAGCTTGTCGAACTGAGAACCTCCTTCTTTTTTGAAGTCAGTTAAAAAATGAACATTGTAATTTTGCAATATAATTTACATTACTCATCTGCAATAATCTTAGGATGGGTTATATCACTTTGTCGGCTAAATTTGAAAACCTCGTAACACCGTTTTCGGATCCTTATGTTTACTGTTTAATTATAATATAATTCTAGGAATGCTTTTTAGAGATAAAATAAAGGTATGATTATAGATTGTCTTATAATTATTTCTAGTAATTCTGTTTTTGTGCCTTCTCAAAAGTTCACATTTTTGGAGTTACGAGGTTTACGAAGTTAGCCAAAGACAAGCATGTTTTAGTCGAAAACACCAGTATTTGACCAAGAATATGCAAATACTTTTGAATTTGTTTTGAAAAACTAAATTATGGCCTTAACATATCAAAATGAATAATGAGTAGTTGAAGTCCAAATTTTATAATATTGCTTAAATTTTCACAAAATCATTAAACAAATTTTATTCCGTTGGAAACAAAGTCGAGATCTCAAAGTTTTTTAATTTCTATTGATAGACAATCACCCTGGCCACACGTTTACACGAAACACAAAAAAGAAAAAGAAAGAAATGCATTATTTTAACATAGACAATTTATTTACAGGAAAGTGTAAAGAGTTAAGTGATACTAAAATAATTTACATTTCTGTAATCTATTATTCCAATAGTAGTAAAGTATTGAAACATAAACGTATAATTAGAGTCTTAGCATTTTTATGGTTTTAACGAATCTTGAACACTGGCAACAATAATGTTAATTCCAATTTGTATGTTCTTGAGCAAAAGATTGATTTGTATATACAGTATGTTGACTTAATAACTGAAAAAGTAAGGTAATTATAACCGTATAATATCCAAGCGCTTGTATTGTTCTTACTGCTATGTAAGTAATAGGTCTACCAGAGTGATGAAATGACAATTAACCAAAGAAAAAAATTTGATGAGCAATTTAAGTTGAATAACAAATTTATTTGGTAAATACGATTTAACACTGCTGCTTATTTTTACGCAAACGTTGATATATTCCCACTGTCAATTTAATGACATTAAAATATGGTATATTAGGTATATTAAGATAAGATGATCGACTTCTACTTTTTTTTCAATTTGACGGCTAACGTTCCAACTAG
Organism: Hyposmocoma kahamanoa; assembly: GCF_003589595.1. Lineage (NCBI taxonomy): Eukaryota > Metazoa > Arthropoda > Insecta > Lepidoptera > Cosmopterigidae > Hyposmocoma > Hyposmocoma kahamanoa. The sequence continues at coordinate 14,429,732 of NW_020653945.1, forward strand.
TTTGATATTTTGTCCAATGCCTACAGTTTTGGACAAAAATAGTATAGATAAATTCTCCTTAATGCTCAGGCCACACAGAGGCGGCCGCGGAAGCGTTCCGGGCGCGGGAATTTTGTAAGTACGAGTTCATATGAACTCGGCCGGGCTTTCAGTATGGCAGGGTTCTATATGAACTCGTACATTACAATAATTCCCGCACCCGGAACGCTTCCTCGACTGCCTCTGTGTGGCTAGAGCATAACAGTAGATAAATAAATATTTATATAGGAAGGTTTCACAGAAAATGAATTTAAGAAGAATCACAGCTATCAAAAATATTTAATCTAATTATGCCAAGTGTTGATAAAAACAGTTTGTCACGACATCGTACATCTATAATATTAAACATAATTGATAGATAAATAGGAATGATTCCAAAACACAAGTTCATACTTACCAAGATGAGTTAAGCTAAGAAAGCTCAAGGGAAGAAAAATTCTATTAAAATGGGCATATTCTTCGTACAAAATATATAAACTTCACTAACTGAGGTCGTGAGATCGTGGATTTTAACATCCTTGAGTTATCTCCATGTTAGGCAATTGATGGCGAAATCATATTAATACAGAAAAATTACCACATACATTAAATTACCACACGCAAAATAGGCGCCTTGACGTCGAGTTGCGGACACCAGCCCATTACACCAAGTACCAAGTAATACAGAAAAATGAATATGATTTTGAATGTAAATATTGTCAATATTTTTCTAAAAAAACGATAAGAGAGAAAAGAGAATTTGTAATAACACTCTAGCAGATGATTCTTCAAATAACACAATCTGACGAAGAATCAAATATTAAAGATACAAAAAATGCTATCACTTTCTCTTATTAATTAAAGTGGTGACGAACAAAAAAACAACTCTGCGCGTATTTATTTCTCAATTTAGATTATTTAATTATCTATCCCTGTGACAAAAGTTTGATCACATACAGTCATGATAAAATAATGCGATCGGTATCATTTAAATTTAAATAACAATGTCGCGTAGAGAAAGCCTAATCTATCACACAATGCGTGTCTGCCTTTTCGCATACAACTAACGGTTACCAGTTACAATAAACGGTTTACCAGTGGAACGTGATAGAAATTTATCTCCACTGTAACTGGATAAAAAATTCAAATATTGAATCTACAGGGTCATTGCACGAAGTTAATGGCACTACGGCCCGAGACGCCTTAATAAGAACAGTCAATCAATGAGCTCTAAACAAACGAGATAAAATTTATAACCAGTGTATAAAATAATGCTAGGTTCATTGTGTATTTATGCACCCCATTCGCTTGATTGAATGTTTGAGTTTGGGCATCGATGTAAAGAGAAAAAATTAATTCTTTAAAATCCTGCGCCTAGGCGAGCATCGAATTCTTTATTGTCAGGGTTCTTTAGATGATTTGATACTGACCTTCTCTTTGGGCTGTAGCATACGTGATCAACTGACATTGTCATTAGTTTGGCTTGGTTCAGAGCAGATACAAAATATATTCACGGCTTTCGGTACGCAATAAGCTCAATTTTTACACATAATATACACTCGCTCATAACATGACTCAATAAACTAAAATGGAATAACTAAATGTAAACTAAATTCAAAATATCACTTTAGTTCATCATAACTCGGTGTGCTCCTCGTGAGTTTTACCTGAAATGAAATACAATATATGTAAACACGCGTATGACACATTAGGATTTCTTAAAATTTTATACCGAAAGTAATTGCCGTAATAATATCTGTAGATGAGAGGTAAAGGACCTCAGGTCCATATATTGGAATTGAGATGTTTTTACAAACATTGCTGAATATTTTTTAGCCCAGAGATGTATCACCGACCAGGGATATATATATGTCACCATGACAATTAATTGCAATTGAATGTTAAAAATCACGTAATGGTAAAAGACATTAAGTGCTATTGTCGTTTGTTTTTTATTTAACATTATATTTTATTTGGCCCTAAGATTGATTTAAAATGCCTAATTAAGAGCTTCATTAAAACGCTCTTTAGAAAACAATACTATTTGGTACTTAAGGCGAGTCACCGGAGGAGAAGCCGAAAAAACTGTTTTGCTAGATCAAATTGTTCAGGTATTTATTGTTTAATAACGGTCTTACAAAAAATATACGATACTACTAGAGAAAATATCTAACTTTGCACATAATTTTTACATGGAGATATTTCTCTTTAAGTACCATTTATCATGGTTCAAATTTAGAGAACCTTCTAAATTTTGGTTTTCAACTGAAATGCTATAGTTTATTAAATTCACATTTATACCAAAATTGGAATATTGTGTAACGACACGCCGCACCGCCCGCTGCCCCGTCAGTAGCCATCGGGCGCTTATCAACGTCTGATCTGTGTCAAATTTTCTCCGCCTGTTCTTATATTATTCATACATCGAGTATATAATCAGAAATAGAGACGAAATAAGGGCCATCCATCTCTGGCAACTCATCAGGTAAATGGGCCGTATATTACTTTTAAATATTAAATCTCGTTTGCGCTGAAATCATAAATTATAAAACTCAAATAGTACAGCGCCAAAAACTGAACTGTGTGTACGTCTCCGTAAATTCGAAAAATATTCTGTATTTATTGTAATAAAGATCTCTAACAATAGGGGCTGTTTCATTTGGTGGTGTGGGAAAAACAGCAAAACATCTAATTAGAAACTAAACGGAATCACATTTCTTCGGCAATTAAATATTAAATATTAGGGGTTAAAGTATGAAATTGCCGTTTTATTGCAATAGGTTCTTTGAATTTTCATAGAATCTTCATGGTTTGAGGTTTTCGAATGAAACTTTTTTCAAATGGTTTCTGTGATTTTTTTTTTTTTTTAATTTGAAACATTTGAATATCGACTTTCAATTGTTTTTGTTATTCAATTTAGACAAGAAAGATGGATACTGCGAAAATTCGAGTGATTTTTGAATACGAGTTCCGACGCGGAACTAACGCGACAGAAACAGCCCGCAATATCAATGCTGCGTTTGGAGAGGGGTCTACTAATGAACGCACCGTGCGATTTTGGTTTAAACGCTTTCGTGATGGAAATTTCGACTTAAAGAACGAGTCACGAGGAAGACCGCCCGAAGAACGCGAAGGGCGGCGCCACACACTTCACCTCCTTAAATCTTGGCTCGCGTTCAAATACCTCGCCTGTAGGTTGTTTACCTCTCACCTAACAGTTATGTATTAAAATTAATTTAGAAGCATACTTGTGACGTGACTGTCGTCTGTTGGCGTCTCTGACTGTGGACTCTCGATTTCCTATAAAAAAAAATAAACAAGTATAAATTGATATATTAAAAATATCTTTCTATCTGCACATCAAAAATGCCCAATTTTAGCCAAACATTCGAGTGCACAAAATCGTCTTTTTATTGGCTGTGCCCTTTTGGATTTCGCCAGTACAAATTATTTCGCTTCGTAGTTTTAGAGGTGAAAAGATTGTAAACCGCATATAGGGAGCAATAATAATAGATTACTCGGTTCACATGAATTTATCGTATAAATAAAGGTGAAAAAAGGAAGAAAGGCCCGAACGGGCCGTATTTTTTACAAATATTATTTAAGTTACTTGATTTTACAGATAAAAGGATCAAAATTAGTGGTGAAGACGAGCAGGAGTGCTCGCTTCAGACATTAAGTAGAGTGGCGGCCGAACGAAACAAAGTGGGAATGACGAGGCAAAGAAATTAAAATTTTCAATACGATTCAAAATTTGAAAATAAGTGGCCAGGAACCACAGAAATGATAAAAAGGTGGGATGACGATGGAGGAAGTCGCATTGTCATAGAGGCTTCTGCAGGTTCTGCTATTCAACGAGTATTGTTGAACAATGTGAGAAAGTACACGCTTTCGTATTAGATTTTGAATTTTGATGTCGCAGAACTTCTCTATATACTTAACTTATAATGACGAAACAGATCACTTGAGATTTGGCATTTCGCAATATTTTGATCTTGACCTTTTTGACGTTGTCTCTACGTACTAATGATTGAAATATACGAGTTACAACCTCTACTACCATTGCTGCTATTGATAATTATAAAAAAAGTTATAAATGTGCTTTGTAGGGTACCTGTTCATGATCTGAAGACTGGTAAAGACCACGTCGAACACGTGCTTGTAACGCCTTGATTTCATCGTCGTACTCCTTCCACTCAGGCACTATACGCATCGCCGCAGATAGTTTTGCTTCTTTTGTCATTGGGTTGTTGCACTGTGAAAAAAAAAGACAAAGATATAGTCATCTCGCCTTCCTTATCTTTTACATTTAAAACACATTGTCTGACATAGATTTCTGAGGATTGGATGACTTTAGCCCATAAAATGGATTCAATATCTTGTCAAGATCTTCATTTAGCAGAAAAGTAACTTGGGTTGTCGAAAAGTTTTTAAGCTTCGTAGTCGTAAGTATTTTCCGTATACCTCACTTTGTATCAGACCTAATTATATATTTGTAAGTTTTTACATCACTGAATGCTGATTTTTTTACTTTAACATCAGCATATGCTGATTTTTTTACTTCAACATCAGCATATGCTGATAAGGATTCTGATTTTATATATTTAAAAATCGTGAAATCTACATGAAAAAGCAAGAAATGATTTTGTGACATTTATAATAAAAAAACCAACTTGTATAAAATCAATCAGCCTGCCTAGGCTAATTATACTGGGCTTTTCTCAAAGGTAAGAATAACGGGTTTTTGGGTTTGCGTTCGTTTCTCGATGGTTTGTAAATTATAGTCACGACGCGAATATCCGCAATGAATATCAGCATCAATCAACGCGGAGGTTGACGTGGATGCAGATGTTACTATTCGCAACAACCCTGAACACAAAAGTTTCAAAAGAAATAGAGTAAAATTAAAAATTGATATAACTTTTACACTCACCAAATCTATAGTCTTAGCGTATTTTTTAGAGTCATTATCGCACCAAGTTTCACACCACAACCATTCCTGCGGCAGTGACTTTATGGCTACTTGATGGATCATGTTGTTTGGTAGATCCTGATCTGTAACAATTAAAAAGAAATTAAATACATGTTTATAAAAAAATAAAAATTAATCTAATCGTTTTCAAAGGTAAAAACTAGTTTGTGAAATGTATTCCGACGCATCAGATAACAGTCAATTTATACGACACGTTTGTAGCTAATGTGACACAGAGCAGAAGAATAAACGTGTTAATTCACTTACCTAAGTTAGATAAACTGTTAGGGTCCTGACTAAGAGCTTGGTACTGTCCTCTCAACCGATCACCGGCAGCGATGCGTCTGAATCGCTTCAAGTCCACTACGTATAAAGCACTGATATGATAGCTCCGTCCTTGGAGGTGGTTGCGCCAGTAACCTTGTTTCCAGAACCTATTCAATAAAAAAATAAAAAAGTTATACTAGCTAAAGTTTACATCCATGCTGTGCCCATCATATTCATCTGTAGAAAGGCATATTGTAACGGTCCAACATTATTTCAGTACAACTTTATTAAAAGAATATTTAACAATTAGCGAAAATAAAATTTGTGTGCGGCCAGCACATTTCTTATGGGGAATGAACGTTTTATCACTTCCTATGGATATGTGGAATGGATTTCCGAAAACTCGCTAGGTTAAATACGATTAAGTTTAACTGTAAGAATAATAAGAAAAATAATTTCTAAGGATACGTGGATTCTCTCATCTCCATGTGTAGGTTATCTTACCTAAATCCTTCCATCTCCTTCCTGCTGTCACAGAAAGGCGTATAACCATACGGCGCGCCTCCAAGATCTAAATTAACCAATTCCTTTAGATCCGCTCGGACAATCTGGAAAATAATTACGCTTGAGAGCAATTTTACAAAAATATGGGTACCCTATTTCATTGCCAATATATACAAACATGCTAACTGACGCGTCAACAGTACCTTTACCATGAGTATATAGTCACATTCCTCGCTTGCGACCGCGTAAAAAAATTATATGTCAATGATTTTTGACCTACTTATACATGGATGTCGGGTTCGCGCTAAAAAGTGTCCGCACCTATAGGGCGTTAATAATCGCATACAGAGCGTCAATCGCGCAGCTGTCTTCGTTTATTCGACTGACAGCGCGGTTGTCAATTATGCAGTACCATATAATAATAATTTGTAAAAATTACTGCAGTAAAGTGTAAAAACAGGACTTTGTATCATATTTTCACTAAACAAATATAAAATATTGTGTTATCATAGTTCTCATTTAAAAGTGTTATTTTGTACAGTTTTATAGTATTTTTAATTTATATATAAATGAATCGTAAATATAAATTACAAAAGCACACAAAATAATCAAATAGCAAACTGTCCTTTTTCTACACATTGTATGCGCAAAAGATGGAAAGAGATCCATTACGTCAATTTCAAGAACTTATATAAACTTCTTGGTCATTTTCAATTGTTCGAACCACTAGCGATTGAAATATTTAGATTTAGAACAAACAAACTATAGAGTCGCTGTGATTTTAATCATAATTTTAAAATGATTTTTTTATTAAACGTTAGCAATAACTAACAAAATATTGTAGTATTCGTTTTACGGTTTGGGATTACCTACCAGAAGTCAGAAAATACATTTGCCTGAAATAAAGTTAGCTCGAATTTTTATAATGTCAAATGTATTTTTTAGGAAGATTACAAAACAAAAGCTAATTTTGTCTTTGTGAAAAGCAACAAAATTACTCGAAAGCGTAACGGTTTTTTTTAATTGGTTTTCCGAATTACGGATATTTGAATTTACGTTTCGTTGGAATGTAAATAATAAATTTCTTGTAGTACACGCTTATTTTCACATTTATTGTAATATTTGTATGTATGTATCTGCCCAAGTCTTTATTATTTCTTTAAGTGAATTTACAAAATTCGATATAACAATATACATAAAAAATAATTAATATTTACAATAAAGGGTACTCCATTACTCTTGTGTTCAAGTAATTTTCAGTCGAAGCTAAATATGGTGCATTTTGTTAAGTTTCCAGTAGAAGCTAAATATGGTGTTTTTGGGCCCTTAAATTGTTGCAAAATTAGGCAGTACTGCAATGACGTTACAATTTGAATGAAATGTTTTAATTTTTTTTATATTTCGTTACAAGTCACTACGTTTGTATAGGTTATTATTAAGGTCGGACATTTTTTTTCGTGGTTTTTATATTAGACCCGACGTCCATTTATGGGTAGGTCATTGTGTAAAATGTTACTTTCGCGTGATGTATTGGAATGTTAATGTCAAATACTTCCTACTACAATGTTACTTACACGCGATCACTAGCGACATTTGTCACAGTAAGCTCATGGTAGAGGTACTGTTCTGCTTTTGTGAAACAGAATCAATACATAATACAATCAACGACTGGTTTGTTTTCAACCAACACGTTTTTTTCAACTGTCTATATTACTTATTACTATGCTCTCTATGTGGACTTACCTGATCAGCGTCAACAAATATAATTTTCTTAACATAGAGCGGGAACAGCACATCTAGGAAGAGGATCTTATACCCCCAGATTGTGCGCTGTCGGTCGCGCTGGCGTTGCAACCAACGAGGCCATTGGTATTGGACGAGTTCGTATTGAAAGCCATATTCTTGAGCCATGTAGGGAAGGATATCCTGAAAATGAAAGTAAACCACAAATAAATCATGAACAATAATCCTATACATAATATTAATTTTATTGCATATCACGACATTTTACTGCCATGATATGCATTTATTTTTTGTGAAATTACTACTTTTTTACATTTAATAATAATAATTATAATTATTAGTTTTTCACAATTATTAATCCAAAATCGTACGCAAAGAAAAATTAATTCGATCCACTTGGACTTTTATAGATTTCTCACAGATGGCGCTACGACAAAATAATCGTTAAAAACCAAAAACAGACATGTACAACAAGCACACAAAAAATCGTAAGGTCTGCTGGTGCTACGGAACGACCATAGCCAATAAATAATCACAAGTACACGTTGTCAAAAAGTTATGCACTCGCTATTAGTAAAATTTCATGATTTTAGACGTGAAAAACGTGGACGGAATGTCACGAGGAATTCAAATAAAGTAACGGAAGTGATCGATCGATGTAAACAATTCACGTGGAAACAACGATCGTGGGTATCGAAATATCCTACCGTCTTTTTGGGCTATGTATGTGAGCAGTCAGATATCATTGTTAAGTTGCCTAGTATAACACGTTTGTAATTCAATACCACATACCTTAAGCGACGGGCTAAGGTAGTTCTTCAAAAACCAAAACTTAACAGGCGATTTGGTATGTTTAAGTACAGACAACATCATGATACGTAAGAACCTCTCGTACAAATGGCCCGAAGCTACAGAAAACACGTTGATTGTCTCATCTTCAGCTTCTTGCTCGTCGCCGCCGCCGAACGAGCTGGCAAGAAAACTTAGAAATCAAAAGATATTCTGTAATTAACATGAAGTTATAAATTTAGACATAGGCGGGCATGATGGCATATCGACTATGACTGGCAACCGGTACCATCTAAATTTTGACGACTTTACATTGACTTTACAGGTGAAGAAAAAAATTGTTTGCGTCATTTATATACCATCTGGTTTATTAAATAAAAATACGTAGTGTATGTGTAAAAAAAATATTTAAAAACTACGTATTTTTATTTAATAAATCAGATGCTATATAAATGTACCGGTTGCCAGTCCACGGTCGGTATATTAATTATTATATAATAATACACAATAAATGTGACGGTTCACAACGATAAATCATTATGAAATTCGGAAAGTAACATTTTAAGGAAATCGACAAAATTGATACGTAATATTATGTCATTTTTTAAACAAATATTATTTTACATATTCATGTTATAAGAAAGTTATTTTTTTTATAACTGCGAATTTTGTCGCTTTACTGTTGAAGGTGGGATATAACTCGACGAGCGAGACAAGAGAAAAAACCATTAAGCTTACCTTGCAATAGAGTTCCAAATGCCACCAGAGCTCTTATCATCGTTCTCAACTAACAAATCCAAATGTTGTTTGTCTGGTTTTTTGCTGACTCGCAACTTAATCACGTGACTACGGAACGAACTCATTAGTACCTGAATATCTTCACTGCCGGCTGGTGTGTCTGTGTTTTCGTGGCTACAAGAAATGATTTCTCATTAGTCACATCACATCATAATATGGATGCAACGTATAAAGCATTTTCCAAAAAAAAACATAAAATAGGTTTTCAATAAAGGGAATGTAAAGCGATATAATTTTATTTTATTCCAGTGTTTTCTATCGCTCCAATGAATAAGTAAGTCATAAAAAAACTATGTGTTACGATTTTTTATTCCATTGATGAATACACCTCACAAAACAAACCAATTTAATTTCCCGTGTAAATCAAGAAATGTAAAAAAATGGAAATAAGAACAGGGAAATTTGTGCATGTGCTGTGAATTGTGGATTACAAAAAAATGTTTTATTAGTTGGTTTATTACATACCTGAGGCTAAACACAATGTACAAGTAAATGTTTACTAAAGAATTCGTAATACAATATTTTAATACAATATTAGAATGTACTATACATTCCAAAGTTATTATAATAATAATAACGCACACACTCATCACAGACGCGCATTAGGGAAACCCTGTGTCGCGGGTGCCATGGACACATACATAGACAACCACAAATTACACCCAAACTCACGAGAGAAATAAATGTAGGCCATACAAATATTTCTCTCAGCCCGGGAATCGAACCTGAGACCCCTGAGTGGCAGTCCCGCATGGTAACCTTTCGGCTACGGGGGCAGTTCCTATTACGTGGGGCGCACTATAAGTTTCCGGAATAAATAAGAAAAAAATACTATAAATGGTCAGAAATGAATTTGTTGTTTCTCAAAATATTCTCCGTTAGCGTTAATGCACTTTGTCATACGAATGAACCAATTTTGAAAACATTTCTGCCACTCCGCCATGACAATCTCAGCAACATAATTTTCACACTCTTAGACAGCCTCTTCAGGTGATGAAAATCGTTGACCGCGTAACTGGTTCTGAATTTTTGGAAATAAATTAAAGTCACAAGGTGCCAGGTCGGGACTGTAGGCGGGGTGGCTCATAAGGTCAACTTTGTTCACCTTCAAAAATTCATTTGTCTGTCTGGCCGTGTGAGAACTGACATTATCGTAGTGCAAGATGATACGGCGTTTACGGTTATTTTTACGGAGTTTGTCAATAACTTCCTATTGGTCGTGTACCAATCACTATTCACGGTACAACGATTCTCCAAAGCAACAGTAGCCACGTGTCGTAGTTTTATTAAAAAAAGAAGCAATCATTCTGATAGATGCACTTTGCACGCGCGCCACTTTGATTGGTTTCGGCTCATTTCGTTTCATTCGTTCATCTCGAAAGACCCATATGCTCCATTGTTGTTTTGTTTTGGGATCGTAACTATAAATCCATGTTTCGTCACCCGTTACTAAGTCCCACACCAAATTTGACGCCCCTTCGTTGAATCTGGTAAGCATGGCATTGCACCAAGTGACGCGATCCGTTTTTTGAGCCTCAGTCAAATTGTGTGGGATCCACCGAGAGCACAGCTTTTTCACACCCAAATATTTGTGTAGTATTGATTATATTTGACTCATGCCTATGCCTAAAGATGCCCGAATCTCATAGTATGTCACATGCCTGTCTGTTTTGATTATACGGCGGCGGCGCACAGCATCGATGTTTTTGTTGTTCACGGCAGTGGATGGTCGCCCCATCACGAAATTCGTCACGGAGATACACACGACCGCGTTTGAATTTTGCAAACCAGCTATATATAGTTGTCTTGCATGGTGCTTCATCGCCAAAAGCAGTTTGGAGCCGAGCGAAGCTCCGCTGAGCTGTTAAATTACACTTAAAGTCGTAGAAAATCATACTACGAAAATTTTCACGAGTAAAATCCATGGTGATGTAGACAATCAATATCTAAAATGAGGCCACAATGTAAAAACAAGTGACAATCAGATGAAACAAACTGTATTCTACAGCCAAAGAGTTCCATTTTGAAATGTTGTAATTACTTTTTAAATATGGTTTATGTAAGTGGCCAGTTCCGGAAACTTATAGTGCGCCCTATGTACTAGTTACTTTGCCATATACCTACTGTCATTCTCCTGACTAACAGTTGTAATTGACATTTTTTTAATGTATTTTCGGTTTCCCACTTTCCTCATGAGCTGGTACCTCATGTCGTTCGATCAATTAGTTATATTCACATATATAAAAAGGAAGACATACGACTGGTGTCGCGATTTAGTATAAGTTTTGTAATATCAAGCATTAATAAATTTAGTCTGTTATGATACCTAAGAGTAGGGAACTAACACGGCAGTACAGGCATCTCAAATGAAGGTGAGATCAGGCATCTGCTTGGAGTGCACTGGTTGGTCGGCACTACAGTTGGTAAGTTTACGTAATGTTTGTTACTAACGTAGATACAGTATTTGTTGACTAGACAGCCTGAAGATAGAGTATGATGAATCAGTAACAGAATTATAATGAGGCCGCCACTTGTACTAAAGGTATAAGGGGGCATGAAGCAGTGGCAGAGGAATCATAGGGATCAGAGGATCCCACTAGTTCAGATCCGGAGGATCGATATGAGGTCAAGGACCTGTTAGGACCATTATAGTAGTCCTATGAAGTAGAATGGAGTTAGTAAAAGTGTACATGAAGAAAGATACTCTATTTAAAGGTTGTTGTGATAGAAAGAATGTCGCATGTGTAATTTACATTATGTTTGAACCTTAGGCGTGGCGACAACTGGTGCGGAATGTTCGCTTTTGAAAGTTAGGAACGATCGTAAGTCTTAAGCAAACAATTTTCGAATATGGCGGTTATTGAGGATATCGCACTGCTATTAACTCAAAATATGTGAAATTCGAGATTATACTAATGCTGAACGTAAAATTTTATTTTCTACACGTCAATAAAAGCGTCATTAAAACATTGTAAGAAACAATTGAAAGATATCTACTTAACTCAAAATGAGTCAAAACTTTAGTAAGTCTTTACGACAATATCGGTATATTTGGCGAGTAGAAAATTGTTTAGACGTCTGTAATAAACTTTAACCCTGTAGATTTCAATATAAATTATTTAAATTTAAATAATCTTTCACAGAAAGTGAGTAACTCGTTTTTCATCGATTCTGAAAAAATACACATTTTGAGTTAGTTACACTATTTTATTAACAGTGCGATATGTCCCCTAGTCTTTACTATTACATCGTCATCGTCAACCATTATGCGTCCCACCGCTGAGCAGAAGTCTCCTCTCCTCCACTCGCCCCATTGCGGGATGAGGACTTCACACGTTTTCCAAAGGTTGTGACCTTTTTTCCATGTACAGGATTCACCACGTTTTTTTCAACCGTTAGCGAGAGGTATTGCTGTTAAACTCTCACAAGTGTACGTAACTTAGAAAGTCACGTGTATATGTCGCTACAGGGACTCGAACCGCCGACCAGAAGAAGAGTTTTGAAGCAAACGTTTTTCCATTAGACGACCGTTACTATTGTACTCACATTCAATTAGTGTTTACACTATACGTAGTAATTAGTGTTTATATAATTAAAAAAAAACTTACTCGATAATTTCATAAATCTCATCCGATCTTCCAGGCCTTAACCTCAATATCCATGCCCCGGGATTTGCTTTCAGCTGGAAGTAACCCAGGTTAGCCATAACAATAGTGTCCATTATGTCAGGATTCTCTCGTGTGCCCAAGATTAATTGTAGACCTCTTGGGGGTGTCGCTAACGTTGTGTCCCAAGCATGACCTTCTAAGAGAAGGTACTCTAGTTCGAATTCACTGAAAAACAATAAATATTCAGCATAGAATTAGACACTGTATGAACTACAGATTCGATAGAGACGTTACCCTAAATTTAAAATCAAGGGAAATATCTTCTTAACTTTAAAAACTCACCTATGAACCACAGTGTCGACATCAGCAAGTCTAATATTGTCAAGATCGTAGACAGACTTGACGCATTCGACCAGCCAGTTGGGGGGAGTACGTAGTTCCATTGAGAGTAAAGGAGCGTGAGGCAAGTGTGAGAATCTCGCAAGAGCACCGCCAGTTAATGCACCTTCGGACGTAAATTGGAGTTCTGGTTCGAGAACATAGCGGTAGAAACTAAAACAATATCAATTATATATTTTCAACTCGGCTTAACAATAACTTCAAATGATCAAGTACTTGGGACCACAGAATATTTCAAATATAAGTGTAGGCAACTAAACATATTTTAACTTGGTATGTTCAAAACGGGAGTAAACACTATTCTCCGACCGTATCGCGGGGTTCGAGCGCTAATTATCAGTGAGCAAGACCAAAGGAAATGTACTTACAATTTATTTAAACCAACAATGTATAGTTACGAACGAAGCAGAGCAAACAATGACAATAACAAGGAAAAAGGCGCCAAAAACAAGTACGTTTATATTTAGAACTTTAATCTAAAACTTTGCTAAAAAGACAACAAAAATATATGTACAAAACGATTTGTAGCGACTCCTGCGATTCGCTACTGAGATTAAACAATTTAATACGTATTTGGAGACCTACGTATTATCCCGACGTTTCGGCCAGGTTGCACAGGCCGTGGTCACTAGCAGACTGTTTATTCCTGTTTTTAAATGTTAGTATAACATAACACGAAAGTTTAGGAGTGGATATCCATTATGATTTGTCCATATAGGAGTGTATATCCATTATGTTCTGCCAAATTATAGAGTAAATCTAATAAATAATTAGGTAGAACATGTACGTGTCCAATAAATAATGTACCTTATTCACTAATTTTATCCATAATGAGTGCTACGATCGTTTTGGTTTCACGAAATACTATTAAATATAGCCAGTAAATAAAATATTCTGTATAAAATACACAGAATATTTTATGACTAGATATGTTCAAAAGACAAGCAGGTAACGCGGGTTTGTTTACCTCTTAAGTGGCATGTCAGAATTCTTGTCCTGCGGGTTCATAAAGAGCTTGATGCGGCAGTTGACCACGCGCCGAAGCACTAGAAGCAACGGAGCCAGTTTTTGCGCAGCATTTGACGCAGGGTCTAGTATTGCTACGATCTGGACAAAATATGAATGTTTAGAGTATTAAATTTTAATATTAATCGGACATGACGTAACTCTAATGTGCATTTTTTTTATTATCATGCGTGCCGACTCAAAACGAAACCATTAGCAAATAATATTTTGCTAATAATCTTCTAAATCAGTGAGATTCTGACAACGATACCAACACTGCCGTCCGAACGTAGCCGTCTTCCGTGTCGTTAAGGCATGAATATACGACGCCTTTGGTGCCCATTACACATACTAATTATTTTTTTATTTCAACTGAAGTAAATAGAACACGTAAACTATACTATATACATTTTTCAAATAGCTTAAAAAACTAATTCCGAAATAAAGCCAGTGTCCCTGCCGCTCGATCTAAGCAAAATGAACCGTATTAGTATGGGAAAAGTTTGAATTCGAACTGAGGTAGTATCGAGTCTTAAGATGACCTAAATCTTATTAATAAAATTATGAAACCTCAACAGCTGCTTCATTCTTGATCAACGGCGCTAACTCAACAAGAGAATGTTCCGTACGAAGTCCTGTGGGCAACGGTGTGCGAGGCTTGGGGCTGCGGGATGCGAGCACCGATATTACTTTGAGACGATCCTCGTTTGTGAGTTCAACTATTTCGTACTCTGTGAAAAGTAGTAACGGTTAAAAAGGAACTATTTATTATGTATGTACTAAGCCTCTAAGGCAGAGGTCCCCAAACCAATATTTTCCCCTTAATACTGAATTTTACAAATTCATCAACTTAGAAAGTGTTATGACAGCTGACATAGTGTCAATTTGATTGGTTTAACTAAAGAATGAAAATCTCTTGTTAACAGTCATCAGTACCGCATCCATATCGTCATGCGTACTTTCGAAATCCCGTATAAAAACACATTAAGTACAGTTGCGGTGCTTGATACTGAACCGTAACGAATATGTCACGTCCGGACCATCAATAACACAGAATCCTCAAACAGACGCCAAACATTTCAATAACAGTGGAGTTGGCAGTCATTGCGCAATTTTGTAACATTAAGGCGCGTTTCCATCATGTCGTGACGACAGGTTGTGCAGTTAAAAATGTTGTGGCTTGTATATTTAAATGAAATTGTTCACATACACGTACACAACACGATTAACTGTCATTCACGACATTTTTGATGTTACAACGGCAGACTGTCAAGACAATGGGAAGAGCTAGGACAGAACGACAGTCGTCAGACGATAAATAAAACTTCACGATAAAAACGTGACGACAGATAATCGCAGCCAGTATTGTCGTTTTATTTCTCGTTGTATGCACGTGTTCTGCTCCCTGTTCTCCCCTCTCGTCCTTCGCGCCCTCGGCTGTGCATCAAACGATTCTGTTGAGGAAACGACAAGGCGTCTGCCGTGAACCGATAAATTGTAGTCACGATCCAGTGGGAACAGCTGGACATGACAGTCGTTCAACGATAAAAAACGTCCACGACACGGTCACGACAGACAGTCGTGATACGGGAACAAGCTAAAAGCGAAACTGTCGCTTTTAATTTGCTTACGGAATAAATATAATTATATTTGAATTTGGTTTAAACTTACCGTCATCATCATCCTCGACAACTTCGTTTTTGGTAACTTTCTTTTTGTCAAGCACTTCAGAAAGTTTATCAGCATATAACTGATTAGTAAATCTGAAAATAAAACAACACGAATAATATAATTATTAATACAAAGATCGAACACAACGAAAAATTCCTTCAATTTGACTGAACTTGATCCTGCATCTGTATGCCAAACTCCAACGGGACTACAGGTTGAGTCAGTAAATGAATTTCTCTGTGTTTGTTATAGATCTTTTGTAGTGGGGTTCTATGGACTTTTATCGCCCTAAGCGAGTAAGAGAGAATTATTCTTAGTCAAACTAGTGAAGTAATTTCACAAAAAATAAATTAATACCATGGTAATCAAACATCATGATTATAATAAAATCAACGCGAATAATAATTTATCGACTTTGGTAAACCAAGAGTATATACTGCGGGCGCTGGTTGAGGAGGTCCCGGGTTCGATTCCCGGTAGCACCAGTTTGGGAAACGACATTTTGGTGAAATTATAGGCACATGTCTACTTATGCCTCAGGGCGCAGTGGCAATACTCCTCAGATCTTTGCGATCTATAAGCTCCGACGAGCACTGCAACTGTTACGGACAGGCGTGTCGCTTCCCACCGTACACACGAATTGTTCGTCCCGTCTCTTGGTATCATAATATAATATTAATAATATACTATAAATGAACTTTTCAAAAATTCTTTTCGTTGCTTTTTTACTTATAATACAAAGGGTTCTCTAGTTTGAGACCATGTCATTCATTGACGTTTGATTATTTATAAATGATAAAAAATCGAACTTTAAGGAGTTATTCACTTTCATATTAAACTTACCTCTCCAATAATAAGAAATCATCAAGAGTAAACTTCTCATCGTCTAGGAAAGGTCCAATCATTCGCGTGTTATGCACCACAGCGCGCGCGCCAGGCCTCAGTTTAAAGCTACGCGCACATAACACTCTTGATGCTTTGAGCACCCAGTCGTACTTGTTTAGAGCGGGGACTAATTCAGGCTAAAACAAAAAAGAACTTGAACCAAAAGAAGTAACGCGTTTTAGCGAGTGCACAAATTCAAAATTACTTTTTCTTTTACCAGTACATAGTAACGCTAAAGAAATATAATATTATTATAATAACAAAATATTATAACATGGGAGTGCCGCACGGCAGGACTAATTTGCTCAACAAGACTTCTCGCACCATACACACAAAATCGAGGAGCTGAAGTAGGTAGTTGATATTCTTACTTGTTTTCAGAGCGAATTCGTAAAGGCTGGACTCTCTGTAGAATTATTATTGTCCGTAATTGTTATTATTATTAAATAGAATACCCATTTATTAATTATTATAACTCAGTATTATAAATCATTATTATTATTTATTATAAGTCAATGGAAATGCTACACTATTGTACTGGAATCATCCTGTAAAATAGCTTGTATGTACGAAATAAATAAACATTACTTACCAATATGTCGCAATCCTGTCTTTCATGGCACCCTTCGTCTTCCAACAATTGGGCCACATATTTAGTAGCGGGTCCTGATTCCAAGGCAGTTAATGCTGCTAAAACTACTTTGTTTAGCGATTGGTCCGCATTTGATGACCCGTCGACATTGGGTATGAAAGCTACTCGAGTGCCACCAGATTCTCTCTAAAAATATTTGTTTTAATATTTATTACAATTTCTAAGCTTGAATATTTCATCACACTTGCAAGAAACTTAAAAAAGGTTAATTAGACTTAAAAACGTTATATAGTTCATTAATAAAATCATTTATATAACAATTTTTTGAGATGCCTAAAATTTAACAATTTTTAGAGATGCCTAAAATGACCAAATTTTAGGCATCTCAAAAAATTGTTATATAAAGAACAATACATTTTATAGAGCATTACTAGAACTTTTAGCTTTGACTTTACGTATGAATGAAACAAAAATCTTTTAAATCTGTGCACGCCATCGTCAGTGTTGTACCTCATAAAAATGATAAATAAAATAAAGCAGACTATATTTACCTTAGTTTTGTTTGTGTTTTGTTGTTGCTATAAATAAAATAAAAAGTAAGCGAGGCGGCGAGGCGGCGCGGCGGTGTGTCGGAGTCGCATGATAAAAATACCTCCTACATTTGTTGCACGTCATTCCACTACTTAGTTTGTGTGATGTAATGTAATGATAACCCTTTATAAACTTACCATAAACGTCAGAGCATCTCGCAACAAGTCTCTGGAAGCTTTATTATTAAGATCACCAGTGACCCAAATGGTCTGTAATATCTTTTCAGACTTGCCTGGCTTCGTGAAGTACTTTAGAACCGGTAATGCTGTCGCTAAAGCATCGCGACCTGAGAAGATGTACGAACAAATTTAATGGGATATAGATCTTTTTGCTCGGTAAAAGTTTGTTAAAAATTATAGTATGCTATCTTCTTATTTAATAGAGATAGGAAAGGATAAAGGGCAGGTACAATGTAAAAACTCGAGATTTACACTGTGCGCCTCGGAAGTCCCGGGTGCTATATCCGCTAGAACCAATTTGGAAATGAACTTTTCTCAATTGATTTTGGTCTGGTTCTAGGTAGTACCATGGTACAGAGAAATCCCTAGTTTGAGTACTGACGTCTGGCACATTATTATTATCTAGATTCTGAAGTTAACGAAAAGCTAGCAAAACAGGCCACACACAACCAGAGGACATAAAAACTGTCGGAGCCAGGAAAGTCCTTCAGTTGTTTAATGCTGACGGTCTTGGCTCTGAACTGCAATTAGAGGTGATTACAATAGATTGTGATTACAACAAACGTCTATAATTATTCGACTGCGCCTAGGACACATAACTTCACCAGTTTTTTTGGCCAAGATTAGGGTAAGAGACAATTCCATTTGTGAATGCGGACTGGAGGCACTTTAGATCATACATTTTTCCACTGTACAAACATAAGAGTCCACCTGTACGATCTGCTCCCTGAAAAGATGCCCAGTCCCATTAATCTACCATTTCTTTTGACCCAAGTTCATAGTCCTTTTGTAAATACCCTGCTCAAATTTATCCAAATCAACGATATTAAATTATAATTACCTTGTCTATTAAAAACTATTTTCTGTCAAGATTGTAGTTACAGTACAATATTATATATTTATAAGCCCATCCCTCTTTCTATTTTATTTTTTATATATGTTTGTGATGTGAATGTCTAATTTGTGTTTTTGTGTTGTCCTTTTTTAGATTCTCATCGTACTCAATTGATCTCCGGCTATCCAACCGTACACAGTCACACCAACGTAAAAGTGTCTTTTTCAACCTTGATATCGGCAGAATCATCGTGAAAATCGATGGAGCCATTATAAAGAAATTGGAATTGGAACAATAGATCAATTGATGGTCGCAATGATGAGGGGCTGCATAGGCCCCGAATGAAGCCAACCTAATTATAATAATTGCGAAAGTCTAAAATGGATAATAATAATAACAAAAAGCTATAAAATTCTTATAACCACCTTACCAGTCAAGTGCATAAGACGGTGAACCTTATCCTCGCTGAATAATTCGCTCGAGGCCGCAACGCCTCCCAAGTCTAAGTATTGAGAAGACTCGGCAGCGAGAACTCGACGATTCAATCTATTAAACGTAAAAATCGATTGCGAATTTATTTTATACTGGAGTGCCTCTAAGATCTTATCGATTTAAAACTCTGAGTGGTACTGCATCTGTTATGGACAGATATATCGCTTAAAATCAGGCACACGTCTTATTCGTTCCGTCACTTGATATTATTAAAAAAGGAGGACACTATGCTATACCTGTTTAATAGGTACAAAACTATTTTAAGATGTTTGTTATTTATATGAAATCTGGATCTCAAAACACGTAGCTCACATTATAATCCTTCATAGATAGCTGGAAACTTTATTATAACTCTCATTTTTCTTTAATATGCTCGACTGGATTTACACTTTTAAACCTACCTGGGTACAATATGAGGCTGTTTCATAAGATATTCTGTCGCGTCTTCTACGTCAGTAAGTTCACCACGGAAAACAGCGCGTTGAAACCGACCAGTATGTCGAGAGAGTGCAGTTACTAATGCCTCTTCTAGTAACTCCACAGATGATGTAGCCGGACTAGGACCTTCATCCCATAGAGGAACACCATTGATAAGCACCTGTAATTTGGTAGGTACATTACACATATAAAGCTACAAGTTCTTACTCACTGATAGAAATAGAACGCATACTTCCCGATATAGTGAAAAAAAATGATATTTAGACTGGTTTCACAGCTACGGACCGCACAGATTGTCCGCCTGCGGGCCGTCCGTATGCGTAGAATCCGCAGTGCTCTGAATCGAATATTTAATTTAGTGCGGATATTCACGGAAGACAGTCGCCTACAATGAACGTACGAGTGGGCACGCAGCACTCTGCGTCATTGTAAAACAACGCTACACTCCACTCCGGTGTACTGCACGGACGATCCGCAGATAAATCCGCACTGCTCTGGAACCAGCCTTATACCGTACACGTACAACGTGGATAAAGAGTCAAATATGAGATGATCTGAATGTGGAAAATATGAAATACTAATCAACGGCCTGCAAAAGCTATAATACATGGAGGGGATATTTGTGCACTTTTATAAGGTACGCGTTGGTCAATTTCCGCCGGATGTAAAAAATGATAGAAATTCAAATAAAGAAGACAGCCGCCATACAAATTTCAAGGTTTTTTCTTTTCAATTCTTCTATCACGGAAACTATTAGAAATTGGAAGGAGATGCTGGAAGGAATATCATAGTGAGTAACAGTGGCCAACTCTATCAAGAAAAATTCTAGACTGCGAATTCAAAATGGCGGCCGAAGAAAAACTTGCTTCGATCCGGCTGAAAATTGGAATACGGAGGCCTCTAGAAGTGCCTGATAAAAATTTGTTGTCAAAATAGGTGTTTCGCCATTTTCAAATTTGGCCGCCACACAAACGTTAATTGGCAGGAGAAACAGAAATTGCTTAGACAATCAGCATACGAGGGTCTCTAACAGTGCCTGATAAAAATTTGTGGTATGACGGAATATGGATAGGAAAGGAGATGAATTCAAATGTATAATATTAACAGACGAAAAAAAATTGTTTAATTCGACATTTCTTCTATTTATTGAAAATACTATTCGTTACTGCCGGTTGGTCGAGCTCCGGATATGGTGCATCTCGCAGCATAAGCACGCCCCGACCACTCGACCACACGCCGCAAGCCGAGACCGATCCCACCTACGGTGGGGTACAGGCTGGAGTTGCACCACGCCTGGACCATGGCTTCTTCCTCTGCAAGCTCATAGTCCAGGCGGGTGAGTGCCCATTTGGGAAAGCCCCCCCCGGGGCCGTGTTGGAGGCCGTCGTGGGCTGCGTATGGGAGACCCTCATCCGTATGTATTTATGATCGGAGAGGGTCTCCTCGTCCTCCCAGGACCTGCCAGCCGGATACTCGCGTTGCTAGTGAGGGGGTCGCAAACGTGACGTCCACGATTGACCCCCCATTTCGCCGAACGCACGTGTTGGCATGGCCCCGGTTGAGGATGGCTAGCCCTAAGACTGCCGCCCAATTCGCCCCCTGGCATTGCTGACCGGGGAACCCCACGCAGCGCTCTTGGCGTTGAGGTCCCCCATCACCAATACCGGCGCCGGAGCTGCCCTCCTCACCGCCCTCTCCAGGAACGCCTGAAAATGGGCCAGGGAACGATTTGGAGAGAAGTACACCCCAATTAGGATGACTTCTCCCCACCTCGCCGCCACGAACCCTGACCCGCGTTCCTTCACCACTAGAGGGGGGGGAGTTTCCGGCAGTCGACGCCACTATGGCCACCGTCTCCTCCCGATCCCCCTCCCAGTTTCCCCGTGGGGGAACAAAGTATGGCTCCGCCATAACCGCCACCGCAACCCCCCATGGCCTGCACCAATAGGTCTTGAGCCCTGGCGCAGTGGTTGAGGTTGCCCTGCAGTATTGTGTGGTGGCGTGCTGGCATCACTCGTTCATACTCTGTCCCTCAACAGGGGGGTCACCGCCGGCCCGCCCTTTGTGGGGGGAGGAGCGCAAGATCGCCCCCCCATTATAAATAATTGTAGAGAAACTCACAATGTCGCGTAATAATATTTATAAGCTTTTGTGATATCCTCTAATTGGCCTTATGCACTGCTCATGTAACATTATTTTTTAAGTTCTAAATGTATGCTGTTGGATGTCCTTTAATAAATAAATAAATTAGGTGGTCGGCTGGTCGGCGAGCCGCGGTACAGACGGAGCACCGAGGGGTCGCGTGCACACGGAGGCCGTGTGTCTGGTTTGGCCACACCTGAAACAGAGCCCGCTCCTGTCCTCACTGGAAGGGCAGAGGGCTCTGGTGTGGCCAATCCCCATGCACTTGTAGCAGCGCATGGGGAGGGGCTCCATCACGTGAACCCCGGCAGAGGACCACCCCACCAACAGGCGGCCGGTAGCCGCCACCAATTGGGCTGCCGCTACTGGGCAGCGAACGAGTGCTGACCCCCTCCCATTGGGGGCCAACCTGACAGCTCCTAACTAACTCACAAGGGACGGGGAGCATTGGCCCTTCGCGGCCACCACCGTCCGGATCTTCTCTGGGGTCACCGACTCGTCTAAGCCAGTGACCCTCAGATCGGCGGTTTTGGTAGGCCGCGTTACTGCCGCCAGCCCCCCGATCACCTTCTCCAGCTTGGCCGCCAGGATGTCGGCCTTCCCAGCGCTGGTCGCCCCGAGCACCTCGAATATGCGGGCACCTCGATTATGCGGGCACCTCGAAGCCGAGGTCCTGGCGGAGGTCCGCACTTACCGGCGGGGAATGAGGGACCGAGGCGAGCGACCCGCTCCCCAAGAGGTGGAGCTGGAGCGCCGCCTCGCGGCGCAGCGCATGCGGAACCGGTGGAAAGAGGGCTTGGCGGATCCCCCCTATGGTGCTCGTACCATAGAGGCGATCCGCCCTGTCCTCGCAGAGTGGGTAAACCGGTCCCACGGGCCACTGTCGTACCACCTTGTGAAGGTGCTGACCGGGCACGGTTGCTTTGGTCACTACCTGCACAAGGTGGCGAGGAGGGAACCGTCCCCGTCGTGCCACGAGTGCGGCGCTGCGGATGACACCGCGCAGCACACCCTAGAGGTGTGTAGCCGGTGGGATGAGCAGCGGCGCACTCTGACGGGGACTGTAGGGCAGGACCTCTCGCTGCCGAGCGTGGTTGCCGCGATGCTCGTTAGCGAGGAGTCCTGGGAGGCGGTGGCCTCCTTTTGCGCATAGGTTATGTCGCAAAAGGAGGCCGCGGAGCGGGTGCGCGAGGACGCGGCGGACGCACACCCGCTTCGGCGCAGACGTACGGGGAGAAGGCGAAGGCAGTTCGCTGCTCGCCTGATCCCCTAGTGAGACCAGCGGGCTCTGGACAGGGACTCCGGAGCCTGCATTGCACGGCCTCACTCGTCTGGGGGGCGGGTCAGAGGACAACCGACTCGCCCCACCGTTGGCGCGGGAGCCCTGGCGTAAACTAGGGCGGCCGGGCGGCGTCGTGGTGAATGTTCACTGATCCCACGGCGCCGACTCAACCGGCGAGAGGGAAACCCGGGGGGGGTTTTAGTGGGGTAGGCCCTCCAGCCTGGAGGGAGAGTCCCCACATAACCCCTGAGTCTCCCTGGGCTCAGGGGTATACATAAAGATTTCGCCCCCGTCAAAAAAAAAAAAAGGTCCCCCTTTACAGGCTCGTATATTATAGACATACATATCAGGGTTCGTGGTTTTTACAAAAATGTGACTACAGCCGATAAAGCGGTTCTTTTTGCAGATACAGCCAGTTCATTTTTAAAACTATCTTTTACAAGATTAGCCTAAAACATAGCTTAGTATATTAAGACCAAGTAGGGCAACTCCCGTATGTTTGGCGCATCAATGCCTACACTTCACTGGGAGCGTAGGGATGTCATATTATTTTAGTTGTACCTACAGGTTGTAAATATAATTTGTAAAAAAAATAAGGTACACGTCAGATATAAACTATGTCAAATGCAATATTTATATATTGACATAGGAAAAACTTTATGAAAGAAAAACATAATAATAATATAATGTGACTACTACAAACTAAGGAATTATAATTTATTAATTATAAGGAACAAAGCGACGGAATAAATCCGGGGCATTATCCAGACAACTCGGATGAGAACCAATTCACAAAAATTTCTTTAAGATCGTTTCGGGAGCTCCTCATACAACGCCGATTGTTCTAATCGTTCGGTCACCAAACCAACGCCGTGAAATAAATAAAAAATATGTAACTTACCTCTCATGTTAACGACAACGCAACATCAATTCATACAAATAACCATAAATACAACAACAAACATGTCTACTTGATATTACTTTTCAAACACCAAGCGACCGTTTCAATTCTATAATGAATGGCGCGTGTGACAACCTGCGCTATACAGCATATGTACACTGTAAGATTATGCGTATGTGTGCATCCGTACACGGCGCGCAGCGGGCGTGCACACATACAAGCCTTAGTGCTACGTTTGTATGGAGTTACCTTATTTGGTCTCATTCTACAATGTTAATAGTTATTTACCTGTGGAAATTTATCGCTTCCAATTTTGGAAATAAATTCCTGAGCTAACTGACCGCCGAAGTTGTACTCAGAATCCTCGGCCATAATCTCAACAGTATCAATGTGTGGCTTTGTATATTTCTTCAAATATTTCTTTACCAATTCAAGGTCTAATGTCTCATCTGGATTTGGGTTCAGCAGCTGTAAAATCGATTTAATGGCTTGTTATGGTCTGTTCGCGATAAAATCTATTAATTTGAAGTAAAAAGCGTAAATCCTAAAGCTAATTCTATATCGCAATTGAAATTGTCTTACTTAGGTAACGTACTTGTGGACTCGACAAAACAGAATGGTGTTAATTCGCGCATTTGTGCAGTTGCGCGTATTAACACCATTTCCATTTGGAAATTAAATTATTATTTATTCATTGAGCATTGGCTATAGAGCCATCAGCTTAAACAGGTAACAAATAATCAAGAAACTCAAAACGTTATAGTATTTAAACTAAAAATAAATTCGGGTAAATATAGTAACTACACAGTCCCGTCTTTTTTTTCGTCGTCATGGAAACTGAACTTAATTGTAGTAAGAGAAAAAACTGTGTGGTTGTCAAATTTTGATAGTTTGATAGAAATTTACTAGTGGTTCTACATTTAGTAGTAGGGCGTTTAGCCCTTAGCCTCGACTAATTTTACAGCTATAATCTACAATTTATTCTGATGTTTCTTTGATGAGAGAGAAGTCAAACTAAATTATGTTTATTGTTGAGAGTTTCAATGCGCCTAACTTATTGAAAAATTTACGAAAAGTTTTTTTACTAGAATCGGTACAGTATATTCAAAGGCAAGATTTAGGAATTCATAAAAAAGGCACGAACTCGCATACCTGGGAAAGGAAGTAAAACGCTTCTCTATTAGAGTTCTTCTCTTGTGCCACAAAGTTGAAGGCCGATCGTATAGCCGCTTCGAGTATCGGGTCATCACTGCCTGTAGCCAGAACTAATCCCACACGAACTGGAGTCGCATGTTTGAGCAGAGTCTCGCCAAGTTTCAATGGCGGCCCCGAGAAAGGCGATGTCGGATCTATTACTATAACCTGAAAAATAAGTAATTAATTACACAATTACACTACACAACAAATTTTCAAAAAGGTACTATTTCTGGTTTGACAATATTGCTTTCTGTTTAATTAAGCAGCAATTTGGTACAAAAGAGTAGCTATACCCCTGAAATTTTGCTTTTGTGGCTGTCAATGGTATGTATTTACATAATTTCGCAAAGCTGCACCTTTCTAGGTTCTTTGTCATAATGTCTAGAATATTGGTTGAAATATACTATTAATTTGAAATATAATGTTCCCTTTTGTCTTTATAAAAAGAAAAACAAAAAAATATTTATGTTTCCTTAATGGTACGCAAATTTCAACTTGTCCTAACCGCAAAAGCACAGTTTTTGTAGGGAAATAAAAGTATTTTCTTGTTTTTACATTAGAACTAATTAAAAGATAATATTGACAACCAATAACTGAATTCGCGTCTAATAGTGTTATAAACAACTTAATACAATTATAATTATAAGTCATATAATCAGCAAAACTTATATAGTACCTACTAGTACTTACAAAACTTGAAGCGTTGTTGTAATAACTCTAGACGTTACTTTAAAATAATTAAAAGGCTTCAATAAAACCTTTTTGCACCACTAACACCTAATTCTTACATAGCTAATTAACCTTGTAACAAATATTTATAAAAATATTTTTCTTAATTAGAAATAAAAACCTTATAATTGTCAGTAGTTAGGGTTTACAAATTGCACCCTTCATGGAAGAATGGCATAAGTGGAGTTACGTCAAACATGTTTATTGTTCCATTAGATACGAATAGAAAAATACAACTCATTCTCTCCAATTCTTGTAACCCTATCTACAATATTAGTCGAAAGAGTTACAAGAATTGGAGATGATGTAGGTTATATTTTTTTTGTATTAGTCTATAGAATTACAAGAATTGGAAAGGAT
This sequence comes from Hyposmocoma kahamanoa, assembly GCF_003589595.1. Lineage (NCBI taxonomy): Eukaryota > Metazoa > Arthropoda > Insecta > Lepidoptera > Cosmopterigidae > Hyposmocoma > Hyposmocoma kahamanoa. The sequence goes on from NW_020653945.1 coordinate 14,456,129, forward strand.
GTGTTCAATAAACGTTTTTGACGTAATTCCACTTATGACTTTCTTCCTATGTAGAGTGCGAAATGTGGTAATGGCTGAATTTCTAGCAATTAAAGTCATATTAACCATAACCTCTTACTATGTCCATGGTACAGTCAATGCAAAACCAAGCTTAATGCTTTACACTTATGATCAGACATAATGTAACCAACGTAGTTAAGTTTGACGTACTCTTAACCCTGTATGTAGAAAAAAGAAACAATTCCTTTGTATAACAATCACAAGATTTCCGACCATGCAATCTGCCTGTTGTAAGGTTATTTAAGAATACATGTATTATATTTTATTTATATATTTAATATAATAATTAATATTAATATATTATATATTTGAAAGATCATTGAAGTTGTCATTATTCCTTTTTCTGACAGTCGTCCGAGTTACCTGGGCTATAATAAAGATACTTATGAAGGAGTAAAAGACCGACTTACGTAGTTATAAATGTTTCTCCTCAAATTCCTCAACATTCCAGGATAAGTAGGTCTCAACAGCTCCATATAAGAAGACGGCCAGCGTCTATATCTTTCATCAGTCTCCAAATCATTGAGCCAAGTAATAGCAGTATCACGAATGTCCAATCCATATTCCTCCCAAGTGTACGATTCTCCGAGTTCAAGTGACATCAGATTGTTTATTAGGTTTTTGGACATACCTATGAATAATTATAAAATTGTTAAATTTGTTTATTTATTTTACTTGTATGCAAACTAATTTACTCCCAAGCGCACTGGTGCTGCTGAAGGTGGTTTGTTATTTGTAGATTTTGACACTAAACATCATAACACAACGATTTTCTTGGTCTTTTAATAAACTTCAAGCTATGTTATTCGTATAACAAAAAAAACACACTATATATTTATTTTATTTATACTATATACATTTTTCTAACTTGTTTTCATGGACTGAAGTAAATACAAATCAAGGGCTTACCAAGCGCATGAAGAGTGTTCATAGGACCAATATCTTCTCTCAAAGCAGCCAGTAGACTCAAAACATCCAACTCTTCAGCATCATATTGAGCACCTGATACAAGAAGCAAGGGTTCTGCGGGGCGCAGACCCAATGCCGATGAAAAAATATCCTGATTGTAGAGTACTTCTTCTCGGAAAGTGCGGGGTACATTTACGTGAATTAAAGATTTTGTCTGAAAAATTACATTATGCAATAAAGGCTTGTCAACTAGAGTAAACGCGAGTGGTGAAACATCTCTACACACTGACACTGACGACGATCGCCATAATTTTCATATTATTCTTACAAAACTGACACTTGCCCAAGCCCAGTGGTCGCCTATAAGGAAATGATATTAACATCTCTGCATATTCTGGTTGGTTGAAGTAGCATATAACATAAGTAATCAGTACAGAGTCCTAAAAAAACCAACCTCAAAAGTCATTCATCCCGTAGTTTGTCATCCTTAGAGGTGGAATATTTTCTTCAAATTGAAATGGAACCACTACTGAAGTACCCTCTTTCCAACAAAAAAAGAATCAACAAAATCTGTTCATATATGCCGAAAATGAGTTATCGCGTAACAAACATACAAAAAAACAGTCGAATTGAGAACCTCTTCCTTTTTTTGAAGTTGATTAAAAAAAGAGTCTGTGGCAGTTCCATTTTTGATATCAAATAGATTGGAGTAGCCAAATATATTCGGATAAAGTAGATAGATATACTGTGATGGTGAACATTGAGAAATAGAATTTTCCTTTTACACACAAAATAATCAGGGATCAGAACATTACCTTAGAGCAACATAAAATGAGTGTTTCTACCTGCATTGGAAAATTTTGAGCAATAGAGGTGAGAACTCTCAACGACTCGTCGCCGCCAGAGTCATGGGCGTCAACCACCGCCGCAGCTGCTTGCATACTCAGCCCTTGCATTTGCCATATTTTAAGTGGAGCCAGTTCTTCGCTCGCTTCGGATAAGTGCTGACGGAAACGTTCGAGTGGTGTGCGAAGAGCAGGGAATAGGTTTCTGTGGAATATCTGTAGATTGTAACTTATTCAAGTAAAATCAATGCTTAACTTATTATACTATTTCTTATATCACGAGAAGTTTGAACATTGTGCGATTTCTTGGATGCTATTTGAAGGAAGGATTAGGAATAACTAAGTAAAAATTTTTATTCCACACTAATTTCGGCATTTGGTTTTACAAGCATAAATCAGTTAAAAAAGTAAAGTTAATCCTCAAAAGTCAATTATACTTTAATATATTTACGTACTTCAGTCTTCCAAAATTGAATCCATCAATTTGATTCTGTGGGTCATTCTCGTCTTCTTCTTCAGAAGGCGCTCCAGCGTCACCAGCATCAGCTTCTTTAGGTGTCGTATCATCCTGACTTTTGTATTCTGTACTCTTCAATTGTAGCTCGACACCGTAACCCGATAGGCGAAGCTTGGGCTTTCCTCGAGGCTATTCAATTATCGTAATCGTATTAATAATACTTTATTGCAATAAGTGAAAGTTAGTCATAAAACATTATACTACGTGAACGGACTCATATTACATAAGAACTTCCAAAACAAGATTTTATAGTATACATTTACATATTATAAATAAGTAGTTTAATTAGCTTAAGAAATATAATCAAGAAACGAGTTGTAAACATAATTATGTCAATCATTTGTATGGTATTTAAGAAAATCTACTTGTTCTCAATCAAGAATTTATTTTGTACCTAAAGTGAAATTACTAACAAACTGCATAACTAAAGCAATTACCTCTACAATCAATCACATATAAACTACTTTAAGGTTATACGATTTCTGATTGCAAACCTTTAAAACAATATTTCGTAACTTCAAATCCTACAGGATTTGTCAGGGAAAAAGTTATCATCGTAAAAAAATAATCATAATTTTTGGGAAAGCACAATATTTTTTTTATTTTTTCCATCCTATTCTACTTATATTGCCCAAACAACTCCTATAAAGGTGTACAATCTATTATGTAACAACATGTGTAATATATTCGTCCTAACAATCTATAATATTGTAGAAATGAATGGAGACTATGTATATGTCAATGCCCTAAGAACAACTAACCCATATTAAGTCTGCAAGGTATGTTTTGAGTTTCCATGTCTTCTCCCAAGTGGCCTGTTCCACAATTAAAAAAATAGACGTGACCAAAGAACATGACTGACTTACATAAACAATTTTATTTTAACAGTTTCTAATAATTTAATAACCTCAACCTATAAAATTATTATTATAACTTTCATTAATTAGCAACAATTGAGTTAATTTTTGATTTCCGTTTCTTTTCTAAAATAACGCAAAAAAAATATTTATAAGTCCGCCTGTAGCACTATATATGTTTTGTGTTCTTTTTGGTCCATAATTATTGCTCTCATGTCATTTATTATAATAAAGCAAATATATATTTTTTTTTCAGTCAGAAAGAAAATGGGCTACAGCACATAAACATAACAGCTCTATACATCAGGAATTAGAAACAGAATACAGCAATTAAAAAGTTAATACTGACCTTCACATTCCATCGTACCACATAATTGATGGCACCGATATCAGCATATGTAGCTAATATTTTATGCTTGGTTGTGAAATCACTCATGCCAAGCTCTCCATACAAAATGGCAGTGAGACTCTTGTTATCACTGCTGGGGTATGAATGGTCTAGTAAATATGTATCCAGTTTATGCTCGTCCTAGAAATAAAACATTACACAATAGTATTATTGTATCGCTGACAGCACATCAAGCTACACATTGACGAATCTTGTCAAAATGTGTAGTTTCATGTGCTGTTGACTGTACATACTTGTTCTTAGGGTCGTATTCCAGAACTCTACTCAATACTCAAGTCAGGACTTGAGTATTGCAGTGAGCACTGAAAATCATACTAAAGTCCTTGCCATTAGAGTCGTATTTCCAGTGCTTGAAATCATACTCAAGTCTGCTCAAATCTTGACTTGAGCATTGAGTAGAGTTCTGGAATACGACTCTAATGGCAAGGACTTGAGTATGATTTTCAGTGCTCACTGAAATGTACTTATAAGATCATAACATATATGTCTGCAGCTGGCACTAAAAAAGTAACCATTTTCACACAATGTAGAAAGCATTCCCAGTAAAGGCACGTGTATTATTTTACTGGCTTTTACCTATTCTTAAATTAATGTATCCAAATTTATCTCCTGAATGATCTCTCTTTATAAGATACGAGTTTGAGAAAGTAAGCGCCCAGTAAGACGAGGCGAAATATTTCGCGCGGCCGTCTGTGTTTTACCCCAATACGTGTACGACACGTTTTAACATTAGCATGACTCTATTGGCATCCGTGGACTTACCCCAAATGAGAACCGTACGACATTAGCGAGTGGAAATGTGCAAAATAGACCTGTCTTAATGCAGAGTCATAAATGAGCAATTTCAGTTTACGCAACGCAAAGACTGCACCACTCAGTCTATCACAGTCTGTCAACATGGCACTTCCAGTTAACCAAAAAGGAACCTACTCTCATTGCATATATCGGCATCGGATTGTTTGCTACACACAGAGGAACTGTGTGACCTCAACCCGAGAAAGCCATGATGTTGGATTTAGTGATATTCAGCAGCAACCCATTCGATGTAAACCACCTCTGGAGCTGCTTACACCCTTCATTGATTCTCTCACCCAGCTGTTCGTACGTGCGCGCGCTAACTATGACTATTGTGTCAATGCAAACAGTATGGAGAGGCCAGCTGTGATGGTAGTGGGAAGATCATTTATATATAATAGAAATCGCGTGTTTCCTAAGGCAGACCCTTGGGGAATTCTTTAGTTCACACTACCAGCACCAGACTCCCAGTTGTTTACTATTCAAAGATAATTTTACCACTTGCGTCTTATCTGATAAGAATGAGGTGAGAAGTTTGTGGCTCTTGCCCTGTACTCCATAATAATATAACTTATTCAACAGGAGTTCATGATTAATCACAAATAAAGGCTTTGGTCAAGTCACAAAATATGCTCACCATTTTATACTTCTCATCCAGATTGGAAACTGAGCAGTCAAATATTTTATGTGCTGCAGTAATTGTAGACATGTTCTGCCGATATGCAAATTGCCTATCCATCAGCAATTCATTGTCCTCAAGGTGGCTATCATGTGGGAAGGTAGGATAGATTCCAGAATTTTAAATATAGTAGGAACAATCACTACTGGTCTGTAGTCATTCTTCAAAGATTACATCACACTTGTCACCCTTCCTCTTGAAGACAGGACACACCCTGTACATGTACACCATGTACATAAATGGCAAATCTGAATTCTATTTACTAGCTAACAACATTTAAATTCTTCAGAATATTAAAAATACACGGCCGCCGCATGTGAGGGACACACATTTAAGTTAAAACATAAAAACTAAACAAATAGAGTGTATTTTGCCTTGACAGTTAGATACATCATGGCAAAGTGGGCTCCACTCTTCGACCGCACAGCGTTAACGTGATGAAATTCGTGTCGAATAAATGCGCCATATGGCATCAAAATAAAGTATGTCCAAGTAATAATAAAATTTATAAGCTATCTAATTCAGGGTCCACACCCTTGGCCCATTTGGGTTTTGTGAAAGCTTGGTGAACTGTGCCAAACATGTTACAATGTTAGTCATTTTGTTGTTCTAATCATAGACAGAAAAAATATAGTAATGTGCAATGCAAATTTTATGTTTACACAATAATATATTATGTTTGTTGTTTTAAGAACTATGTTTAATGTTTAATTGTCTGTTTTGATATAAAAGTACCATCCAAATTCTTTGTGCATTACTTTTATCAATGACAAATTGTGTTTTAACTCACATAGAACTTCAAAATGAATGTGTACTTATAATATAACATTGCTTACATAGTTAAACAACTTAAGTTTAACAGGTAATGCTGATATAAAATCATTTCACTCACAAAATATGTACTCACATTTGCAATTAACTTCAAGGTTGATTCACTATTTCTATTCGAGTTTTAGTGGAAACAATCGGTCATTATTGCATGAAATGTACACAATTTTATGGTTTCCTTTCAATTTTGTCTTGTTTTTGTTCTAAAACTACAATTGTGATACCATTCAGTGATTAAAGTGATTTCATAGTGAGTGAACAAATCATAGAAAATGTGGTTTAAAACTGAAGAGGACCTTGCTTTCTGTTTACTGATTGTTTATGTAGTGATAGCAGCAACATCCTTAAATTTCAAGATTCACATGATGGTTGTAATAGGAGTGCAATATTTCTTTAACTTGTGTTACATACTAAATTTTGCATTGGATTAAACAATATTTACTTACAGCATTGTATTTGTCATAGGATTTTAATATATCCCGTAGGACAACATCATCACAGATTTTCATTGAAGCAATGGCAACAAAAGTACTGCATTCAACTTCCTTAGCTCCATTTTGGGTGGCTACTTGGTCGAACATACGAACTGCAGGTGAGGAGGTGTGCATAGACAGCGCGAGCTTCGCCATCCGCAGCTGCGCTGGCGCAAGCAGCGTGCTCGCAACACCGATACACGCATCGTAAACTTGTTTATCAGTCTCTGAAAAACCAAACATGCTATGAGTATACTTTGAAAATTAATGTTATATATACAGCGAGAAGCAAAATATACAGAACATCTCACCTAAGTTATCAAGACTAGTCTTCAATGAATTTATGCCGTTCACAAAGGACCAGAACAAGTCCGTGTTCTCGCCCGCGAGGTACTCTGCCAATTCCAACACGATAGGAGTAGTTTCCCACTTTGCACTCACATAAGTGGTTACAGACTTTGACTTCTTATCATCTCTTTTGGGAGGATCCACATTATTAGCCCAAGTGAATGATAAATTTACTAAAATAACTACCGAAACTATAACGCCGGTGGGTTTCATCTTTATATGAGCTGTACGCCCTAATTAAAGTTTATTGTAGTAGTACTTAGTAGTACCACATTTTAATGACACGTAATAAACGTTCAGGCTTTTTGATACATTAATTGTTTTATAAAATTTTCGTTAATTCTTATGAATAAGCCCAACGATCACCACAACCACCAATGACAGATGAACACGGCAATGACAAGTCATTTACGTTTGAAAAGGTAAATAAAAATGTCCTATAGAAATTTCTCATTTTCTCTTTCTCATCTTAGGTGTTGCACGTCAAATGTAATTATAATAAACAAATTAAAGTTCTTAAATTAGAGCCAAATTAAAATCTTGCCCGTTCGTTGCCCGCAAAATTCTTGACATAGATAAAATTCTTGAGTTACTCGCAAAACTGAAAAAAAAAAAAACCGGGTTTACACAACAATGTTAAATAAGACCTTATAGACGTGCGTACACAATAAATGATTTGATTTGATTTCTGACATATTTTTTCCTATGGTAACAATTCGGAATGTTGCTTAATTGTCTATGATGGTTTATTGAGCTGTCAAATTGTCACTTGATTCGTTCGTTGTCGTAACAGTTTTTCATTGAAATTTAGCTATTTAACTTAAATACCAATGGAATAATAGTATCACAAGAACCATAATACATTTAATCTAGTTTGGCTAGTAAGTTAATTTCTTTAAAATGCGCTACGACATCACGAATATCGATATTGCGGTCATCGATGTACCTACACTCGTTGTAGCATAAAAATGTACACTTATATTTTCCATTTAAGATTCCTTCTTTGATATGATGTTCAATTTTCTTCAGTTATTTTAAGCTCACATCACTCTTGTGCTTTTTACCTGGTGTTTTGGTTTTAGGTTGAAAATTATTACGATGCAGTTCACCTCTGACGAAGCGTACGCCCGATTAATCAGCCATAATATGACTGTTCCACAAAGAATCAAGGTATTCATTGTATTCCGATTATAACCTTAGCACAGTCACTACTAATGCACGCACGAGTGCAATAGCAATTAAGCTAACATGTTATTATTTATATAACTGGATACCTTCTAACAAAACAGTTAGTAGTATGTTGTGATTACCAACTAGACTTGTGTCGATCGAATGAAAGTTATTCGAACAGCACCTGTGTCCTGATACCGGGGTTGTGACCCTCTAAATAATTTGATCATTTTAGAATTTCAACCATTTTTGTTTGACCAACTTGAGTTGTGTTTGCAATATTCTATTAATGCTTATAATTTTAGAGGTTTTTCAATAACACATAATTTTTTCAATTCACATAACACACAGTCTGGAGCTGACAATATTATTTTATAGCCTCCTTCACTCCCACTTACTTCACCCCACATATGACCCAGTTCGCCTTCTCACATTGTTAGTTGTGGTAAACACTTGTTCAATAGAACCTTCGTCTGATCAACCCAAAAATTCAATCAATCAATCAACGGGTCAACTAGTCAATGCATCAATCAATCAGTCATCCTAATTATTGTTCCGTAGTGTGGTATACATTACATGTTACATTAAGTGTAATTTTGTAGTTTAGTCTGTTTTTTGGTGTGTTGTGTTTATGAGTGCACTAACTAATATTAAATTAATAATTTTGAACACTCATAAGTTTTTGTTATGTATTTTTGTTTTATAGGAGTTAATTTTCCTGGAAAGAAATATTAATGTCTAAAGTATGGTTCATTTAACTTTATACTATCAGCAGGAAAGAATATAAGCTAATTGTACTCTAAAATGCCATATGGAAGCATTGTGAGTGACGAGTGACCTGCTAAAGGGTGGAACATATGATCGAATTATTTACACATAAGTCACCTAAGTCATCAGAATTAATTGATTAACATGGCCTACTACCAACTACAAGCTTTTTTTTTTTATTTATAGCACAGATTGTTTATGGTTCAAGGACTGATTGCAGATGGTTACAAAATAAAATTAAAAAAAGAAACTATAACGAAAACTGTAAATGTTATAACTATTTACAGGCAACTGGAGATATAGTGGATGATGATGGTGCACCAAATGGATTTGTGACAGGCTGGGATTACTCTAATGAAAAATTTGACATGAAAGTTCCTGAGAGGATTCTTGTTGTTGGTCAAGACCAGCACTTAGGTGGAGATATACTTTTTTTTATACTTGTATTGACTTTCCTTTTCTATGTAAAAAGTTAAAACAATTGTTTAGCCAACACAACTGGTATATACCTGGACTCATCTGTAGAACAAAGTCCTATATGCAGGACTGCTTATTCTCAGGACACTACATTTTATTCGTTGTTCTTCACTGTGAATATGAGATTGATCGTTGTTCGACTTTGTTTCCAAAACGAAATAAGATATAAAAATTGTGATAAACACCTATAGCTAGGCTTTGGTTTGAATAATGATATTATGTATTTATCCTCTTTTTGCTGTATAATCACGTAGGACTCTGTTCTTTGGATGAGTCGACCTAAAAGGAATAATTTACCATACATAATAAAAATTCTTATTTGTCCTTGATACATAAGAAATGATGAACTTATAAAATTACTGTTACTGGTTAAAAGACAAACTATTAATTAAATAATTTAATAATACGAATTGAACAGGTACAAAGGCCACTCCTCGGGAAATCCAACTGGACAATGCAGTACTCCCAACTGATCCAGGAATGATCCGTGTCAGCACACCACCACGTGTGATCACACTTGACCAACACTATTTCCCATCAGCTGATGATTTTCCACTTGGAGTTCCGAATTCACCACCAAGAAATATTCGAACATACCGAGCCCCAGGTGATGGACCTCGATCCGCACCACATCCTGACAATTTCAATGAGTCTACAATGACTGAGTCTCGTTTAGTGCTGAGGTACACTTAATTCACTGATTATCTATTTTTTTATATCCATTGGTGGTTAATTTGTTTGCACTACAGTTTACTTTGAAAAGTGTATTTTACACAGCAGTAATTTCTCAATAATATGCTTGTTATTAGTATTTATAGTGAACTGTTGTTGCAGAGATCCTACCCCACCTATGGGTAATGGTGAAGGACTCTCCATTAGTGAAGAGTTGGTGCATTTACGGCGACAAATTGTCAAAATGAACAGACGTGTCATGGCTATAGAGGCTGAACAACTGCAAAGGCAACAAAAGGAGAAGATTGCATATGCAATTGGGATTGCATACCTGTTGTTCAAAGTAATTGCTTGGCTCAATAGGTCCTAATTCTCAAGAAGGAACGATAAAGTATAAGATGAAGTATATTGTGTTGTTGACTATATGAAATTTACAGGCGGAGACCATTTCATAAACGCATGTACAGTAGAAATGCATCTTTAATCCTGATGATGTAGTGGATAATTTTAAACGTTGAAGTGTTAATTCAAACATTGATTTATTAGCATTTAGGTAACATTTTTTTATACCATGTACATTTCTGTAATTTCTTGTACAGTGAACTGAAATTTTCAATATACATAGTACTTTCAACTTTTCGTTTACATTTTAATGAATTGTTGATTTACTGATGTGACCTCTCTATAGCATAGTTATTATGGGTCATTTTTTATTTAAATAAATACCTGATAGATTTCAAAGTGTATTTTCTGTATCAACAACATTGTTCTTTTTCCCTGATAGTTACTATATATATCGAAACAATTAGGATAACAAAAAGAAATTCATTAATCAGGTTAACACTCAATATATTCCGAAAAACATCATAGACATCAACACAGGTGTTCTAAACATTCAAATATGAATGCACTTATAGAAATATACTGTATTTCAAAAGTTCAGTGACTTACTCTAATGAGTACTAAGAATAATACACAAAAATAGTCCAACTTCTATTATGTTTGAGTGGGTTTGTCTTCATAAATGAAAATTACTGAGAACAGTGGTCCACCAAGGCGTTGCGCGAACCATGCACTCTTGACAACAGCAAGTTTAAGAGAATCTACTGCAAGCCTAGTGTTAAAATTGGTATGGAGGGCTCTGCCCATTCCTTCTAGTATTATGAGGTCAACACCACGTACTTTCATCTCTGTGCAAAGGCCTGAAAGAGAAAACAAATGCATGTTAATAAAAATAAATTTACTATATTTGAGAGGTACTGACGTACAAGGATTGCCCTTGATCTATTATTTCAGATATTTTTCTTTATGGCCACAACTTTTTTCTGGGTATAAACATATAAAGTGTAGGTAATTTTAATTTCGAGTTGTCAGCCTCCAATAATAAGACTTTTAAACATCACAACTCAGAAAGAATTCATACAAAATCAATAATCCTAGCAAATTCCAGACACAATAAACTCGGAACTTTATCTTTGTTTTTGTATAGATACCTTTTCAATTGATGGGACAAGTATCTTCTAAAGGTAAATGCAATACTTCTGTGGATCATACCTACGCTAATAGTCCTGAGATCCAGGCACGGCCCTCTTTGGCCACTAGATCTTACAACTAAGTCCCCTGTAGCTATGGCTGCTGACAATACAGGACAGATTAAGGCCGCCCTTTGTAATATCTCTTCTAATTCCACATTAGTAACATCATTTAGAGCTGGCCATTCATTCGCGCATAAAATTACTGATGTTCCTCTAAGAAGGAGTGCTCTGACGAAAGGGAGAACACCTAGGACTATATCGACGCCACTGTTGTCAACAAATATTGCGGCGCAGTGGTGTACAGTTTTCTGTAAAAAATAGGTATTTTAAATACTAGTCTTAATAGCTACTGCATTTGACTATGTGTCCAGTATTTAAAGGTACAGAAGAATATATTGTTTTTAAAATGCTTTGAACAGTTCTGCTTCTTGACTAAAAAGAACAAAGTATTAATATTAAACCTTATAACAATTGGCAAATAAACAAAACAGGCCATAGTACCTCTAGTTTTTCCAACCATTTGTCTAAACCATCATAAAGCCATGGCCTTTTTTGGATTTTTTGTCTAGCTTCATACAGGCCACAATTTAATATGGCAGTCACAGCCTGTGCTCCCCAATCAAACATATTGCCTGGAATATTAGAAAACAGTGTACAGGATGAATACATACATATACAGAATATATACAGAAGAACCTATGTATAAATTATTTACAATGCAGATAAATGCTACTTCCTTGACTTTCTACCTGTCTATTAATATGTAAGTTTAAGATAATTCATTTCAGCAAACTATAATTTGTAATTTTACTGTGGTAATAAAACAATCGAAAGCTTTTTTTCTATATTAAAAAAATATAACAATCCCCCATTTCATAACTCACGCTGCAAACATTGCTAGATATTTGCATTTACCACACTATACAAAATTGACTTTGTATGTAATAAGCAAAATTATATACGTTTAATTTTCTCTGACAATTCAAAATTACATGAGACTAGTTTGTTATATTACACATTAATGTTTAATACGTACCAGCTAAAATCCCTCTGCATAACTCAATCCACCTCTGTCTATCATCAGGCAAAGCATCAATCTCGGCTAATCTCGCACTGAGTGTTGCCAGTGCTGTTTCATTTTCATACTTCTTTTGCTGTTTCCAAAGGTCAAAAAACCCTTGAGATCGTAAACATGTTTCATTGATATCAAGAAGTAATCTTACTGTTAGTAATTGTCCTTGAGCACTAGAAAGAATATTGCAAAAGATAATTTAAAAGTTAAAAGATTCAGTCAAACATTAAAGGATTCAGTTTATAATAATTTCTGTAACAATTTTAGAGTTACGATTATGTACAGTCAACAGCACATCAAGGCCCGACAATGTGTAGCTTGATCTGTAAATATGCCTATTTATGAGTATCTTATAATGTTTTTATCACTAGATAGCAGTACCTCTGCAATTACAAAAAATAAACAATAACCACTGCACCACACACAGGTCTGTTTTGTAGTAGACATTAGTCTATAGTCTGACCATTAGAAAGTGTTTTTCATGCACAAAAATACACTTCATGTTTAACAGTGAGTATGGTAGTACCAACGTAAAACAGACAATTTGAATTATCCTATAAACACACAACTTACAGATGATTTTTTATTGAATGTTGTATTCCAGGAAAACATGAACTTTGTTATGTCATGTTGTTTTGTTTATCATGAAACTAGGTATATAATATACATCATAAGCACAATAAGGATACATGATTGTCAGACAAGCATGGTGAATAATTATAAGTCTTAACTTAAACAGATCCGTAATAAAAAAGTGCTTAATAATTGCAAACATTATTACATTACCAGGGAATAAACATGAACTTTCCTAATTCTGTACTTACAGAGGATTTATTCGGAGTTCTTTTAGCGCTTCCACATAGCAGGTTTTGAACTTCAGGGCTCGAATTTCAACCGTCGGATCGTCCGTATTCAAAAGAGCAAAATTTACATATTTATCCACAAGTTTTTCGCAAGTACTCAGCCAATACTCTCTTGCTTCTTCATCTACGAGCAGATCCAATGTATCTGGATTATATTTTTCTGGTTCGTAAAGAATATGGGATAGACCAAAATGTTCCATAGTGAAACCGCTTCAGAACAGAGCAACGAGACTCACGACAAATGTACTGTATTTATTTACTATTCCACTATCCCATTGTTCATTTTATCACAGTACGCAAATATTGCTTTTAGACTATTTTATTTATCTTATCAAAATAATATCTCTTGTCAGTAAATAGGTATTTTGCCCAGACAATGATTGCCGTTATTCTGTCACTGATAACGCACTGTACCACTGTACGCCTGTCGCCAACATTTTGACAATTTCACCATCCTTCTTTTTCTCTCATACATTCATTATATGAGACAACATCATGTTTGAAAATCTAGCTCGAAGCACATGATGCCCAAGGCGAGAACTATTCATTCATTTCATCATTCAATGACCATTTAAAAAAGTTAAAATTTGAAGTTACTGAACGAAAACGATGGAACCAACCAAAGTTGGTGGTGATGAGGTTGTTGGAGGTTTTTTCGCAGTTAATAATTTTAAATCTCGTTTTCTTTAAGTGGCTTTTAGTGAAACAAGTTTATTTTATAATTCACGCTAAACAAAACATATTTTTAAAAGTAGAGATAATATGAGCCTTCCAAATAACATTTATCAAAATTTTCCAATTTTTCGGGGATTTATAAAATAAAAATGGAAAAAATAGAAATTTTATTTTCTGACATCTATGGATTTAAATCGTTTCTTCAAAATTATTCCTTTCGTTCATTCGGTCGTCGTATACTTCTATTTGTCTATTGGCTGCTTGTTGCTTACGATTGTCAATGGTGCTTCGAATTCTTGATCGCTTGCCCGTTTACGTGTTTTAATTTCTTGAATTCTTAGAAATGTGTTTGAAATGGATAAAACTTATCATATTCGAAATAGACTGAATTTCGTAGAGAGTGAAAAGTGATATGTTTGTGCTGTTGAATTGTTGTTGTAACATTGGGTGTTGTGATTTTTATGATTGATGTAACGAACCAGTGTACGGCAAGATGGACGAATTGTCTAAGGGCATGACACAAACAGGAAGCGCCGCTTCAACTGACAAAATTCAAGAAAATGATGGTAAATAGTATAATCATAGCATTCACAGCATTAATACTTATGTAGAAAATACTAGAACAATTTGGCCTCTAATGCATGGCGTACCTACCACCGCAAGATTCGAATTTTTGGTTTGTAAACATGAATTGTTCTCTGGCTTTCCGTTAAAAACCTTCAAATTATTTGTATAATATTTGACGGGTTAACTGTGCTGTCTAACTTGTGCGGCCTTGGTATAAGGTTTGCAATGTTTGTTATAATTTCGGTCCTCACAATTTCTACCTATTGTTATTATTATAGTATTACCAAGACTTTCCAGCTGTTAATTCTGTAGCACTTACTGCAATTTGCTTGAAAACGGTCATTTGGTTCTGGCAGCTGTCCGTTCACTAGTTACTTATTCACTTTACGTAAATCACATCCAAGTTTGGGTCATAACATACGAAATAATGTAACAACCTGTTGATTGTCAATATTATTTGTTCACATGATTTTATATTCTTAAGCTAATTATTTTTCAATTTTTACTAGTAAAAAACATATTAAGGTGTCCTCATTTGAGCATTGTCACTACAGTTGGTATCAGTACTCACCTATTCATCATAGTAAATTTGAAAAACAAAAATTAAAATAAGAAATTGGGACATAATTTGTGCCATTTAGCATGTCAATGGCAGTCTGACTGACTTTCATCTTGAAGTCACAATTCGGCAGAGATAGATATTGCAATTTTTATATTGCTTCAGTAACATATTAAAATCTAATGACACTTACAAAAAATTGTAATTGCGGCATTTCACTCTGTGAATTTATATGTTGTTAATATCACATTTTTATGACTGTAATTATAATTTATTAATTATCATTTTAATGATATACATGTTATAACAATCACAATTATGTTACTATGGTATACTTTAAACCTTATATAAAAATTATATAATTCAGTTTCTTTAAGTTAATCATTTAAAAAATAGAAATGTTTAAATTTTTATTTAATATCCATAAAAAGCTATGGTCCTTTACAAAGGCAAATTTTAATTTACTTTGTTTTTACCTTCTTATCAGACGAGCGTACCTTTCTGCCATTTTATTTTAAATATTCTATGTCAGAATATGCTTGAGTTGTAGTTGAGTTTCAGAAATGTTCACGTTCCAATTTTCTTAATTTCTTCTCTCTTGAGAATATTCAGTTTTCTTAATTTGTTTTAATTAATTTTGGTGTTGATTTGTTTAAAAAAAAACATGTTATGTTACATTTTTATAAAAAACAAAAGCAAAATATTTAATTAATATATTTCATTACTATCAAACCATTTAAAGGCTTACAACACCTCAGGCCATCTGCACATCTAACTCACTGCTTCCATGATATGCTAGTTATTGTTAGCACATTACTGAAAATATTGAAGAGTATTGTTTTGACAAATAATGTATACTGTGGCAGGAAGGGGTGAAGGGTCACTATAGACATGCTAAATCACACTTAGTAAACAAAATTTTGTTTTCTCAAATGAATGTACTTCCACTGATTTAAAGTTGTTTTCCAGTTAGAAGCACAAGATCGTATTATGTCCACATGTATCAAAAAGACGACAATGTGCTACCAAGTAAAGAAATTATTGAGAATGATACAAATTAAATTAATTGGCTATGTGCTATGTGCTATTTGCAATATAAACAAATACTGTAACTGTCAATAGACTGTGGGTTACATACAGCCATGGCCAAAAGTATTGAGCACTCTAAAAATCCCGAACGTGCACAATAAGTATTGCAGAAAACGGGACCTATTGTTAAGGATTATTTTTTCGGCAACTATAAAGGTTTAAAAACAATGACCACCACATCTCAACTAGCAATAAAACACCTGGTGCCATAAAATTTGTCATTTTACCATTTTTGTATTTATTTCTCAGTTCACTACTATCGCTCATTACGTACACATCCAGTGATCTGGTGCGCTTTTGGTGTTTTGTCTAGTTACATTTAGTGATATTGTTGCAATAAGGCATATTAAAAGAAACAAACTTAGTTTAGAACAACGTGTACAAATACAGCTTCTTCATGAGCAAGGGAAATCACAGGTAGAGATTTCTAAAACTGTGAAATGTTCATGCCGATCTGTGCAATATGCTATTGAGCGATTCACCGCTACTGGATCTCATAGGAACAGACACAGAACAGGGCGCAATCGCATCACCACAGATCGTGAGGACCGAAAGTTAATGAGAGAGTCGTTAAAAAATCGAAAAAATCTTCTTCAGACCTCGCTACTAATTTCTCAGTTGAAATTAAGAGATCAATTTCTGCTCGCACTACTCGAAGAAGGCTTCAGGAAGTTGGCTTGAAAGGCTGTAAAGCCAGGAAGAAACCACGGCTCTCACAAAACAACAAGAAGGCTCGGTATGAATGGGCCTTAAAATATCAAAGTTTCACCGAAGAAGATTGGTCAAATATCGTGTGGTCAGATGAGTCAAACTTTGAGGTGAGTTAGGTAATTTCACGTTCTAAAGATATTAAACAATATGATTTAAAAATAAAATTCAATGACAAAAATATTTTACATTTCCAAAGTCTCTATTTTTTTTTTTAATTTAATATTTTTGGTACACCTGGTGTGACTTTTGTGCGCCGCCGGGTAGGCAAAGAATTTAGTCCAGCCTATGTACTACCAACCGTAAAACACGGAGGAGGTAGCATAATGGTCTGGGGCTGCATGACTGATTCAAGAGTTGGCGAAATGTTCGTGTGTGGGGGTCGCATGAACTCTTCACGTACGTTAACGTCCTGGAATCTGAGTTGCTGCCCTCATTTTCAACCCTTTTTGGCGATACAAATATAGATGGCGTTAAATTCCAGCAGTATAACGCACCGTGTCATAAATCTGCCTACACTATGACATGGTTTCGAGAAAAGAACATTGAGCTTCTAGAGTGGCCTGCCCAGTCTCCGGACCTAAACCCCACAGAACATTTATGGGGTTTATTAAAGCGCAACGTCAGGCGCCACTCAATAAACACAATGGAAGAACCAAAACGCCGTCTGCGCCAAGAATGGAACGCTATACTTCCTGAAGACTGTAAAAATCTTGTCCGCTCTCTACCAAAAACAATTTCTGCCGTAATTAAGGCAAAGGGTGGACCAACAAAATATTGATTTTTATTGAATAAATGGTAATATTAACATGTATAAATTGTTTCAAATTATTCAATTTTCATATTCCCCAAAAAACTGTAAGTTATCATGGGTGAGCACCCAAGTACCCAATACTTTTGGCCAAGGCTGTATTTGGCTATGTTGATAGTCATTAGGTTTTTCTAAATGGAATGTTTTTTCACAAGTTATCAAACTATTTACAGGAAATGAACTAACAGCCAAAAAATTCTCAATATCAATTTTTCCAATTTGTTTCATTAAATATATTATGAAGTGTTTTTTGTATAGTGTTTTATTATATAATATTGGGTAGAGAACGAATAGAGAGTGTAGATTCTGCCACAAGACTGATGAAATTCCTGTTCATCTTCTCACCCAATGCTACTCCCTGATGAGCATGCGAAGCTCCATACTGGGGAGGCATATGACACAACCAGAGGACATAAAATCTGTTAGAGCCAGGAAAATCTTTCAGTTCTTCAATACTGTCGGTCTTGAACTGTAATTAGTGATGATCACAATAGATCAGTTGATGGTCGCAGTGATGAGGGGCTGCATATGCCCCGAATGAAGCCACCCTTATAATAATAATGTTTTATTTGGCATCATCATAATGCTTAACACACGTAATAAAAAAAGAATTAGCATGGTCAGAAGTAATACTAGAAATGAAAAAAAGTTGTATTTTTTTATACAATGTTTTTCTCTCTATCTTCAGAATATATAATATCAGGATAAATATTTTACACCTAATGAAATTAACATATAAAACTCTGTTAACTTACGAAGTAAACATTTAAATGGTAGTCTGTGTGTTAGTCAATTCAGAGAAAATTCAATGACCAAAAAAAGAAATAAAAAATTCCATAAAGCAGTCCCTGAAGAAAGTCATGGCTGAATTAATTAAATTACAAATTAAAAATCATTAAATCCAATCATCTAATTGAATTAATCTTGACCCTCGACATTTGAAACTCTGCTGTTTGATAACCCAGTAACCTTCGAGATAAACATTTCAAAGTGACTCTCCTCCAAGATTCATTGGCTTCACCAATCACAAGTCAGTGTAAGTAGTACCTGTAATAAGGAAACACGCAATCTTGATTTGTGCTGCAAGGCTATGTTTGCTGAATATATTATTTTAATAGACCCTCATACAGTCAGAATTAAGAAGGAAAATAGAGGTAGGTTATACATTATAGTTTTGTTGTTTTTGTTTGTTCATGACATTTTTAATGCTGATGTTTCATGCTTGTGAGTTCTATATTACTGTCTTGAAACTGTCGCTCACAGCATTGCAACTTTAGTGGATAAGCCCTCAATTGTAAAAAAAAATATTTTAGGAAAATTGATTTACAGTACACTAGGCAAATAAAATGTACACAGGAAACAAAGCATGTTGTGCTTTCGGGTAAAGTATTTATGTAACAAGACTAAAAACTCACTTTTAAATGTTTTGTTTTAAACAAGAGGTATTAGAAACCAGTCTATATAAGTGAAAATTATGCTTAAACTGATACTGTGATTGCTTTTAAGTTTAAATTTTAACTTTATATACTAGGTGTGAAAATCTCTTTATCTATTTGGTTAAATCTATTACTATGTTTTATGTTGTCTACATATAAAGTGACAGTTTCTGTTATTTTTAGTTCTGGCTATGCCTGCAGGATTTTGACATTGAGTAAGTTTTATGTCCTCCTATAAAGAAATACTTTTGACTTTTGAATCATTTTTACCATTAGGGATGTTCAAGTACATACGTAAATGTAGAACTGCATTCTGTAATTAAATTTTTTTTTTGTTTGGCCTTTTAATGTGCCAGTTATCTTATCTTACGCATACGTTCCTACTATTGGTTTGTTTATGAAAGGCTTAATGTTTCAATCCTTATCATTGGTACAGTCATGGAAGAGCATGAATGGCTTAATAGTTTTTTATTTCATTTTAGAATGGTATGGTAATGGTATATTGTTGAAACGCACTGCTTTTGCAGATGCCGTGAAGCGTGGTTTGCGGCAAGCACGCCAACCATGCTAGCGTTGGTAGAACAACTGCGGTCATACCTCGGTGGGGGATGTGAGTGGTCATCAAGGCATGTTGGGTGCTGCACAACGTAATCAATAAACAGTTTTGTTGCTCTATCATTCAAACTTTTGAGTTTCTTTAATACTGAATACTCATGCATGAAGAGTGCAAAGTATGAATATTGAATAGCTAATTTTTTTGTAGGCACATTTGCATTAATTTACATAATCGGTTACATGGTATTATGTTGACTATTACCATGTGTTCCCATCTTGTCTGGTGCGAAACCATACTTATAATTCAATGAAACAGTGCATTTCAATAACATTTTATTTATAAGAAGTATTGCATGGTTTTAAGGAGTTATTGTGAAATAACATGTTTTCAGGACTTACGTTAATAATTTTCTTTCGGGGAAAACCTGAAGTATGAAACCATATGCAAAATTACTACACATTTTTCTAAAAAAAAAAAGTTTTTAGTTACATCATATTACGTGCCTCAAATTGCCAGTTGTCTATAATGTATTGTTATGTTTGTTAAAATTGTTCATTTCTCTTTTTGTTGTATGGCTTTGAGGTGCCCGTTAGTTCCAAAGAGCGCGCATGCGAAACATTTGAAGAACAACTTTCTACGCGTTACTTCAAATTAACATTGAAATTAGACACCAGCAGCATTTGCTGTAGCTGTCGCGGTGCATGCCAAGAGAGCCGGGTGTTCCCTGTGTCGCAACAGTGACTAAGCGACCCTGAACCATTAATGTGGGAATGCTCCTAGAGGTCGCGACGCGGATTGTTATGTATAATAAGTTCATTTTTAAACCTAAACAAAAGGTAGTACATTGCTTTTTATCGATGCACACGATAAAACCACAATTGAAACTGTAACTTGAAGTGCCTAGGTGACCGACAGGTTGTGATGGAAAGGTGAAAAAATTATCGAGTTATATCTGTTATCAGTATCGCTTCTTTAAAGTACCTATAAAAAGTATAATATAATTATGTATATATTGTTGTCACTTAAAAAATAACTTATTTTTTTCCAATTATTAGTAGTTTGTCAATTTAATGGTTAAAATGTATAGGCATTGTGGTGATTGCGAAGGTGTAGTATTTGAAAATTCAATTCGTCGTAGTCGAGAACCGTTCCTAAACTCTCGATGACTCTAAATTCACGGCGCAATGTTATGAAAATAGGAACGAAAACTAGGATTTATGAGTACCTGTGAGTTGTTACTAAATTGTGACCGAAATAACAATAATGTATGCCGATGACCGCTGTTTACAAAGTTGAAACCCAGACCGCATTCCTACCGTTGCGAATTCTTAAAGGATCAAAGGTACCGCTGGAAGTTTGCGTCTGCTTCTTGTCAAGGCGAATCGTCGTAATCAGATAAATCTCGTTTACATCTCACGACTTCCTTACGTGAAACACTAAATACCCTTCTTTGGAATCTGAACCAACTATATTTAGGCTCTTGGGAGTTGCTGCAAATGATCCCACGTCATTCGCTCGAATTGTGCGTCAGTAGACACCATTCCTTCATTCAGTAGCAGCTATCCAAATAGTTGATCTAATAGGTTTCACATTGTAGTGTTTTACATAAAATCATATCTTCGCCGCAGATAATTGCGAATTATTTTACCACACTATGAACCAGTGCGCTTTCCACTTGAGTTCATACAACATATTTCACAAGTTTTCAGTCTCGATAGTTGACGTATGAACCCATGAGTGGCTTTGCTGTTACGAAAGCTGAATTTTTTTAAAACCAGAATCACGAAAGCTGATTTTTTTAAAGCCAGAATCACACAATAGTGTGATGTTAATGGTAGTATAGTGCTTATCATTGATGCTTTTTTATCCATTGCTAGGTTCGTCAACGTCTGTAGTATACGTCAGTGAACCGTGCTGGGAGTGCGAGCGCGTGCGTGCGGCATGCGAGCGACTGGGCACCGTCGCGGCGGCGCCGGCGCCGGACTTGCTGCCGCCGCCACCACAACCACCGGCGTCACCCTCATACCTCGTCACGACTCCATTTGAAGGAGAACTCTTCGACGCAGCACACAAAGCCAAGTACAGGTTAGTATCAAACTAACTATCAATACCAAGTTTAACGCTGTTGAATAACGCGAAAAACAACAGGGCGATCGTATTCTCTCCTCTCTTGGCTTCCGATATCTTTCTTATGTATTTCAAGACTACGTTCGAAATAGATAACGTTCTGAGTGACCTACTTCAACACTAGGTACTCCAGTAAAATAACGGTCTCTATTATGGTTGTTTATTTTAAAGATTTCAACAATGTAGTCGATAAATGAAATGATCATTATTGTAAAGAGATTCACTAATACAGTATCTACAAGTACATTGATATAATCCACTTAACAAGGAGCGTTAGTCGTGCTCAGCTTCCGTTGAACGAGCATGGTAAACATTATACCTGCTTTGCGTATCGCCTTACTGCTTCCTTCAACTCTAAAAAAGTATAATATAATTATCGTCACGTTAGTCGGTCAACTTCGTTATTACGACTACAATAATGGTCATTTAGGATATATTCAAGACGAATCAACTTATCAACAATGGCATCTCGATATGACATCAGGATTGGTAAAATAAACCTTGGCAATTTTGCTATTATCAATTCGGTGACGAGGCGAATATGCTTGCAAGGTCTAACAATGGCAAAATATTTGCTCAGTGTGTGTTGAAATGCCAATATATGACAAGCTGGTAATGGTTTCGGTCGGTTACATAAACGGTCTGTATTAGCGACGTCGTTAACGTAATATTAAAGCGGTACGGTACCTAGTTCGCTCGCAATAAGAACAATGAAGTAATGAAGCCACCGGAGTTTATGCGTGGAGTATAATGAGACGATCGTTATTGACACTTATTTTGGCTCGGTTCACTGTTGCCCGCGAGAGTCTTAACAAGTGGCGACGGATGGTTTGTTGCGCGTTTACATTGACGACTTTTTGTTTCACCTACGCTACAGTACACAAGATGACACAAGTAGCCATGGTAGTACGCGGTTCGGTAACGCTTACCCATTCTAAAATGGTCTTCATTAAAGATGTACCGTTGTGATAAAGCTCGTTTGGCGCCTGACCGCCGTGCGGTCTGACTTAAATGTGAAAAGGGAATGGACGTTACGGACGTGGGCGTAGTTCGTAGTTAGCTGTTGATTATTGCGGTGATAGACAATACATCCGTCACTATATGGAAATCCATTGTTACTACGACTGAAAAATCTGGGAACGGATTGCACGTGAGATAAAATTACGCAATACTATTTAGAACAAAGGATATATTATAATTAGTTTCTGGCTTTCATAAAATACAAATGAACTTTACTTTCAATTTAAGAAAGAAAAAGCTTTTTTTATTATTTTACTCAGAAAGTGTGAAGAATGAGTGTGCAGTTTTACTTGCCGAAATCTCAACGAACATTCGAGGAATGAAAAGTGTAGAGCTGATCGCCTAGCTGGTGATGCGGGTTTCCCCTTTAAGAGCTCTATAAACGACACCGCCCCATGCCCTATGGTCTCACGCTCCACCCATTAAGTTCACGTTTAAAACCCCTCGCCCTATATAAATTACTTCACCTGTTATTATCATTTCACTCAATCTAAAAGTTAACCTCCACCCCACCTTCCGGTAGGAATAAAACTTCTATTATTACATGACAAGTTCATCAACCCCCGTTTTCTTTGTCGATTTTGTTCCGATACGAAGCTAGGTTCGTTATTCGTGTTTTTACGTCTTACATATTTGATTTACGAGTGGTGATTTAGCCGCCCCTTATCGCTGACCGTGTTCGTTTGAACAAGTAGCTAACGTCATTCGTACATAGTGGGATGTATGGCTTATAAACCGCTACTGGAAAATTTATCGAGCTCTGTTTGGGCATCGGTACCGAACTTGAATATGTATTGCATTCTGTTTGAAGCGGTGCAGCTGGTACCTACATTACAATGTTGATCGCCGCTGATGAGATTAATTGTTTATTGTTTCATCTCCCTTGCCGGCCGTTGTTTGCACTGTGAAATTAAACTGTAGGTCCGCTATTTATCATTTTTCTGTGGAATAATGACTCACAATTTTATTATGATATAACATATCAATTATATTCATAAGCTTCATTAATGTATTAATAGCCTTACGCAAAATGGTACTGTTTTATGTTCACCTCTGTATTTATCTTTAGATATAATGGAAGGAAAATTACCAAGCACCGAAATCAAATTGTTAAAATTGCTACAAACTCGGCGACTTTAAAGTTTTTACAGTGTATCAGAATAAATTCCGTGATTCGGTGCTGTTTCAGATTGAAATGAATTCTTGGGTGACTAATAATACCAATTAGCCTTGCACGTTTTCGTTATCCGTGTTAAACGTATTGGTCGCCTCACCCTGGTTGGCCGTTCACGCGGGATTGTTTAATGTTTATACGCACTCGGGACCTTACACACGTAAAAAGGTCATGTGTTGGGTGACTGTATTTCATGGAAGGACGTAAATAAAGGTGCGCGTACGTTGTGGGCCGTGTGGCGAGGCGGGCGGGCGGCGCCGCCGCGAGCCGTAGCGTGAGGGTCGCCCTTGCGGCTGCGCGACGCTCCACTCTATTTTTGGCTTCACATTCCACGCGACTGTTTTCCAATCTAACGTGAAACGCATAACGTGCGTGCCGCCTGCGCCTTTGTTTTTGCGGCTGCAACGTTTTCGGTTTTTTTTTTGTGAAATTCACGTGCTTCATTACGAATTTTGCGCGTGTATACGAAACAAAACTCGACGCGAGAGTTGCACGGAGCGTTGAATATAGTGGAGGCGGCGATATCTGCCACGATGTTGCAGTGTGCCAATGAATGGATCCTGTGTACAGGAAGTGTGTCAGATAGTCGCCGGACTAGTAGTGCCTGATTGATAGTTTATGTGCTAACAATGGGGCCAACACGGTTACCACCCACTCCGGAAGAGGAGGACCCGCCTCTAGATCTCTTACGATTCAAGGATGCCAAAACACCAGAGACTATTCCAACAAAATGTGATCTGTAAGATTTAATAAATTGTTTACTAGTTTCTGCTTTAACTTGATTATGATGGGCACTAATCAAGACAATAATGAACGAACGAAACGAAACGAAAAGACAATAAAAAAATGTATGATGTAGACTGACACTATTTTAAAGTGCGTTAATCACAGCAAACACAAGACTAGATAATTGTGCATGCGGCCTTTGTCAGAGAAAGCGTGTACAGGTGTTAGACGAGGACATTTTTAATTTACATACGTTCTTAGACGTTTTACTTTGCAACCCATAGTCAAGAGTGTATAACAGCTATACAATATAACGTTGAGGTTTTTACCTTATTGTCTTATGTATTGAAAACTGAAATACATAGCTAACATGAATTTGGTTCAGGTGAACATTCTCATGATTCAAAGGACTAGGCTAATTTAATCGCGGTGATTGTTTACATGTTCCTCGGAATCGGATTGTAAGTCATCAGAACTATTTCTAAGGCGACACGTACAGTGGCGATGTATGTGCCCGTGGTTGGTGACGGTGACTGTGACATCACGTCTGACCATTCGCTGTTGCGATATATGAATAGCTACTGCTAATAAGCCGACGACAATTCCGACACCTTACATTCTATTCTGACTTGAAGGATTGTTGTTGATTAGATAAGTATTACTTCACTAAGGCTAGTGTTATTCAATTGAATGTTTATTGTATAAACACCTCCTGTCTTCATTCTATCACAAGTGAAGAATAACAACCAAAAATAATATTGTAAAAAGAATGATAAATAGAGTACTTATATAGAAATCGTATATATAAATCTTAAAATAAGAATCTATTTTTTATATTTCGTGACGATACGACATGTACCAAAAATCCATGTTTCACTATAATTCCGTCACATGCCCCGACAAAAAAACTAAATGAACATGAAATTTAAACTGGTAATTACCGGTGAATTCACCGGTAATAAATATAGCTAATAAAACTCGAATGTCAGCAAACACGGGAACTCTTACACGGACGTCACGAATACCCGCCCACCACATCCACGAATACTTTAATTCATTTCTCAGGACAAATTGCGTAACCTATTAATAAACAACGATTCATGTAAAAACTCAAAGTAGTTCCCTTCGGGAATTATATTCATTCCTATTTCCAAGTAGCTTTAGTTGTTTTCCATCCCAGTTTGTTGGAATCTCTAGTTTTTGGAACGTTGTCCAGAGAGAATCACAAGAAATGTTTTTGATGAGATAGCATTAGTGCTTACTCTTAAACAAAGTTAGACAGATACAAGTACTTGAAAGATGCATACGTGAAAATTGCTAATTTACATAGTTTCTCGGGAGTGCTCTCCTTTTGCAAATAGAAAGGATGGACATTGCTAACCCACATAAAACATTTGAACATAAAATAATGTGCGGCTCTTTTATGTCTGACGTAAACTTAGTTTCTTATCCAATCCTAGATAAATTTAAATTCACGCAACTTCTACGTCCTTTCCATTTCCATACATTTTAAACTAAGTTTTATGTTAAAACTATGTTTTATTGAAATCATTTAGCGCATGCCATTCTTATATTTATCAGAATATGGTTGTTGATTCACATTACAATGTTTTAACAGGTGTTTGATAGAGATCTAATTACTGAGCAATACCCTTTATGTTATTATCAAATGCCTTAACAAATAACTAACTATTACTGTTAGTTGTAGATAACATGTAATGAAAAAGGCTTTGCACAAGCATCAGAATTTAGTTTACCTTTACACAGTATCTTTACGAAATACGTGCAAATAAAGCACCTTGGTTGCTTTTAATTCGACCGAAGTTATCCTATTAGTTGAGCATTATATAGTACGTAGATGCAGTTGAAGGTTGTTTTAAGAAAAAAAAAAATATTAACTTGTTGAAATACTTGACAAAAAGGTAGTTGGTCTATTTCCACGAAGTATATTCATAAATCGTCCCAAATACCCGCAGTGATATAAACACGACCTATCATCTATTAGTCGCTAGTTATAAAAGTTTTCTTACTAAAGTTAGTAAATAATGTGACCATTAGTTTGCGCGTTTCAAAGTACTAGTAATTGTATTTATTGGTGTAGCACAACAACAGTATAGGCTGCAAATCAAACAGTCCTAACAAAAGGACTACTGAAATGTAGGAGCTTTCAAAAATTAATTTTAATAAAGTAACTTTATACAACCGTGTAAGATAATTGTTATTTATAATAAGTAACGACGTCAATTATTTTATCTAAATAAACTATTTGGTATGTATTTTTTGGTTTAAGATAAATATGCTTTGTAAGAGGAGTGAAAATTACACTTATTGGCTCACATTTTTTTTAGTATATTATCGTCCAGATACGATAATACTGTAATTTACTGTGAAAGATACATTTCAAGCTGATAAGCAAATTGATCAAGATACTTCAATCTTCTGTGTATAATTTTTTATTGGGAATATTCTCATGTTCTACTTTTATTATAATTAACCGACTTCAAAAAGGGAAGAAGTTCTCAATTTGTCTGTTTTTTGTTAGTATATATGGTAGGCGATAACTCCGTGAACCTAGTTTGACGATTCTATTTTGTTGGAAAGTTTAAATTTGAAGAAAATATTCCACCTCCAAGAGTGGCAAACTAGAGGATGAATCCGGTTTCGCGCGCTTTCCGGTAGCCACTTTCAATAAAACTTGGCAAATATATGTAATTCCACGAACTTTTGGGGTCGGTGTTTTTAATATTCTGTACTGAGATTATTATCTCTTATCATTAATCCATATTGCCAACCGTCTCATATAACATTCCGAGACATTATATATTTGATTTTAATTGATTATTGAAAGCTAAATGAAATAAAAGCATTTTCCCATTAAACGTAAGATTTACATTAGCTAAATTAACATTATCTTTACATTCTTTCACAGTTTTAGAACGTAACGCGTTCTTCACTAACACGCGTGATTTATTGAGTAGCTTTGCTGTCGGTCTCGTCGAAACGTTCTATCCGTTCGCCTCAGCTGTACTTTATCTATTTCAACGACTCGATGCTTTGCTTGCGTAACGCTTTATATGTTGTATGAAAACACTTCAGTATGATTGATACGATAATAGAATTTATGAAATGGATGTTTTTTTTTTTAAACATTTTTAACATTGTTTTTGTTGTTTTTTATTTACCTGTTCATACATACTACGTTCACGTTATTTACTACATATTTTACATGTATCCTTAGTTTTACGTAATAGTGTTGCTTACGAATTTAGAAACTGACTTAAGATTGATCCCTATAATCATAGGACATTATTATAAAAAAACGTTTTATAGTCGATAAATATTTCAAAAAATCCACATTTTACGGTTACATGTATATATGCTGGATTTTATGACTAATTCCAGCGATACGATTCCATAAAACTCCTTTTTTGATATTCTCCGCTTCGATCGTCTGCCTTGAATTTATTACATTTCATCACGCAATTTTAACATTGGAAAATTAATCGATCGTTGCTGTACTTTTGTTTTTTTTTTGTTGATTTTGGCTTAAAACCAAAGTACATGTACAAGTACATGCCAAGTTCTAACTTGCCGCATCTAGTTCTAACCGCCTTTACCAGGCACTTCGGTTTCTAACCGTGGTTTTATCTCTAAAACTACATAGCAACCACATATGGAATGTACTTGAAATAATGTTTTTCAATGCAGAAATCATGTAATAATAAAGAAAGTAAAAAATACACTTTCTGGATAAACGTTTAGTGTAATATTCTGACGTTAACAATTTATACAAAAAAAAGACTCTTAAATGAATTGAGGCTATCAGCGCAAAAGTTGTGTAACCCAATGAAATGCATATAGAAGATGAATTTAAATGAATGAGCGATTTTGAATAACGAAATTCATTGTACTTATATATTGTTATCATATGACTAATGTGTAATTATTGACTTTTTATACATTAAAATGGCGTCCAAATATTTATGGACTTTAGTATCATTTGAAGCATAGTTACCAAACTTTTTGGCTCACCGCTCACTTAGGCAAGATAAAAAAATATCAACGCCCACCACCACAAAAAAACAATTGAAAACATCCATTTTTTATATTAACTTAAGAGGGAGCAGAGGAAAAATTCCTAATCTTCGATTTGATTTTACAGGGGTATATCCACTTTGAAGTTAAAAATAAAATATTGTATGAGTAACTACACGATATATTCAAGCATAGGCATAAATCAGAAACATAAAACAATAAAGTGTCCTCGAAAGATAAAAATTACGAAATGACCTCTAATTTTCACATTTTTTCGATTTATCCTCGAAATGCTACAGGTTATTAGAACAAAAATTAGATAATTAATTATATTTATGCATGATCGACAACTGTCACTACGGATTTTTGTTAATCCCTTTAGTTTTAGAGTTATTCCGCTAAAACGAATTTGGTGCTTTTAATGCGCAAAATTCAACATCTCCTGTCGCATGTCACGCGAACTTCAGGCATATATTAGTTTCACAAATTTGGGCGGAGCCAACGTCAAAACTTTTTTGGCATGCTCCCTCTTAACACCAAAAATCACTAGGAAAAAAATGTGTAGTGTAGTTTATATAGATAATTCCTGATAGCATCAACGCCCTCCAATTGCTTCCAAGGCCCCCTTAAGACTCTTCAGCGCCCACTTGGGTGCTGCCTACCGCCCTTTTGGGAAAGTATGATTTGAAGTATTATATTATAATATTATATTTTAGAAAAAACAATTATGTGGGTTATACCACTTTTGCGTTGACATCAATTATCAATCTGTGTTATTTTTTGCAAATACATGTACTTTATATTTTTGTCATTGTGAATGAGGAACACTATTAAGATTCTTATTTGCGTCAGAAATTTAGACGTTTACTCACAGAATCGCAATAAAACACGTGACGATTTGGTTTATTACTTACAATTCATAAAACGCGGCTAGCCATTATGACACGCCGATTTCATAACATTGAACTCCCCGTTGAGAGCAAAAGAAATGATTGATTACAGTTTGATAATAACTGACGGTCGCCGTGACTCATAATATGCAATCTGCAAACAATCTCCGTTAATCCATTTTATGTTTACAATGCCATCACATTCAAGATGTTACGTCGTTTTTAGATGCCAGCAAATGTTCACACTTGGATTGGAGTGCAGATACAGGGACATTAGGGATACGCAATTACCTACTTATCGTATCGTATCGTATATACTTGCAGCCTAGAACTATTTATTTTTTTATAAAATATAAGTGCGTATTTGACCTCCATCTCACCTGATGGAAAGTGACGATGAGGTCGACTATCGAGCATGCACACCTAAATTATGTCTATTCACTGTTGCCTTGAAAACACCCAAGTTATTACGTTCAGGGAACAAGTCTGCAGGCAGGGAATTCTACTCCATAGCCGTTCGCCATATAATCGTGGAAGCGTAACGCTTCGCGCAAATCTTTGGAATATCTACAACATTTGGTTGGAACCCAAGCCTACGCCTAGTCCCCCTGTCATCACAGAAGGCGGAATTAAATCGTGTAATTCCATCGCACACTCTCCGTGATATATCCTGTAAAATACCGATAAGCAGGCAACTTTACGGTGGTGTTTTAAGCCTCTTGGCACGGTTGTCAATTGAATCCAAAGTAGCCAGTTGATATGTAGCAGAGCCATCCCATAAGTGGCAGCAGTACTCCCGGACTTGTGCTTAGTACAGCTGAAGCAAAAAGTAACGCCTCACCTTGGAAAGGGTCCCAAGCTTCCATGCTGCATTTTTGGCCACGGATTCAATGTATCTGCCACAGACGTATATCTAGATAGACGGCGCAAGTGTACGTACTTCGCGTGCCCAAAGTAAGTGAAATTCACTTACTTGCCGCTGCTACTCTTCAGAACGCGCTCGGACGTTATCATGGATAAACACCAGTTGAAACACCAGGTGAAAAATGCATAATTGTGCCATTATAAACTGCAAAAGCACCATAACTGTTGGTAAAAGGGTAAACATGGACGTTTCCTTCCACGGGCAAGTGATTTTGTAATCAGAAGATGCATAATTTATTTTAAAAACAATTATTTTGGTTTTGTACGAATTTCGAAGAAACAAATATGCAACCGAGTGTATGTCTCATGATTTGTAATACATTGCGGCTTTTACATGGTGCGATATATTTGTGATCCTTTGTTAATACGCCATGAATATACATTTCTTTGGCCAAATTTAACATTTAGTGGTGTATACGTTAGGCAACACTGTTCTCGATTCGGATCATTTTAAAAACAGAGGGACGGAAATTATTATGACCTTAGCAAATATTATGTAAAATATTCTATAACTCTTTTGTTATAACGTTTAGTAACGGTTCGTTTTTTTTTTTAGTTTTGTAGTGTCTATTATCAGTAGTATCTGTTAATTCGATAATTTTTGCAACACGTTGCTTCGAATGTCCGAATATAGTGAGCAAATAATTAAATACATCGCCGGATATGTAGTATGAGTAATACAAAAAAATATATAATGCAAAGAATTAACAGCGCGCTGTCTTTACAAAAACCTGGAGTTGGTCATATGTATGAGTTCATTGCTTTCGAAAACGATGGTGGTCTAGTTTATTCCACCTAAGATGCTATCCAAATATGCAGAGTAGCAGAGTTATAAATCCGAGAAATAATAAACAAATTACAAAATTTCACACGAGGCCGTCATTAAGTAAGCCTCCTCTGATTAATTAGATTTTACCATATTTTGTCAGCAGTAACATTTTCTTGGTATTCATCAATTTGATCAATTACCAACAGAAAACCGTCTAGTAAACTTAATTAAAGGAGTCGCAAGTTCATATATTGACGTGCGTATTCATTATTTAATTTAATCGATATGATCTTCTATTAAAAAAGATGTTATACAATAAGCTCATTTTATTGGAAAGACAGTAATTACAATATTTGAAGTCGATTAAAAATTAAGTCTTAATTTTTTTAAGTAATCAACTTTTTTTTAAAAACAAGTAAAATAAAGGACTTAACTATGTTATTGTAGTATGTTTCTACAATATTATTATTACGACTACTTGTAATCAATAAATACACTGAACTAAAATTATTCTGTTTAGAATCGATTAATTGAATGGAATACGCATGTTTACGCGTGTTCCGTTCAATCAATCGATTTAGAGCGAGCGGAAGGAGGTTTCCATCACTAAATAGCTCTTGTGACGTCATAGTGTGTACAAAAAATGTGGCACGCTTGGTTTTCATACAAATTGCTGTACTTGCGGCGTCTATCTAGATATATGTCTGTGGTATCTGCCGAAGTTCAACTTGGATGACAGGTTCATTCTAAGTAGCTAGAGACAGTCGGCTATCGGTATGGATATATCACGAAAAGTCGGAGTCAGCTCAAGGGACCACTCAAGAAATCCGAGATCCAATTACAAAGGTCATTGGGAAGTCCATAAAAGGGAAGCTTACTTAAAAGGTTTGCGTGCCAGACCCTGTCAAAGGCTTTAGAAATGTCCAAAGATACTGCAAGTGCTTCGCCCTGCATTTCTATAGCCTCGCTCCGTATGTGACAGGCATACACAAGAAGATCCCCAGTACATCGCCCTCGTCGGAATCCGGTGATGACTGAGGAGATCGTTGTCTTCAAGGTACGATAGGAGACGGTTGTTGAGTACACGTTCCATAGTCTTGCAGAGTACTACGGAACTTGTTTGCTATCGTTCTGAAAGGATTTGTCATTTGGCATAAAGTTTTTGCTGATTGTTGCCCAGGGTGCGGTACGGGAAGGCTTCTTTCGTGTACCCAAATTACTTGATACCGATACTATTGAATTTTTAGAAATAAAAATTAAACATGTTCATAATAATTTTTATCTCCGTCTTCTTAAAAATCTAACTGTAATTATTTAACATTATCATTTAATAATAGATGGACTTATTATTATTTATAAGTTATTGAATTACATTTAGTAGTACAGTTGTATTGGTTGTTAACTAAAATATTTCCGAAGATTGTAGTTGTAATAACAATAAGTATTCCATAATAATAAAATTTTTACAAAACAAATTTCATTTTTACAAAAGCATGCAACATTAAAATTAAATTGTATTTAAACGAAATTTTAGATTTAAAGTTTTAAATTTAAATATAAGATTTTATATTTATTGCAAAGCCCATCTCAGGGCGTAGGCCTTCTCCATCCTGTGTCACTAGTCCCTGTCCGCTGCTAGTAGCGTCCACATTACTCCCGCCACCTGGGTAATGTAGGCCCGCCACCTTCGGTGGGGTCGCTCGTCGCGGCATACGGTTAAGTCGTGGTTACCAGTGGAGCACCCTCTTCCTCCATCTGTTGTGAACCTTGCCAGATATCTAGTCCGTCGCCATTTCAGACGACAAGCCATTTTTTTGCCGCGGCTATTATCTTTGTTTGCTTTCGAATACCTGGACTAGTTATTCTGTCTTTTATTTTTATGCGCAACATGTTTCTTTCCATCGCTCTGTGGAAGATTTGGATATTGTTTATTATTATTTTTGTTATAAACGTTTGATTGATAACCATAGAGCAATGTGGGTGTCACGATAGAGTCCCTTGCTTTCTGTTTAATTGAAATGTTAATATTATAATTTAAAAATATGAAGGTTGTAGATAGTAAATGAAACTATTTTTCCGGATTTAAATCGCGTATATTTGTTTTTTCAAACAAACCGACGGTCATCCGGACCCATGGTCACGGTTGACTGACTGTCAATTGTGTCAATTGTAAAGGGCCCGAAACGTAGGTTTGTTTGAAAAAACAAATATACGCGATTTAAATCCGGAAAAATAGTTTCATTTCCTATGTTTAACAATCGCGAAACCCTAAGAAATCGGTTGTAGATAGGTTTTAATAAGGAACTTTCAAAAAGCAATTGTATTTTAAGTATAAAACTGTGTTGATGAATAACGCATATGTTTACGTATACGCACACGTAAATTTCGCATCAGTCTGTTTCCACAAGATATCCAACCATTTTTTTATTAATAGTCACATAATACACACTTAAAAAAGTTTCCCTTACTCCATCCGGAAGTATGACGAAAACATCTCATGCAAACATGAAACAAACAAAACGGATCTTTTAAACAAACGTTTGTACGTTCAGCTAGTGTTGACGTGGTACTGAATCATTTGAAAACTGTTTGGACGTAAATCATTTGGAAATACTTGTTGCATTAGGTTAGGCATTTAGAATCGCAAGAAGTATGATATATTTGCTACCTTCCGTCGCAGAAATAAAATGTACATTTTAAATTGCATCATTAGAAAACCTTTGAAGCAAAATTTTGTAAGAATTTAAATACAGAAACATGAGACGACTTAGAAGTCTTCGAAATTGCATAAATCTTTTTCCTGAAATTTTATTTCAGTACCTACCTACTAACCTACCTTGACACAAGATTAAGGCAGCGATAATGCCTAATTTATTTCCCTAAAAAATAAACCTTTGTTGTTTCCGAGACTTTTAGTAGTACCCTAACCCCAGTTGATCCCATGAAGGCGTTCGATGTCTATAAAAAACAAGATCAAGAGGTGTTATAGTATAAGTAAGACGTGTGAGTTGGTGATTCTACATTTTGTAAATTCTTGGTGCATTAAAAAAATTTAGAATCACACATCACAGTTCTCCAACCCAACACTTACTGTGTCGTCGTCTCAAATTATTTTCCACTGTTTAATTACGATAGTGTTTGTTGCTAGGTCAAATGGCGAAACTCCTAATGCGAATATTTAGGAACTATGTTTGTGTAACATTGACCTGTAAATTTATCTTAGCCATTTCAATATATAGCCAGATATTGGCACTCAAAGTTCTTTTTTTCTTTAAAAAAAGTCAATTACGCTGATTCGCGCGAGTATTTTGGCTCGTATCTAGTTTGTACGTTACACAATTGACCATAAAGTTTATTATGCAATATACAATATCGTTACAAAAATTCGCTTCTATTCCGTTCCGCCGCAATATAAATTGAGCCTAATTATATATTATTGTTGCAGGGTGTTGGGGCCTACAGCAGTACTACAGCTGGCGGAGCGCGATGAACCGCCGCCGGCGAACACACGGCCGCTATATTCTCTCGCCATGCGAGGCGCCGTCATTTGTTTTTCCGGTTTCAGGAAAAAAGATGAACTTGTTAGTATTACCACTGAATCACCACCTGTGTTTATTTTCAGTAACTTAGAAGCTGAACAATATCAATGCTTACAACACGATGCTATCATGCAATTGTATTGGCAGATTGTGATTTAAATAACTAGTGTTGTTGTTTTGATAAATACTAAAATTGTCAAACATTAAATACATTTTTCATTTTATTTAACTCTTGCCAATTATGCCATTTTAGTTATAAAATCAAGTAACTGTTTTAAATATCATATGGATTTGTAAGTGGCATTGGTTGGGTAGAACTGGTTAAAAAAAATTCATCTTCAACAGACGTACCTGATAACTTTGATACACTACATGGGTGGATCGATCCGCAAAGACATGTCGAGTAAAGTGACGCACCTTATTGCGGCGGCGGCGACTGGTGACAAGTACCGATACGCGTCGGGCTTTGGTCTGCCCGTGCTGGCCCGCTCGTGGGTCGACGCGTGCTGGGATCGACGAGATGACCCCAGCTGTCTCGCTACAGATGATACTATTATTGTGAGTATGGCGTTTTAGCGAATACCAAAAGATTGTGGAAGCCAATCACGCTTACTCACAAATTAGGAAGTTCCCTGTGTAGGTACTATGAAAACCATTGGAACGAAATTTAATCCGCGGGTTCCTGGAACCAGACCAAAAACACTTTACCGTGGACCTCGCACTGCCCGCTGGGCACTAGATCGTCTGTACTTTTGATACTTTGACATCAATTACTTACAAGCATATTGTAGCGGGCGTAATTATTTGTGGTGAGGCTATGAAAGACCAGGTTATCACGAGATTTCAGTAAATAATTAAATTTTAAGCACACGGCGAATTTTTTAAGGGCAGACGACATTTACGGCGCCGTAGAGGCTCAATAAAACGTATTCAAAAGTTTACTGGCTGCGACTGCTTCTCGTTTAAATCACATTAACGCACATCATCTGCTCGTCGTCCGTGCATAAAAATACGCTGTGTGCATAGGCTCTTATAGTCATCTTATTCCAACATCGCTATAGGAAGTGTGAATGTACCAGTAACAAGTAAAAGTACGAATAAAATCTGAATAACATGTTTATAATATTATAAGTCATAACTTTCCCTGTAGTCTTTAAGCGCGTCATAACAAGTGAGATTTATTTCAACAATTAAATGGTTCTGCTTCTTTTCAGTTGAATGAAGGGTGCACGATTCAATCCTGATGATTATTTGTTTAGGGAGATTGTTGTATTACAGAAACAGCACAAGTTAAAAGTGTTCGCTGGTGCGAGGGTGTGCTTCGTCGGCTTCCCTGAGGACGAAACGCAGCACATGGCTGACGTCCTAGTCAACAATGGAGGGGGCACTTGTCCACTCGATGACCCAGACTGCACACACGTGGTGAGTACCGTATATTCTCTGTCAATATTAATAACTTGAGTAATAGGTTCGAAAGTTTTATATGAAAATTGTACGTTCGCACAGAATCTGGGAATTCATAATTAATTCTAATACTAGAACATTACCTTAAACGTATCGTCAGTCGTTTATACTAGAATATTTCACATACTTTTTTATTTATGTACAATGGCACATTTAGTTACTAATTTAGCATTATGAAATTAGCATGCATGTAGTATCCTTGGGAACACAAATCACTTATTTCGTTCTGCTACAATGTTCATTTTAATAATCAGCTATTTGGTTTATTTTATTATTTGTAGTTCATTCGTATTAATTTCAAACGAAGAACGCTTTTAGAAATATATGTCCCAATGTCAGACAATGTTTACTTAAAGTTTACATGTAAACATGACGTGTGCTCGTCACATGGCGGCTCAATGTCGGTAACATTCGAAGTTACATAAGCAAATAAAAAGATGTTAATATCTCATTCATTCCCTGCTAACCAGTTAGATATCTGCTTTGTACATTATTTCTAAGGTTTTTTATTTCACTGCCGCTAGTTTTGCCCCCAATTTTCGTACGACGACAAGCTCTGCGGGCGACGCCGCATTCCCATTCGTCCCTTCCGCACGGCGCAAAGTCGACCCATTGTTTTTTTCACCTATTTAGTTTTCATGTACATAACGTCACCGCCTTCATCACCCGATGTTATCAATCCTGTTACCTCACGTAGCTACACACTTCTTCAGCTTGTCATCATTACTCACATTGACCGTTGTCATAACATTGTTCTAATGTTTGTTTATGTTCAGCCAGTCAGTCACATTCCAATGTTTTACGTCCGTGAATGTAGCTTTATTAGCTTTTAGCACAAGTGCACTTTTTAAGATGTACTTATTACAACGTTTTGATATCACGCAATCTATCCACTATTACTTTTTAGTAAACTTTTATAAATCAATCGTCAATATTTTTTATCTTTAGACCAAATCGGCCAAAAATTTGAATTCGTACTAATATAGGGAGTCTTATGTAAATGCTCAAAAAAACTGACTGATTATATACGTCAAAATACCTGACAAGAATAGAACACAGCCTTTTCTAAGCAAACGCTTATCTGTGTCTAATTGCCTCTATCACGATAATAATAATAATTATCGTTGTGCATGTTTGTATTGGAATGGCTTCATTACATCATTGCGTGGTGTGTTCACACATGTTTCAGGTAATGGCCAATGGGGAGACTTTCGGTCGTTCGCTTATCCTATCACCTCACCCTAGTACACCCAGTTCCGCAAAACCGATCCGGGTTACTCCCAATCGCTCCCAGTCAACTCCCAAGAGTTCTATCTACCGTAGACTGTCTGCAAGGCTCTCGGGCCGCCGCTCAAGCTCAAATAAAGATAATGTTGATGCTAACGACGATCAGGTCCGCGACGAAAGAGAGCGGCGACTTCAAGTTGCCAGAACCAAAGTCAGAAATAAGCATACTTCGTCCAAAGACCAAACAGATAACTTCAGTATTAGTATTTTAGAAAATTCGCTCGCGGAAGACATGAGTCCCACCGATGACAAACATAAAAGTAGCTCTCACGTTGAGCATGTGGAGATACAAAGTTATAAATGTGACAAAGAAAATAAAAATGTCTCTCAAATCTTACAAAGTGCTATGAAAATGAATGTCAAAGATAAAAGAGAAGTATTTAGAAATAAATCTATGAATGTTTTTAATATAGTTGATTGCCTCACTGAGGCAGGTTCTTTACGTTCGTCATTGACGAAAAGTTTATGTGACCTGGACTCGAAGGACGAGCCAGGCTTTCTAATGCCCACTTCTACGGGCAGTAAGGAGTTGCAACAATCGACGACTACTATTTCCTCTGGGAAGAAAAGGAGTCGTAATTCGATGGACTCTAATTTTCAAATCAACTCGCTCGATTCTAATTTATCTCCGGATAAAGGCGAAGATAGCCACTGGAAATCCATTAAACGGTTGAAAATAAAAGATTCTTTCAAGTTTAAGAATAGACCTACAATTTTTAAGCGAACCAAAAAAGATTCTGTGTCCAAAAGCACAGGGGCTATTATAGTAGAACCAATGAGTCCAGATAGGGTCAAGCC
This sequence comes from Hyposmocoma kahamanoa, assembly GCF_003589595.1. NCBI lineage: Eukaryota > Metazoa > Arthropoda > Insecta > Lepidoptera > Cosmopterigidae > Hyposmocoma > Hyposmocoma kahamanoa. Next base: position 14,494,560 of record NW_020653945.1, read on the forward strand.
CACTGACCCTGCGGGTGAATTCATTGCATCCACTTCTTCCCCTATCAGAGACGACGACAACACATCGATTTGCTCAATGAACACAAGTAAACAATCGGGCTTTTTCGATATATCTTTTGCGTCTATACGCAGCTCAAAAACTGTGAAGTCTGCATCGAAACTCCGTAGGAGCGTCAAGTCTTTCACTGCTTCCTTTAGAAGCGAAAGAAAGAAGAAATATGAGAAAAGATCCGACAGAAACACCGTACAGGTGGACGCATGTCATCTACCACCAGAACTAAAGAATGTTTCTACACCTAAGCGAGAGCTGGACGAAATGAATTTAGATATTTCACCTGTTCAAGTAGACACCGTGGACAGTACAGGCCTCGCCACTCCCTTGAGAAACACAGTCGAGATGGACGAGTTAGATGATTCTGTAGTGTTTAAGACACCTCAAAGTGTGTGGCTTCGTAGTCATCGGCATTCGATTTGCGGTGGCGCCGAGATGCGCGGCAGTATGCTTTCCGGCCCGTCCCCTGTCCCATCCCCCAGCATTTGCCGGCGCCGTGAGCCGCCGCCGCCCGCCTCGCCGCCCCCCACCCGCGACGTCCGCGCCATATCGCAATGCCATGGAATATCGCTGCCGGTACTAACCCCATTTAATTCAGTACTACTAAATGATAGTCTTAAGCTTGTCATGCCGTAGAAAATGTTTGCGACATCTAGAATAGAAGCGATTATATCGATGTGAAAGTTCCCCTGATCTATAATATGCCTTGCATGCCTCCAACGGCTTTAACAACAGACAAGTATTAAGAATCTACATAGGCTGTGCACGAAGGGGTGGGTTATTTTCTGTCTTCTTTTCTTCAAGAGTAATAATAAGGTGTTTCGGTGATGGTAATACGTCTCAAATTTTTATTTTATACTGATATTAACGTTTCACATCAGGTGGTTGACGAGCACAATACAGTGGTGGCCCCCGAATGCTCATCGCGGGTGCACATTGTCAAAGCTGAATGGTTTTGGGCCTCTGTACAGAATGAAGAAGCCCAGGATGAGAGAGATTATCTATTCAAAGACGTAAGTAAATGGATATTTTTTCTTTAGAATTTTCTAACCACAACATTTAAACAGAAGTCTGATAAAGTTTTGCTGTTGGTAGTATTTGGATGAAATGTCACGGCGATCGTCAGTGGGAGGCGCGACAGCGGCGACGGGAGCGCCTGAAGAGAGCGTATCAAATGCCGGGCCCGTGGCGAGCACGGCCGGCAGCACGCCCGCGCAGCTGCAACGCCTGCGCAAGCGGAAGTTGCGTGGCGGCGATTCCGCCCTGCACAAGCGTCGTTCCTCTGTCGGAGACGCTGTGTTGCTTAGCCTCTCCGGAAACCTGCTCGACTGCACACCTTCGCCTGATGGCAAGCAGCTACTTGAAGGTTAGTCCTTATATTTACATCAAAATTATGTTTTATGAAAACCAAACATTAAATGTTTGCGAAAACAGTACGCATTGCGTCACATTTGTACGCTATTGTCAAACGAAACAAAATGTTCAAAAATCATAACTATGCTATTGTTTTGCAAATGCCGGTGACTTAGAATCGGTAACTGCAGAAAATGCAACATCCATGAAAAATGTATTATTCATGTTCGAGTAAATATCTACTCTGAAAAGACTGTACGTAATCAAGTATAAAATTTTTCAGATTGCGAAACATAAAATGTATGACATTTTTATTCTCGGTGCGTTTTTGATAGCTGGATATTATTTATGTATTTTCAGAAACAGAAGTTCCCGACAATGTGGTACGGAAGCTTATGTCTCCTCGACAACAAGTCTTTATGGAATTACTTCAGACCGAGTCGAATTATGTTGGCATTTTACACACGATAGTTACTGTAAGAATAATTAACATTTTTTTTTCACTGTGCTGTCAGCAAGAGTATTTAACTAGTATATCCTCGTTTCAGATGTTCAAACAACCCCTAGAAGAAATGGCCGAGGAGGACAGTAGTAATGGCAAAAATCAAGCTCTGCTCAATAACACTGAACTTAAAATTATATTTGGAAACTTACCGCCTATTTATGAATTACACCAGTAAGTTTGCATTTATTTCTAGCATTAAAAATTTTATGAACCTCGTATAATCTTCAAAATCACTGATATTAAAACGCTACAACACCTAAGGCGAAGTATTTGAACGCGAACCTGGACTTTAGGATGTGAGATGTGACATTATAATTGAAATTTCCGGAACCGGCCGGAACGCCTCGACAACCTTCGGGATGCTTCGGCAGTCTTAACTTTTCGATTGATTTGAATAGAGGCGCTAGCAATGTAGCGATGTTTCGACGGCACGGCATGTCGAATGCCCAAGAATAGCGCTGCATATTTGCCATCAATGTTCGCTAACATGTAGGGACGCCGAAGGATCCCTTGCCGTACCGTCCTGCAAATGGGCGTCGGGCCTTGGTCACTGGTTAGCCGAATCGTGACACACTATCACGTCTAATCTCCACAATTGTATATAAATTAATGTCTACAGGCGAATGTTGGAAGACCTTCGATACACACAAACGCACTGGAATGAGGAACTAAGCATCGGGCGGCTAGTGCTCAAGTACACACCTGATATGGTAAAGGCATACCCACCGTTTGTCAACTTCTTCGAAAACACTAAAGAAATGCTGCAACAGTGCGATCGTGAGAATCCCAGGTAAACATACCTTAAGACAATGTAATTTAGAAAGCTCTTTTTTCACCTAGCCTAAACAACTTGCCCTATAAAAGACATGGATTGGAATTACGGTACTATTTTTCTTGATTATATTAATATTGAAACCCTATAAATATTAACCCTTTAAATGCCGGCCGATATAATAGTTGTTTACACCCGTACGAACATGCGGTTAGATTTGCTATTGATATCGATCGATTCTCAACGCTTGTAAAAGATGAAGAAAGATTAACCTTAGAACCTTAATTTTCTTGTTGTCTATAATATTTGTTATTTAGATATGTATACTCGAACTACTGTCTGAACTGCCCATATAATTCACTCACCTCACCCATGTAACACATTCCGTGTAATTAATGACTAGTCTGTGTTGTATACTCGTACAAATAAACAAATACGTACAACATTATGGGCAGTATATCATGTTTTGCAACATATTTACATGCCTCATAGCTTATAACAAGTTTATGTTAAGTGTTCAAAGTACGAAAGCTTACAGTTCTAATATGAACGTCGAAATAACTACACCCAAAATGTATTGAAAGTAGTTAAACTGGCTGCCTCATAATAAACAAACCCGATAATTAAGACGTAAACGTCGTCATACATTCTCAAGTTCATTATCTTATTTTCAGATTTCATGCATTCCTGAAAATCTGCCAGACCAAGCCTGAGTGCGGGAGGCAAAGTTTACAGGAACTGTTAATAAGACCAGTGCAGCGATTACCTAGTATCAGTTTATTACTCGATGGTGAGTACGTTTATTCTCCCCTTATGTCGAGTAATGAGATAATCTCATGGCCCCGCTTAGAAATAGTGGGTAATACAGCGCCGTATAGCTTATCAGTCATATGAATTATCACTTAAACGATTTAGGCGAATTGGTCTCTGGTTGCGTAGACTTTGAAGCGTGTGAGATAAACGAGGAGAAATTCATTGCACGACGTTTAAACATTTATCTCTTGGAAATAAAATGTTTTCTGATATTGTAAAATAATCTCATATTTATTTATGTTCTCTTACTGTAAGAAAATTTGATTGAAGTATCTCCAATAACTACCGAATGAACTGATTTTTTGATTTTTCGTAGATGAAATGATTATGAAAAATATGACTAAAAAATGACAATTTTGCGCAACTTTGTGACTTTTATATCGAGTGAAGTTTAGCCAATCGTTTTTTGGACTCTATACCTCACTGTCTCTATTTTCATTATCAATAAAAAAGTTGTCTTCGCATTGCTTAATGTCGAGAAACGATTTGACACATTTCGTGTGTCAAAGCGTGTATTTTGAGTACCATCCACTTCACCAACATAATAAAACCTGTATGTTGGGCATTCCCCGGAGTGCGATGTATATGAATTGATGATACCTGTCTGTGCCGAGTTTGCTTTTACGTCGAATCAATTTAGGAATTTTATCAGATTTAGTATTCTGAATTATGTACTGGAGTAGTAGTCACTTGTGTTTCTGTAGTACTGAAGTACAGAAAATTGTTCAAAATATTTAAAAATTCTCTACAGTAGGCAATTTTTTTGGGACATGTAAAATAACAATAAAATATTGCAGATATTTTAAAACATACCCACAAAAACAACCCTGATCACGGTGCGCTAGTGTCAGCATTAGCAGGACTGCGGGAAGTGATGTCGCATATCAATGAAGACAAGCGGAAGACCGAGGGCCAGTTGCAGATGTTTGACATCTACAACGATATTGACCAGTGTCCGGTAAGTGTACTTTTAAATTGCACACTCTACTAGTGGCGTCCCAAACCTTATCCATGAATTAATACCTCTACCAAGAGACGTTAGTCTCCCGCATCGAATTGCTTACTGCGACCCTTATTCCAAGCGCATAGCCGCTTCAGAACATTTCGGTTGGTGGTCACTTCATCGTAACTTGAACACAATCGAAATGTGTCGACCTTAAGAGCGTTTGCGCACTACGTCCGATTCGCAACACTACGAACTACTCTCGATCTCCGTCCGACATCCGTCCGAAACAATTACTGTCAAATAAGTAATATTCGACAAAATGAAAAGACAGGTATAAAGTATGAAGCTTCATTCGCATCACGCGTCTTTTCATTTGGTCAAGTATTGCTTATTTGGCAGTAATTGTTTCGGACGGAGATCGAGAGTAGACCAGTTCCGTATCCGAGAAATGACGGTCCGAAATGTCACAGGAGTCATTTACAAGCGATATTCGTATTTTGTCGGATTTGAATCGGACTTATTGCACAAATGACATCCCAAGTGGGTCCCATTTTTCTTGATTTGTATAGTCCCGGGTTCGGAACGAATACTATAAGGAACTCGTGACCGTTTTGGGAAGTATACAGTTGATATAACCGAAAATAGCAATATTGTTTTATTACAGGCTCACCTAGTATCATCACACCGATCGTTCGTATCGCGCTGTGAAGTAGTGGAATTGTCCAAAGAGCTCTCCGGCAGAGGAGACCACCTAGTACTGTTCCTATTTACAGATACCATGGAAGTTTGCAAGAAACGATCCAAAGTGAGTACAAGGATCCGCAAATATTAAGCTTGGTTGTCATGTGTCATGCATGTAGTATATCATACTATCTTGTAATTGACAATTAATGCATCTTGTCTCTCACACCTTTTGCTGAGAAAATAATGCTTAATTTCATGAATAAGAGACTTACCACGATAGCGCTGTTTACAGCGTTTGTCGACATCAACAGACCTGTCAATCAAAGAAAGTAATTATATTATAACTCTGCATCATTGGCAGAGTTAATCAAAACTTTTCCGGCCTTTTCAAAATGTGTATAATGTTTGCAGGGTTTCAACAGTAAAAGCCCGACGAACGGAACTGGCACGATGAGGTTAGGATCGAGCAAACCGTATCGGCACATTTCACTTATGCCGCTCAGCACCGTTAAGCGTGTCGTGGATATTAGGGAAGCTGAAGGTACGTATTTTTAATTAAAATTTATTTTTTATTGAAGCTACACATATACACTTAATGCTGAACGTAACACTTGTATCTGCAGTAAAGCCGCACTGTTGTGTTTCGTATTGCAAGGTAAGCAGGTGACTTATGCTCTCGTTCCAGTGGTCGATTTTGAACCTCAGTTAACCGCGATATCTCAGTTGTCAACCGATTCGATTTCATATCGTACGATTTTCTTTAATTCATAATAACCGAAATCTCGCCTGGCAAAAGCTAGCCACTCTTAAAAGTTTTGAAACGTCCTTGTTTTCGTCGATATTTAACGGTAACTTGTCGAGTGGTCTGGTTAAGTTCATCGATTCTTAAAAAAAAGTGTTTTTGCGTGCCTTGCCTATTAATTAGAGTCTTTGAAATAAGCTCGTGTGAGCTAATATTGTGCCGTGGAGTGCAGTGATCTTATGTGCAGAATAAATTCGTGATGAACACGCAAATTACTGCAATGGGGTCTGTTGCGGCTGCAGCTCCCAGACTAGAAAATATGAGATGATTAGTCGTCTTTGATTACTTGGAATGATAGTATCTTTAAATTAATCAAGTAATTTTTCATTATTTACAGCCATAATAATCTTATAGTTTATTATAATTATTAATACAAGGTCGAACACTTAGAAAAAGATCCATCGACCCGGCAAAAAAGAATTGAATGTCGTGGTGGGGAAACATCCTGACAATAATCTTGTTAAAAATTAGAATATAATAAATAACAAGTTTTGGTTAGTGCAAAAGTAAAGATCCGATGTATAATGTAGTATTTGGTAAAGGTTGTTTTTTTACAATAAAACTAAAGTTTATTGTTTTTTTAATTCTTTGTATTAAGAAAAGACAAAAGTTTCTGGTTCAACGCAAAAAGTACGTGTGAAATTCTATTGTTTGTTTTAATAAAATCTGGTATTTATGAATATATTAATTTATTTAAAAGTAAGACTAAGGTGTTAAAATTTTTTAAACCTTTATTGACTCAAAAATGTCCATAAAAGGATTTTTACCGGCTAACTTCGTAAAAGCAACATGAAATCTAATCGTACCGATATCGTATTCGAATCGAAAGTTCACCACGAATGTTCTGAATAGCTCGAAATGGAATCTTCGATTTAAGAACAATATCCCATCGAATGATTCGGTTAAGTATGAAGAGTTCTGGATCATGCTGCAGCGCTGCAGCATAGGCAACGCAATCGCTGTATTAAGTGGTCTTAGCGATACCCACTTGCGATTATCATAAAAAGTAAAGCATAGTATCGTCAGAGAACAAATAAGTAACAAGAACGGACACTCTCCGCCCCTAGCTTTAGATACCGCACCACGCCCCGCACATTGACCGAACGACAACAAGGCTGTCGGCGAGCCGTTTTCGCACTAAGTCGGCTTTGATATTTGAATGTAGTTTTCATTTATTCATTATGAAATTTATACGTTAATATATAACATTATTTTACGTTACTATTTCTAAAGGTCGTGAATTGTTTGAAAGATGAAACGAACTAAGTGAAGAAACTTATTGATTATCACTAATCACAAAAACAGGTTTCTTACCACGGTATGACTTCTTTTTACGTTCCCTATATTTCGGAATGGTTGCACTCTCCATGGCCACAGGTTAACTCATGAGTCACCCGTGACCATGGAGCGTGCGAGTAGTAGTAGAAAATAAAAAGAAGTCATACCGTGGTAAGAAACCTGATATTAGTGATTTTCATTTAGTGAATAACCACGAAAGTCTTAAAATCTATATAAAAAACTTATGTCTGAGACTCATTCAATTATTGTTTTCTCTAGTGCAGAGTAATATATAATACTGATTTATAATGTCAATATAATAAGACGCCATAACTTCGTGAGCTGGACAAGGGTTCTCGAATTTTCAATTTGTATTGCCGATAAATATTACGTTGTGAATATACCTAATTATTAACTAGGTAATGATAAACTTGGAAACGCAATTTCAAATACTTTGGTTACTTTATTTAAAGGTCCAAAATATAACATTTTAAGTGCTTTTAATATATTTTTTAAATAAATCTTCAATATTGTTCTAGTTAGTGGATTAATGAAAAATATAATATTATATCGATGTAAATACCTACGTAATGAACATGTGTAATTATTAGGATTCTATAATAGAATTATAGATAACAGATTCGTATTAGAATTTTCGCTATGTTGCCGCTCTGATCACGTAATGCAATAAATAGTACGAGAAAGTGATGGGTAACCCTGCCACTTTACGCACACATTTGCAGCGTGTGCAGATACCGCCTTGCTGTATGTAGTAGTAGTAGTAGGTAAATAATTTTCGACCGTGGTATGGAGTGTCCGGGGTGTGGTATCGTAAAAAGAAAAGGACTGTTGTAGTTTTAAGTAGTGTTATTGAACTTTTCAATGTGTAATATTCGTAGATAGTCAAGAGGTACTGTGTGTCAAGTAGTGACCACAACGAGCGACTGCTTCGACATACTGACTTTTTTTTTCGACATTTCAGTAAAAGCCTTGTGATTTTGACAATGTAATTTGCCAGTTCTGAGGACGCTGTCATAGTTGCCGTTCGGCGCTGGGCTACTATCATTAACAAAGTGATAACCTATCTTAAAGTTAATAAAACTTAATATGTTTAATAATACTGTTTGTTTAGATTGTCACAATGTATTCGCGCTAATGTGCCGGAGCAATCAAGAGCTAAAAGAGAAGCTATACTCGTTTATGATTACCGACGAGACCGTAGACAAGTCGCACTTTCTCCGTCAACTCTGTCGGCAGATGGCCAACACTGTCTGCAAAGCTGACGCAGTGAGTAACTGATTTTATTCTCCAAGTGTAGTATTTAATTATTTTTTTTTTAACACAACATAGCCCCGCACTAGGGAAACCCTGTGTCGCGGGTGCTATGGACACACACATAGACAACCACAAATTACACCCAAACTCACGAGATAAATAAATGTAGGCCATATAAATATTTCTCCCGGCCCGGGAATCGAACCTGGGACCTCTGCGTGGCAGTCCGGCATGGCAACCGTTCGGCCACTGAGGCAGTCAAATTAATATTGTGTTTTCTTGTTAATATAGAATTGTAAAAAACATTATTCATATTTAATTGCTAATAAAGGCCACCCTTAGGAAAATTTGAACTTTGTACGTATTTCTATACGTACGTCTAACTTTATAAGTTTGTGTTATAAAAGATAAACTATTTCCATCTTTTAGCTACGATCAAGTTCTTATGTTTTCGCGATTGTTACACATAGGAAACGAAACTATTTTGTTTTTTTGTTGTTTATGTTTAACCCGTTAAAAAGGACCCAAAACGTTGACCATGGGACCTGTAAAGGGCCCGAAACCGTGGCCAACTGTGACCATGGGACCTCGTAAAGGGCCTGAAACGTTGGTTTGTTTGAAAAACAAATACATGCGATTTAAATCCGGAAAAATAGTTTCATTTCCTACGATCACTTAACTACAACACACACAAATAACTTTTAAGAAACAGTTACGAAAATAGATTATTACTGTTTTTCGTAGGACAAATTCCTTGCGTGCTTAGAATCGCATCAGCTCGACATCGACACAAGTGACTTAGCGCTGAGCACGCTCTCCAAAGTTTCCAAATTCGCAGCTCGCACCAGAATCAAGGTACTCTTTCGAACTTTTCATTAACACACATCTTAGTTTATTACCTTACAGAGCCATCAACTCACCTGTGATATTAGTGATCTCGCTAGTATCTTTTCAAATTTGCTAGTAATTGACCGTTCATTTTAGCAGTTAAAGTGGCGGCTCCTTCCTAGTTCCTTTTTTGCCCTGTCACAGTTAAGTCGGTGGCACTGCAGCTATAAGTAATTTAACTGCTTTTTGTATTTAGATAATAAAAAGGCTAGTGTAGCGAGAGCTACATCGACAACGCACTGGGCACGCATTAAAGATGCTATACCTCTTATTAACAACAAAGCGCAATTAAATTGTACAAAAAAGTAGTTATAAATTAAAGTACAAAGAGCAATCAAATTACATGAAAAAAATGTGTGACATAAATATTCCAAAAAATATATTTACAGAATAATCAAGCATGATATGATATCGATAGTTTATAGGTTTGTATGTAGCTTAGCTTGAATTAGAAATAACAGATAATAACTATAAAAGTAACTTGTAAGTGTCAAGAGAAATGTTATGGCAAAAGACTTAATTATGTCTTATAAGTGTAACTAAGGCATGAATGTAGTTTGATCTTGACGTCACTGATTAATAACAATCAGTCTACATTGAATCATACATTCATTTCAATTTCAAGAATCAATCGGGTTTTTAGTTAATAATTGATGATTTTACCTCATCCTACTTATTTCCAATTATTTGTTGATTGATTTGTTATTTTACTAGATTTTAGATAAGAGCACTTGCACATGTTGTATCTTGGGGTATTATAATAACTTAATTTTCGGTATTGTACAAATGCAGTCGAATAAAGCTTCGGACATCTGTTTACGTTCAAATTTATAACATATAATCTGAAATTGTTTACTTGTATTAGTAATAAAACAGGCCAAAGTTTCAAAGAACGAGTAAACGTAATCAAATGTCGAAGATACTATAATATTGGTACATCTATTGTGTTGGTAGTGAGCGTATAGAGTTGGTATAACAGAGTATATAGAGCGAGTAGTGGACGGTGGTTGTGTTGTAGCTGGAGGCGCTGGCCGGGCTGAGTGGCTGGCTGCGCGCCGACTCCGCCACCGGGCTGCTAGACACATGGGTATTGCGCGCTCACTTACTCGCACAGGTCTGCTCTCAGCTCTCACGCCACACTCCTCGCCCGTGTGCGCCCGCGCCGGGCTGACTTCCGTCCATCACTAATTTATCATCCAAACACTGCTTCCTGTGTTTTTCTGGCCTTCTGGCCAAACCCAAAAAACAGAATTGCCTTTGACTGTTTTCCCAATGAATTCAATGTAGATTATGCGTTTTGATACACCTCTCACGTTTTATGTAAATAACAGTCAAAAGTCTTTCTACATTCTTTCAAACTCTTAATTAATAACTTACCATCTGAAGTCTTATTCATTGATCATCGTCAATTCATCAGGTTTTCGGAACTTATTTATAAGTCGCATCGTAATTACACAGGAATCAGTGTTACCAACTTATATTTAAAGATATCATTGCTTTCACCAGTGAGTTACATAAGCTTTTTAATAAATGAAGCATCATTGTAGCATTGTGGGATGGATGTCTAAAGATCCTCTTTGCAGATACTAGAGGAGGTTCTGAGGAGTGGAGGTTTGAATTAATGCTTCGCTTCGACTCATTTGTGATTAACAGTTTTCTCGTGAGCGTGCCATACCTAAGGTTAAGGTTGTGAGGGTACATTCTTCCGTAACCTACATCTGTGTAATCTACATTATTGTCTTTCTCTGTATTCCATTTATGATCATCATCTTACTGACTTCTAACCTTTAGCCTCACTAACAAATTTATTTATTCAACGTTTTTATTATTTACTTGTTTCACTCTTCCAAAAACACGAGAAAATTTTTTTTTTATTACATTGTAAATACTTTGCAAATTTTGTATGTACTGTAAATATAATGTTTATTTTAGCATGAAAAATCAAATGCCACTTTATGAGGCGTTATCGTACTATGGTATGATGTCGGATCGATATTCGTAGCTACGAATTGTGTACAATTTACTCGATTGTTAAAAATGTGTTGTGATATTGAAAAATGTTTCAATCGCATATCGAGTTTTTAAATTTAATTTGGCTTAAATGTCATTTATTCCTGAACAAAATTTAGTGATGGTGACGGTGTGTTGTCATTATTTAAAGTGTCATCCAGTCAATGTTTACCCATTCATCTGGAGACTCGCACTTATATGAATATTACATAAAGTGCCAACTTCTGTCGTGTGTTTAGCAACCGAAACTGGATGCATTTTTCGGTCGAAAACTTATTAATCAGTATTACATGCAGGTCGGTCGGGCGCTATCGTTCAATAAGACACCGTCAAAGCTGAAGCGTGCCATGTCCTCCATGATTTCACCGTTCGGATCGCAGTCGAACCTAACGCCTGCTTCACAACTCGCGCAGATGCGCCTTGCCTCATGCAACAATATCAACGTAAGTGTAATTTATGTCTACATTTACGTCTGTGACTCATAGTGACTTGGTGACCCACTTTTTACTGATCGTTTTTTTTATACAGGAGATGGGCACTAGCGGCGGCGGCGGGGCAGAAGGAGGCGGTGGCGAAGTGCAGCTAGTGGCGCCGTTGTCGGTGCAGCCAACGCGCAAGGCGACCGCGGGTGCGGCGGCCGCGCTACGCCGCTTCTGACGCTCTACCTCGCGCCGCGCCTGACGCACGCACAATCCCTAGTCATACCGGCAACGACACCCGAGGGCTGCGTTGCCACGCGCCCCTAATACGCTCCAGTCAGCCAAAGTTTTTAAGCGCCTCCGACGAAAAGACATTTTTAAAGTTTCGACAGTGACATATCAAAGTCTCGAACGTTGTGATATGATGGGACTAAAGAACTAATTGTTACGTTTTAGTCTTTTATATGGATCATATATCCATTGACTTTCGCTAAATTTTAAATAATCCAGTGCTAATCAAAATGTGGAAGGGGGATGTGGCAATTGATCATAATTTATTCTTTTAAAAAATGAAAAGGGCGAAGCCTATTAAAATTGTGTGCTTTGGAGTGCCTTCGATATAAAAGGAACGAATTGTGAGCAGGTTTCGGAACGAAATAGTATTATTACGTGGTTGCTAAAGCTAAGTTGAAATCGAATACTAGTTTAAAGATGAAAACAAAGATATTCAATCAATACTGAAATTACGAAAATGTTTAGTACTATGATTCAACAAGAAATGTAAATAAAGTCCTGGTTAATCATGATCACAAATCCACTGTAGAGACATCATACTACATTATTTATCGAACTATTGTATAGTTGTATTACTGGAGTCCCAGTGAAAAATACCCTCTTAAGCAGCTGGTATCTATTTGAAAATAAAGTTTCAGATAATTCTGTATGTCACGCGCCAATAATATTGATATTAATTATTTTAGTCGTGAAAATAATCTGTACATATTGTGATATTTTAATTTAATCGTGAGATAGGCATTGTAGGTTAAAGTAGTGATGTATCGACATTATCCGTCTGCAGTTGATTCGAGCGTTCCTAATGCCTTGACGTTTGTTATGAATGGTTAGTTAACTGAATGCCTAATTGTCAATTAAGGTGACTGTTGCCGTACAACGTTGTTGTTGGAGTAGCGTGTTTTTCAGTTCGAGCCCTCCGCCTCTTATGTATACAAGGCTGTTTGCGGAGGCTGGAACACGACGCGTTAATTTCATTGTTCTAATCTAAATTAAGGCGAGTCTCACTAAAGGCTATTATTTCAGCGAACATCAGTGTACCGCATGTCAAGTGCATTGTACAAAGATATATTTATAAATATTTTTAAATGATTGATAAAATAAACATTTATTTTCAATCAATGGTCTTTTTATTTAATTACCATATATCTGGCAGGTTTATGAACAATTAAAACAAAGGATTATGCTTAAGATATTATGTATTTGTCATGAAATCCAGTTTTACATACACCACTATTTTCGTTTTGGCCGTAAAAAAACAAGCGCATTGCGGCAAGCACGCAAAGGGACCGATATAACGACACAAATGACAGGAATTAAGGCCAAAATCATAAATCTGGATGGAATCTCAGAGTTTGTTAATACTACTATTTTGAGGATTACAAGCAGCTGAAAAATAAAAAAGTAAGTTCAATGTACCGAGTCACAATATATGTATATAATTATTTTAAACATAATTAGCTTGTATTATAGCCAGGCCGTTGAATCAGCAGCGGTGACGGCTTTAATCTATATTGATCTATGATGTATACATAAATGTAACGTCATATTATGCAAAGCAGAGAATAATCGTGTTACCCACCATGCAAATAAATGGTAAAATTTGCCATTGGATACCAAGTCGTGATGCGCACATATTTTCCTCCGTGGCAATGTGCATATCCGAGACAAAGTCATGGCTCCGATATGCATATAAGAAGCCGAAACTCTCGAGGGCACAAATCAATGGCATGCATAAACCCGACATCAAAGAGTCCACAGCTTCTAAATACGCTATGCCTCCCTGCGGATTTCAATTATCTTTAAAATGGATCATAGCAGGTCTTGTACATCTCATACATAATGAATTGTTTATTAAATACACGTCGTATTCGATAAACAAAAAACTTATTCAATGGATGCAAGCAATTATATTAAAGATACTCAAGTCATATAAATATTTCGCATATGCTTTTTAACCGACTTCAAAAAAAGGAGGAGGTTCTCAAGTCGACTGTTTTTTTGTATGTATGTTACGTGATAACTCCGGTATTTGTGAACCGATTTTCAGGATTCTTTTTTTGTTGGAAAGAGGTTACCTCCAAAGTGGTCCCATTCCATTTTTAAGAAAATCATCCACCTCTAAGGGTGGCTGATCGCGCATGAACATTCATTTTCATAAATAGCGCCTAAATTTTACTTAAGAAGCAATTATTTTAATGGATGGTTTTGCTATTCTCCAATTCAAGGCGTATTTCTCTCAATGTACTTTGAGTAGTGAGAACCGATTTTTATTATATTTATGTCGTCCTGTATAGTGGCGAACTAGGGGATATTTCAATAAAACTTGGCAAATAGATGTAATTCCACGTACTTTTGAAGTCGATTTGTTTAGTATTCTGTACTGAGATTATTAGAATCGAAGTATGATGGTGGCATACTTTTGAAGTCGGTTTGTTTAGTATTCTGTACTGAGATTATTAGAATCGAAGTATGATGGTGGCATGAAACGGTTTATATCAAAACAAGTGCAGTACACAAAAATGCAGATATTTGTTTAATAGTCAACCCGTTCAAAATCACCAAGTTAAAGGTAAATAAACCGTGTCTCTTGTTTATCCGATTATCTCCAACCTATAATAATTTATAAACTTTAGAGTACTCATAAGTTAAAAGAGGATGTAACGCGCGAATGGTTCACCCAATCTCAACACGCCCATTAATTTCAATGATTAGCAAAAATTGTAATATTCATAATACAAGGTTACGGAGTCCTGAACCATTGTGTAGAAAACTACCTTTGAAGAAACGTATTATGCACCTATTAAACAACTGGAGGTTATTAGACGTGAAACCATGAATATCTTTTGACAAATTTTAGATCTAAGTAATTATTATCTAAATACAGGCTGTCTGGTAAAGAATGGATAAGCCTGCAATGCCTTACAGTGTAACTTAAAAAAAAATACAAAGACTAGTTATATTCCAAGTGGTATCTAAAATATGGCTTTTTTTCTTGAAAATGATTTACCTTTTTTACGTTTTTGTTCACCACGATCACAAAAAAATGAATTCTTTCCATTTTTTGATAGTTTAATACTCTGCATTGACTTAGATAGATTAGATTATTTAGATTAAATAGGTAGTAAATAGAATATTGCACTTTTTTAAAATAATAATATTTTTTTAGTGCATTTTTTTCTATTTCAGTAACTTTAAACGTCTTAGGTATAAAAA
>NW_020653945.1:14509873-14532777 GCF_003589595.1 Hyposmocoma kahamanoa
ATATCATAAAAATACAGGTCGGCTCTATTCCCAAGTATAGCAAACATCCTTTTAAAAATATTTAAGTAGTATTACTTATTTTTAAAAGTCAATATCTCCATGAAGAAAAATATTCCATCTACATTATTCAAAGTACTTTCTCTCCGTGTCGCATACCCGTGGGATACCCTGTATATGAAATAATTTAAAATAATAATGTGGCATGAATGCAATGAACCCTTCACCGAGGTTTTACTGTTGTATTAATTAATATGCCATTAACTGTACTTAGACGGATTTACGAGTACCTCGGAGTCTGTAACTTTATATTGTAATCTTACAGTGTTAATACAGAACAGCGAGCTGAGTCCCATGCAAAGAACAATTAACCCGGCGACCAAGTATTGTTCGACGAAGCTGTAATAAACAATAGCAAATTAAAAGCAATTTCTGATCAGGGTCTTTTATTAATCCATAATTGTAGCGTTACTTACACTAATTTCACCCTGTATTCGAAGATAATGTGCAGCACTGTTTTAAATAAAACTGCAGCTATGACGATGTACGAAAAGGTTAAGCCGGAAAATAATGTTGCAGACCTGAAACGAAGATTCTCAGTAGAAATTCAATGTTTATTACAGAGCACGCCTTATTGACTTTATACTCACATGAAGTGCGAATAGTCGCCGCGCGACGTACATTTCGAATACATAGGTAAAATCCATAACGAACCTGTAAGTAAGCAAGTTAATATTTGTGACGATATCGACAAAAAGATGCTGAAGATTATGTGTGTGTAATCATATAGTAGATTTTCTTTCTAAGGATTCAATGGCTTCTGAACATAGACATATTTCCTGCCCAAGTTTCGTTGACTTGTACGCCTCATAATGTAAAGTGGTGCTAATTTCCCCGAATAATTTTCAATGACTACAAAAAACTGTATGGGAATGCCTTGAGAATAATACCAAATCTCGGTCCCGAGCATCTGATGTGTATACACAATTATAATCTAATAAATCATTTATTATTTGAAACTTACTTTCTCTAACATTATTGAGTCCGATAACCTGGACGTAGTCTGTAATGGCGCAGATAGCTGCGCCAGTAGTATGCAGCGCAGTGACGATTAGTACAAAACTGGAGAGCCACACATTTTCGCTGTTCAGACTAGGGTCTATGTGCCCGTGAGCTGTGAAATTATGTTAGAGTACAGTTTTCAGTTTAGCCTTTTCATAAATCTTCTTGATATAAATACAAAATAAATAAATTATGCATGTTATTGCTGATACGTTCTAATTAAAAACTTGCTACACAGCACCTTCGCCCCCGGAGTCACTTTTATCCTATCGCAAGTGGAGGATAGGTACATAAGAAAACAGTTTTATACCTATCTCGAACTACGGTGATACCGCGATAAATTCACTACACTTTTTGATCTGTTTTATTTCATCGTATAAATCAATTATAGATATGCATTTATGCGATATTTGACTATTTAATATATTAACGGTATTCGGGCAACAAATTGGTATTTTAAACACGATTAGAATACAATATTCTCTCGACAGATTAAAATTCGTAAATAATCTCTGCTAGGTCTTTTACCATTTTATTACATTACAGAATGAATATACCTACATAGTTTTGTTTGGTTGGGTTACAAGTAATACTTAGGTAATTTCTTTCACAAGAGCTGAGCCAGTTAACTAATGGAAATTATTCCAAGCTTGCGTGCATAGTTGTCATTGCACTTATTTGTAACTGGAAACTATTTGTCATTTATATCAATCTTTTGTTAGTATATGTTCTTTCCGAGGTACCACCGTAAGCGCAACAGTAATCTCGAACTGTTATTTTTATTGACATCCAATACACCTATACACTTCACGTTTTATATAAATAACAGTCGTCTTTCTACATTCTTTCTAACTCTTAATTAATCACTTATCATCTGAATAATCTCTTATTCATTGATCATCATCAATTCACTAGGGTTTCGGAACATATTAGTAAGTCACATCGCAATTATACAGGAATCAGTGTTACCAACTTATATTTAAAGTTATCATTGCTTTCACCAATGAGTTACATAAGCTTTTTAATAAATGAAGCGTCATTTTAGCATTCTGGGATGGATGTCTATAGATGCTCTTTGCAGATACTAGTTGTGAGAGTACATTCTTCCGTAACCTACATCTGTGTAATCGACATTATTGTCTTTCTCTGTGTTCCATTTATGATCATCATCTTACTGACTTCTAACTTTTAGTCTCACTAAAAAAATAAATTCGGACCTAGGTGAGTTTCACGAAACTAACTAACCCTATTTCATTCTGTAGGTAGTAAGTATTATTTCACATCTAGAAACATGTATGTCCGCCAAAGTTAAAAATACGAAAGACGACACTTTTTCTACATTTAAATATAATTGGAGCTCTTATGACCCCAACTAAAAATCTATTCGTCTTTCAAACTTGTAATTTCGTTTATCAAATAATGCATTTACAATTGTCGAAAAGTTCGCGAGATATTGAAGTCTGAATATTGCTACTTTTAACACTTTAATTGAAGTTGATATCAATTAGGGCCTCCATTTTTGCACTCGTTCATTATTCTGGACTTGGCCCTTTTTACGCATGTGTTTTTGGTAGGTAGGATACTAATTTCCTTGCCAAGGAGGTAGCTACTTCAATATAAAACTTTAGGCACCTTATAATTTTAATTACAAGGGTAATTTAAGATTCGGTTAAATAATAATAATAATTTATTCGCATTAAGTGTGGTTGTTTGTTGTAAAGTGAGCGTTATTTGAAATACCTATCGAATTTTATTTCTTAAGAACGTCTAAGTACTTGTATCGTAAACGTATATATGTATATGTACTTGTTTAACTATAGGTAAACAAGGTTATTATCAAGGAACATATTTACCGAAATAAAAAGTTCTCTATAATAATTATATTCGGCTGTTTTTGCTAACCTCGAATAATTGCATGGACTTCAAAACATAGTTTACTTAAGATTTAATAAAAATATGATAAAACGAATTTAATATTTCATCACTTATATTACCAAAATGATTAAGACCCTTTCCATGAATGGTTTCCGTTCCAATACTCGCAGCATGTATGTACATGGCCACTTCAAAAGCGTCACAGACACTCTGAAAACATCAATCATTTGGAGTTATACTAGACCTCCGACCTCCCCTTTGATGACCTCCGTGTTCGAGTGACTTGCACAGTTGCACACCAGATTTCATGGTGTCGCCATCTCCGAAGGCCGGGTCAAACTAACTTTTTTACATTATCTAGGTCTGAAGTATTTGTGGTACTGTCGTCATTCCCAATTTCCATAACACAAGTACTTTAGGATCAGAGCAACATATGTCACATCTAATATGTATTAAATACAACGTAAACAGTGGCCCATTTGCTACGACGTAAGCATTGAATTTTCCTTTATTAGTTCTACAGATTTATTCAGTTTGAAATTAAATATATTATATTTTTATCGAGTTCTTAGGTTTTCGCGATTGTTACACATAGGAAATGAAACTATTTTTCCGGATTTAAATCGCGTATATTTGTTTTTCAAACAAACCGACGTTTCGGGTCCTTTTCAACCGTGACCATGGGACCTGTAAAGGGCCCGAAACGTCGGTTTGTTTGAAAAAACAAATATACGCGATTTAAATCCGGAAAAATAGTTTCATATTATATTTTTTTTATTATAATTTTAAACCAATAGGTTAGGTAACATTTCATTACGTTATATATAATATTGATTACATTAAAAAAACGCTCGAGAAGGTACTTACTCCAAGAATATCTCTGGAGCCACCTATTTGAAACATTCTGCTGACCGATATTGTCTTTTTCACATAATTTATGACGCTTATAACAACCAGTACTACGGCCCATGTCCAAGGTATTCCTTTGAACCATGGATATATATTATTCCAAATTAACTAAAAATTCAATAAATAATATATTAACTAGATTACGTAGCAGTAAAAAAAGTTGCAACTTACTGTGCGCTTCGAACTTAGAGCATACAACTCTAATCTGCCGTCCATTAACTTAAACGCGGCTGTGACAAAAGGTCAAATAACCATTATAAATAGAGAACAAAATTCTCCTTCAAAAACCGTTAAAATTAGTTAACGTGTTCGACTTATCGGAACTTACCCCAAATTCTAAAACTGGGTTATGGATTTTTCTGATATCTCAAAAAAATATTTTGTCATTTAGCCCGCGTTTTAGTTGGCGGACGGCAGTAATGCTGGTTTCACACGGCCTGTAATGTCATGGGCCGCGCTGCACCACGCGATTGTGGCGCAATGTCGCCCGATTTGTACGGGTAAGCTCGCGTAGCGATGGGACGAGTTGTATTTTTTTCAACTCGAGTGGTCGTAACTGCTAACTCAAATTGTATCTCGAGTTAACTCGACTCGGTGTCTGACGGAGCAACCGCGAGTCGCGAGTAGAACTCGAACCGACGATTCACCGAGTTGGGCACGATGCGCGTGAGCGTGCCCTGAAGGTCGCCGAACCGACCGAGTGAGAGCGGATAGCCGGATGCTGTATGAATGAAGATATTCGACACGGCGGAAACTGCACCAAGCTAGCTCGAGTTCACAAAAAGCAGCTCGAGTCGACTCGTGGGAGTAACTCAAGTTAATTAACTCGACTCGTCCGTCGATCGCGACTCGAGTGTGCTCGCACCGAACGAGTAGCCGCTACGCATTGCGCTGTATGAATGAACGGCGGCGGCGGGGCGGGTACCGAGCCGAGTTAGCTCGAGTTCATAAATTTGTAACTCGAGTTGACTCGTTGTGGGAGTAACTCGAGTTAAGCGAGTTAAATAACTCGACTCGCCCATCGCTAAGCTCGCGCCACCGCCCGGCGAGTGCAGGCCGCCTCGTGTCGCGTATAATCGGGTGTGTCGAGAGCTGTAGCAGCTCTAGTCTGGTTTAAGCTGTCATGTGATGAACACACATGTATTCTGCAGCCATTTCTGTGTTATACAGTGGATAGAACTTACTTAAGAACCAGAAAAAAACACGCTGCTGGGTGTCACTCAACTAGAGAGGTCGAGATAATAAGATTATATTGAATTGAATATGCGTAGTTTGCTTTACCAGTCAAATAAAAAATGATCGCCAAATGCACTATTGCCACTCTGGGCCGCGTGTTGGACTGTTGCGTGGCTCTCACGCCGCGCCTCCAAAGTGACCGGCATAACGAAAGTCAGCTTAAGGCATCAACTAAGTGAAGTTTACGGAATTTTGAAAAATAAATTTAACTTAAATGTGACAGAGAGTAGGTACCTATATATAACTCACAACTCCGTTTACACCGTAGGCATGGAAGCGAATTAGGCAAGCGCCTGTTTCAAACTCGGTCGAGTAGCGAGGCTAATAAGGGTGACAATCAACCGAGATTCAACCTTTATCAAATTGAAATAAGTTTCACTAGCAAACAAGCCTTTTCTCTTTATAATTAATTAATAATAAAAATATTGATGTAACTTGAAATGCTTACCCTCTTGTGTCGTACTTTCTCTGTCAGCATGTATATCCATATTATGCACCACTCAATAATTACAAATACTATAAGTGGTAAGTTTATTTTAAATGCGTAGTCCGAGGAGTGACGTATAACTTCTACACTGCCGAATGAAGGAAACAGGGCATTACAAAATATTGTTCAGTAGAACCTCTACATTGCGTCATGAAATGCTGCGAATCAATGCATGAAAATCGCTTGTTTGATCTACTGTGTGTGTGAACCCACAGGATTACACCCACGCACCCGCACTATGGCTAGAGGTGAGGGTGAAAATCTGTAAGCGCGATGCGGCTCCGTGTGGTCTGGTTGGATAAGTTGTAGCAGTAGCGCTCTTTGTGAAAAAGTTCGCCCAGTGAAGTACTGACACCTTACCTATAGATGACGTCATGCAGTAATGTGAGCATTACTGCGTTCCGGTTTTGAAGGGAACTGGGAACTGGTACTAGTGAAATTACAAGAACATGTGACGTGTCAACTTATGTCTACGAGAGATGTGCTACGCAGTGCCCTTCAGTTCTTAGCTATTTAAAGCTCTGAGTGGCACTGCATGGATGTTCGCTGATGATGGACTGGAACCTACACAACTGTTCGTCCCGTCAATTGGTATCATAAAAAAAGTAAAAGACCATATTTTCATACTCACTAGAAATAATTATACGGTGGAGTGAGGTACATTGTAGGATAAGTACCATCGAAAGTTTCCTTGCAGACGTATGTTTTACGCTGGCTAACTAGTTGTACGCCGAGTGAAATTTTTAACCTGAAAAACATCGTTTAAAGACTGTTACCGTTGTCAGTTTTGTTGATTATTGAGAAGCGAAACGTTTGGATGAAAGAGGGTAATGTGGTTTATTAACTTAATAAGTAATGTTGCAAATAGTCCTTTTTAGGGCACATTTACCCTATCTGTTTATTAGTCACTGCCTTTTTAATCGGTCGTTTCGGCCCTAACTTTTTGACTACAATAGCAAAAAATCCAAAAATTACATCGGAAATATGCATCATAATAATTATGAATATTATAATGGCCCACTGATAAAGATAGTTTGTAAAATTTTCTGGATTGGCGTTATTTTTTAAAATTTTCTGGGTAAGCAACGCTCTTATGGAGAGTATCCGACATACTTTAGATAGGTTTTTTTTCTCTAACGCTGTAATACCTAATATTTTGTATGCTGGCGATTAAGATGAAAACTAAAGTTAACTTCGTTCGCGTTAGTCTGACTAGCCTACTAGTAATTATAAAATTTCATCTTGCATTTGTCACTGAATAAGGAAATCCGTAAATATAGGAGGTATACAGCCTCTCATAATCAGACATTGCAAATAACTAACTGTGTTAAATTTCTCCATGCATGAGGCTGTGTTCCCACTGTTCTGAATACTGGCTTAGTTGTCATTTGTTCATCTAGTAGCAATAAACCAGACTCTAAAGATGCATAAGGCTGTACAAACAAAAATAAAGGTAACCTGAAAACTATATTAGAGTAGAGTGCCAAATTTCGTCAGCTCTAGCGCATGTGGCGCCCTAAGGTATAATCAATACCCTGGCGCCCTCTGTCGGCACGCGATCAAAATAGAAGACATAAATAGTTATAGTTTTCCTCAGTGATTGGAAATTAGGGTGTAAAAATGATGTTGGGTAGCAATAGCCCGTTTACTTCGTTTGCGCCGCGACAGTCGCAAGCTCTTTGGAGGCGTCTCGAGACGCCCCCCAAGACCTTGCGCATGAGTGAACAAGGGTAAAGCAACTGCGCCAAACGTGGTCACCGTAGTCGTGGAGTTTGATGATGTTGTAAAAGCAACCTCGACTACAGTAGCTCTGCCGGAATCACAGAGTAGACAGCCCGTAGCAATATGCGAATGTGTAATTTCTTACAAAGAATACTAGACCGTATTTTGTAATATACTTAAAATACGCTAATGGCGCGCATAACTGCAAGTCGGCCTTAGATCACCACAACTGATAGCTCTCTACCTTCTAATTTTCATATCTGTATTTACTCTACATGACAGTATAGAATTATATATACAAAAGCATTAAGGCTATTAGCATATGTGCATAAAAGTTATTATTGACAAGAAATTGTACGCACATCGTTCAACATGGCTGCGTCAATTTGTTTCAAACTTGCGTTGTACGCTTTTAAGTTGTTGTCCCTGAAAACGTAACGCGATATACATACAGTCTGCTAAGCTAATCAAATATTTTCTTGAACAGTTTTATACTATATTACAAAAGATATGCAAAATAATTAACGAACCTGCAAAATTCGAAGGGTAATTGCTTATCAGAGACCGCCGCCAACACATAAACAGCAGTAATGGCACCCATGACCGAACAAGTTATGGCTCGAGTCAAAGCGTTTATGCATATTGCTATTCCAACACCTGCCAAAGTAAGCATTATTATTTGGGGTTAGAGAAAAGTGTTCAATACACTTTTCTCTCGATCGATAAAAATGTCCATGGCTGCTGCTGCTGCCATGGACTTTTTTGTTAATTTACTTAAAGCTCTTTGCTGAAAATTTAGTAAGTCATTTATATAAATAGATAATCCTACATCATTATATGTATTTAATTATTTTGTAATTGAGTCTGTGGTAAAAACACATGGAAACACTTATCTTTGTGCTGACCGTGCCTACTTTCATACGGCTATCTAAGACCAGACATAAGTTAACATGCTTGTTGTACATACCTAAAATATTACTGTCTCACAGTGATCAATTTTCAACTTTTAGGTGGACGAAAATATTGTACCCTTAATATTGTTTACTTTTATGTATCAGCTTTCTTTCTATTTATTATTATTTATATCCATACATATATCCATTTTCAATAAGTCATCATCATAAGTCATAAGTCATCATATTAGTGGAAAGTTGCTCATCGAAAGACAATTTCTTGTTGATTTTCAACTATACGAGTTGCAGTATGGTCAAGTACATCTTGTAGTGAAACTTCAGCAGATATATCGGTTACAGAAATATTAGATGGATAACATTTAGCTTTTTCCTCTATAAGTTTATAGTACGGTGGATACAGATGTTTTAAAGATTTACGTGCAGCTGACGCTCTAAGTTCTGTGTAATCACGAGTCAACTTTAACTCGGTAAAGAGTGACAATGCATATTTTGCACAGCCAATTTTGATACTTTTTCAGGATTTTTTTTATATCCCGCCCAACTGTTATCCAATTCCTGGAGGCCGATGCACAAAAGAAATGCAACGTTTTAAGTAACGTATTATGTACTTATTTTTCCAAAGTTTCTAATCTTAGTACTCCTAATATGTATTGTAACAACGTATTTTTGGAGGCAGCAGAGTTAGGAACGACGGGGTGGGTTTTTTAAGTTCATTAAATAAATCATAATTTTTAATGTAATGGTGCTAACCATTACCTAAAAAATAAAAAGTTTGTTCAGCGAGGGTAAATAAAAAATTTACTTATTATAAGGGCAATGGTATGGCTGAACTTATAAATACAAAATTTGTATGTTACTTTATGTTCCTCTAAAGATATGGGACGTAAAATAAAAAATATTCCATCTCTCAAAAACTATTTTTTTTCCTTACACTTAATATATATAACTCTAATTAAATAGGTTCAAAATATCACCGATACCTTCCTGTATATGCACCATTTTTAAAAAATAATGTTTAATAGAAAGGATTCATACGTGTACATAATTCATAATTGGTGCTGTTTTTCTCCACTACCCTCTATTTAAGAAAAATGAATTAAATACATACAGCTAAAAGCTGTGAATTGATCACTTTGCGCCTGGTCTAAGTGGCCAATATGGAAAGATTGCAATTTTATGAATAAGGTATCTAACTTAGGTACTTACTATAGGTACTCACCATCAAACATTGGTATTATACGAAAAGCTCGACCTGGCCCGCTGATGCTCCATTGGCCGAGATACACTTCAAAGTGCCGTAGAGGATTCCCCAAGATACCAATTGCCGCCGTCAATGTTAGTAGGAAGACAACTGGTAATAGTAATCTTTATTATTTGTAGGTAGTGGGTGAAATTTTATATGTATATTTTTAGCACAATCTCGCAATGTGACTTTACTAAACAGAATGTTTTGTACTAATAGTATTGGGACTCAATACGACTACGACAAATATTCTATTCAAATCTCCTATGTAACATTATGGTAAAAGCAATATAATAAAACAAAGAATTGAATCTCGGTAAAAGCGAAGCGCGTTACTGAAGTGTCTAATTCTGCAAAATTTATAACCGCCTATCTCCAGTGAATCGAATTAAGTTTTCTAAATTCTCTGTTGTACGCAGAAATTCTACTATATTAAAAGAATCTCGTCCCGTGTGTGGCTAAAGTGAAAAATTGAAACATGATACGCACAGAAACTGCCTTTAAGCGCAATGGCAGTGACCCGACAGTGCATAGCCAAAAGACAGCAGATGCTATGGGCGGCATTGCGTAGGCGTCGACGACCCATTGATTTTTTGAGGGACCCGGCGCCAGTCGCTGTGTCCATACCCGGTACATGTGTCGTGGACCATACCGTTGACCAATCGCTCATGTTCTTATATGAAAATGTACAATTAGTGTAAGAATATCTATCATAATTGAGCATGCAGAAAAAACTGGATGTTGCAGATTCATATTACAAATTTGCTTACATCTACTTCTCGTGTCACTGGAGCTGTAAGAATGGTTTCCACCGAAAGATGAGCCATGGCTTTTCAGTTACGTGTAATTGTATACAATATTATTTACTAGTGAAATTCTAATTTTATGTATCAAGTTTTTTTCCCAAAATTTTGATATGTTCGCATTGCATTGGATATAAAAACAAAAGCAAAAAAGGTGAAGCAAAATTTTACGTAATTGTTGAAATACAGTGTTATTTTACTTTCTCTTCAATTCACTATGAATTTCATTTGCGAAAATAAATCTTTACATTCTGTCACATCCATCTGAATCGGATAAAAAAAACCTTACGTCACCAACTTCATTCAAGACAAATGGCAATGTGTGGACGCAAAGAGCATAACATATTCCTAAATAAATTGTTACCAAATGATTTTATATTTATTACAGTGAGCATAAATTATAAATCATAGTTTATACACATAAAAAATCATTTCAAGCTAAAAACTTCCGCGAGCATTCTTGAGCAAGCGCGAGAATTCCGCGGATATTTTTGGCTCGTATTTAGTTTGTAAACAATTGACCATAAAGTTCATTATGCTATGTACAATATCGTTACAAAAATTCGCTTCCATTCCGTTCCGCTGCAATATAAATTAAGCCTAATATGATAGTCATTAAGAACATAATATTTGTGTTTTCAACGCCACCTGATGGCGATGAGAGAAAGAGCCCCTACATTATTGAATGGTGACACCTCCACAACATTCTTCTACTCTCCGGGGCGCAGCGAGACGTCGGCTGTGACGTGACGAGTGACGTGTACCGTAGCTTCCAACGTTCCAGAAGGCACTCTCTCATATTTCATCGAAGACACCACATCGATTGTTCGTGTTCATTACAATTGTCTTTCGGTCGTCACATTATTTTAAATTATGTAAAGGATCGCATTAAATATCCTAAATGCAAATTAAATAAATCACTTCATTGAAGAGTCTCACCTGTCCCGAAGCTTGTTACACACGCAACCCAAAACCACATAATATAATCATTATTTTATTGTTTAGGAACAAATCATAATAATTATTTATTTTGGGTTTTATGCAAACCATGCGAACGGTAAACCGCCACTTACGCATTTCCGAATTCTCGCTAATAATATCTATTCTATACAAATATTCGTTGTGTTAATTTTTGTTTAATTACACAATCACACATCCGCTGCAATATATTACGCGCCTTGCGCTAAATACGGCTGCGCAAGCATTGTGTGGGTACCAAAGAAATAGATGTGGCTGTGGGTACAAAGCTTGCATAGAGTTACATGCTCAGTTTCCGTTGTGGCGGAACGGAATAGAAGCGAATTTTTATAACGATATGGTACGTATGTACATAGCATAATGAACTTTACATAAGTTTGGCAACGTAACGAACTAGATACGCAAACACAGTCGCGCATCTTTCGGAGAATTCTTGCGCATTCACGGGAATGGTCGCGCATTCGTGTGAAAATCTGCAGCTGCTGTCGGCGATGTTTAGAGAATGCGACACTCACAATTCTTTGTACACACGCCAGCACATCAAGCCACACATTGACGTACCTTGTTCCGTTGCATTGGAGGCGATTTTCGAACAAAAATGTGTAGTCTGCTGTGCCGTTGTCCGTATATCTAGCAAGTTGCAGCGTTAAATGTCTACGAAATAGGTTGTGTATGTACCGTGCCAGAAAAATTAATCATTGATTCAAATGAAAAATAGATTTATTTGGTGCAGAAAATTTGATTTTAATTTAATACTAATTGTGTCTGCTAAGACCATTGTCACTTTCCGTTATGTAGATTAAATCTTTATAATTAAAAGCATATTTTAATTTAGAAAAAACCTTTATTAATCATATATATACAACGCTCATATGTAAAATACATTTATGCAGAAATCAAGATAACATTATCCTTTTCATTATATAGTTATCAATCACAACACTTTTTTAAAGGACCGCGACACAAATTTGTTGCCATATCCCTTTTAGTGATGCATTAAAGCCTTAGTTGGAAATAATTTGACATCGTCTGACGACGAACCCGAAACGTATGCGTTAGAACATGACAAATGAATAAAGAGTTACGCTTAGTTGTGCGGTGTAATAAGGACTATGATTATTTTATTACACAATATACCCATTCACCGTCATAACAATAACAAAGGCTTCAAAAAACATAATACTTATTATAATATACTATTCTTATGTTTAGTATTCTTTAGTCCTGTGTAGGTTACACTTACTCATTGGTTGACAAAAATGTCAAAAAAGTCTAATTTCCGCAGTCACATTTTTATTTAATAGGTCAACGTATTATGAGCTATGGGGGCGGTGGCGGCGCAGGCGCTTGCGGTGCCTCTTGCGGTAATGCGAAGTTGGTAATTAAGTCACGCACGGCCGGCCACAGTGTGCACTCTGAATGAGATTGGCTGAACTCTGCGAACCTGCAAAGAGGGTAATCAGGAAATCATTTCAAGCTATATGACGTGTATAGAAAGAACAATGCCCAAGTTCCATACATTACTAGACTAGCTAAAAATAAAGTTGACGACCATCAATCGCGTATAGGGTTTTATTTGTATCTCCACATAGTTTCTAATTATACTGGATGAAAAATTGATTTAAGCAACATTTTTCTTTTGAGGTTATGTTAATAATGAACATTAATAATATGTTACTTTGTAGTACAGAGTTAAATGTTATAAGATGCTTGGGTACACATTGAAAGTAATACTTAAATTCACTATCACAAATGAATGAGATAAAAATGGTGCAAAAGATACGATAAAAAAATACTTTAAAAAAGTTGAATGCATTGTTAGCATTTTTTTAAACGCAGTACAACTTAGATTTTGATATTTAATATGAAGTCACGTACACTTGACATGATTCCTCTAACAATGAGACAATTTTCTTCTTGAATATTCTGAGAATAAGTTGAGAGTCAAGTTCAAGTTAATGAAGACTTACGTACATAAGACCATTGCTCATCGATGTCACAATTATTGTAACTTTGGTTCGTAATTATCTCAACGTTGAAAAAATTCATGGCAAGTGTAAACGAAGCACTGTCAGATTAGGCGATTTTTCGCCGTTTAGAATACTTCAAGGGGTCTGCGACTAAAAAATTATGGGCGACTCGGCGATATTTAGGCTATGTTTGAAATAGGAAAAGGAGATTTTAGGCTACTTAATAAAATGTCTGGGGAATTACAAATTTTATTGGGTATTTGAGTATTTCTACGTGTGGGCAATTGGGGAAATAAAAGAGTTCATATTTCCCAATGTCCGGCAGCAAACAGAATTGTTTTTTAGGGATTTTATGGCTTGGGTGAATATCGGCTCCTTAACGCACATAAATTGGCGAATTAACTTCACAAATATCTGGCAACACTGAAACGAAGCTTAAAATAAAATGTCAAAACGTAAGTTGTATTAAGTTCAAAAACGAATGATACAATGCCTTTTACGTATTAACTATCTTTTTTTAGTTCAATTTCAAAGTTTCATGAATTAAACTTATTTTATAACACATATTTCAATGAATATTTAATTTTCAACCGGTCGCGACTAAAAAATTTTTGAGTCCAAAATGGGCATTGTTCTTTGATTTCGATTGAAAAAACGGAATTGAAAGCAATCATCAAATACCTGATACTAGCGGATTATTACAGAGTTGATTTCAGGTGGTGTATATTTTATACATATCTATGTTATCTAGGTACGACTTACCTTTTGAGATGTAAATTGACGGCGATCTGGTGCGGTTGCGAGTCGCGCTTATCGGCCAGCTGAGTCACGTTCAGTTGCATGTCGTACACTAGCGGGAGAACCAGTTGAGTGTCGCCGCGGGTTAGGCAGATCTGCAATGAAATATGTACATATACTGCAACATTGGCTTTTGTTGCAATAAAGTAGGTTAAAAATTACAAGACAATCATTCAGTTTTTTTTATATCTGTAGTAAGTGACACGCCTGTCCATAACAATTGCAGTGCCAGTCAGAGCTTTAAATCACAAAGATCTGAAGGGCACTGGTACTGCACCCGTCACCCTGAAACATAAGTCCCACGCGCCTGTGATTTCACCAACACCCATACCCTTCAATACTGGAAAGCAGTAATGCTCACATTACTGCTTGGCAGCAGAAATAGGGAAGGTGGCTGTACTTCCCTGGACGAATTCTTTCACAAGGCGCTCGCTCTACTGCTACCAATTTTATTAAAATAAAAATAAGGAAACATTATTCAACAAACATATAGTACTTACAAAGAATAATATCTTGTGTTTAGCCAGCAGTACAGCAGGTTGTCCAGCGGGGACGATTTGCGGGGCAGCAGGTGGGATGCGCAGGGCCCATTGGAATTGCCATAACGCTGATACTATAGGCACTAGGTCTGCTCGCATTAGAGCTACAAGTGATGGAAGAGCGGCATTAGGTGCACCCCAAACGCGACCCCATCCGTGAAGAGCTGTAGCCCGGTATGGAGCAATTGCGACACGTTGCTCGAAAAATTTTTCCATCACCTGTGAATGTTATATCTTAATACAAATATCAATATAATAAATAAATAATAAATATTAGACAACATCACGTACGTTGCTCCGATCCGAGAGTAAGTAACTAAAACCCTTGTGTTATGGAAATCGGAAACAACGATGGTACCACAAACACTCAGATCCGAGACAATATAGAAAAGCTTTTCTACATTTAGAACCCAGGACCTCAGGTGTCGCCATCACACCATGAAAACTGGTACGTAAGCCACTCGACCACGCAGGTCGTCAAATATGCTGTTAGCACAAGAATATCGCGTCAAATAGTAAATACTAAGTCTAAGGGTCTATGTTGACCATTCGGTAATAATTAGTGGTAAGTTAATAGGATGCTTATTTACCTAGGATTCGGTTGCTCGGTAACACGAAATGCGCTTTTGTATCGAAAAAATATTGTGACACTGGGATTGACGAAATTATTAAATTTAAAATTGAAGCAAACTAGAAGTTAAAAATGTTATTTAACAACTTTATGTAACATACATTAACTTTTATCACACATAGAAAATGAAAAATGTAAACATTTTGGACATCAAGAAAAAATTTTGTTGTTTAAATATTTTTAACCGAAACCATCACATATCATCGTTTAGTTTAAACTTAAGGACTTCTAGCTGTTCACAGTACAGAGATCCAGTTGATATTATTCCTGGTTATCATCAGACTTTTAAAATTTACAGTGAGCCAAAATCTTACGTATTTAAAACATAAAAATCGTAACATATCAAGCCATTCCGGCAAAAAAAAGAAAAAATATATTTTAAGAGGTTGCTTCTATATTTCGACTTCACGGAAAAAAGTGGACTTTAGGTATAAAGGCATCCGAATTACTTATTTTATGAGTACTAATCAATTAGAGATGTCCTAATGCTTTACCGCTTCGATTTCTTATTACAATCGACATTATTTATGAAAATGTTTTAATTGTGAATGTGAGCGGGTTCACATTCACAATGAATTAATAATTAATGTTACAGAGGAACCAAGTATTGATTTTTGTTCACATCGTGAAGAATTCATTATATTAACACGTAGAATTTACTATAAATATTTTTAATTTATTAATTTTAATATATTATTCAATATAATTTATTATTATTAGACAGGTAGCAAAACCTATATAACTATACAACGGAGAAATCAACTTGAATAATCTTCTTGACATAATCTGTGGACTCAATAAAATTATCGGAACTAAACAGTATGTCGCTTTACTACAGTAAAGAAAAATCAGCGTCCATGAAGTATTGCATTTTTTGTCTATGGTTGTCTATCAATAATTATTGAACTTCATAGGCATGCTTATGTCAAAAGTAAAATAATGGTTAGACAAAGTGTAGTGATAATACAAACCTGCAGGTCATCAGCGGACCACTCCTTGTTATCAGGCAAAGGCGTGAGTTGCAGATGTAGCGACTGCATGTGCTGTGGGTGCAGCGCCACACGCGCCGCCAACCCTGCTCCGTCACAACGGAAGGTCAAGCTAGTCGCTTCCACGGAGACCATTGTCAGCTGGAACAATAATTTGTAGCTTCTGTTCGTTTTGACGTCTAGTGGATCATTTCAAAGAGGCTCAATCACTAAGCGGAAAGGAAATATCGCACACAAAAAATAGCAAAAGTGGCAATCTCGCTTATCTTTTCGATAAATGCCCTTCTGATCAGTCATCAAATGTAACTTTAGATACCTTTACACTGAGTATAATCTTGCCATTTATTTACAATCTTTTACCGAAAACTGAGGAAGTTTCCAATGAAATGACCTATGAAATGAAGATTTTACTCTTGTGACACTTATTTTATTTATTTACAATAAATTACATACGCTAACAGATCAATATCCAAACGCAATTGTAATCTTACGGCTAAGTGGATAGTATTTAAATATATACAAAACAATGTCATTAAAAAATACAATTGATACAAGAAATCAAACAAAATTTAAAAATTACATGAAATTAAATACATTGTAAATACATTATTGTTATACTATTACTGCAATGTAATTATTACTATAAAGACTGGAATCTTTTTTTAAGTCACATAATACTGCTGTCTCTAGTCAAAGTTTCAAGGTAGCGTCCTAGGAAACTACGAATTTCAGTTCCGAGCATGTAAATATGTCCAACGAGGAGTCAAAGAGAAGCATTTGGTTAAGACATTTAAGCGCTCTTGGCAGAGGGGCCAACTTACTTACCTTAGATCGTGTAGCACGTATTGCAAACAACCTTTTTCTGTGAGTTCGTACCAAATTGAACCTAGGCACCACAAAACCGATCATCGATAACATATCTGGGTTCTACGTGACTCCACGCACCAGACGAAATATATGGGTTACCAGAGCTAAATTGCGTCTCACTTTCAGTGATCTGTAATTGACCATACCCAAGATGAAGGTATTTGGATAAAGCAGGGGGGGACACTGTTGTGGCCGGTGTGCAATATCAAAAGAATGCATTCTTTTGGTTATTATATTACTTATATATCATATATATAAAACTGTTTAGATGTACCGTGTTGTAATATTGTGTCATGTAGAACAAAATATTATTTTTACGGTAAGGCGCTATATTTGAATCCGGAGTGAAAGATTTTAGAATAGAATCTAAGTCTAAATCTAGTATGACGCTCAAGATGAAAATAATTTTACTATAGTCTGTTTCAATCCAGTTTGCGGTAAAAATAAACACACCGGTTTGGTTGAAATTCTAAAGCAACCAATCAATAAATGGAGTCAATCAACACTTTCACGTATAATTCGAAGATTTCGATTTGATATCTCATCACTTTTCCAATAATATGCATTTGAATAACAACTTAAAATCGTATTTGAAAAAGAAAAAGTTAGTCCAAAATTGAGGTTGTTTTTTAAATGTATGTTATGTTTTAAGTATCGACTGTCTATGGTTGCATAGTGCTGTACAAAACAAAATTATTCGGTTCATTCAATTAGTTTTTGTAATCGATTAATAAATCGAATATTTCCGTCACAATCACAAAGTATCTAAGTAGAAGGATTTGAAGGAAGATTTAAAATTTAAAAATTTCGGAAATTTTAAATTTCCTTTCATAGGTCATGTAAGAAAAACCACTAGTATTATAAGTGCACCATGTACTAATATCACAGTATAACAATCTTAGTATAAATATATCACAGTATAAATATCTTCCCTTAATACTACACTCAGTATCGAATCACAAATTTTTTGTTAGTAATCAGCAGCGAAGTCGCAAAAAGAACTGTTAGTCATTACAACTGATTCAATTAAACAAATCGATTTATTCAATTAATTAATTGATTTGTTGTTGGCAATACAATTGGCCGTCACTAAACTGTCAGTGACCAGTTTGTTTACTTTTTCTGTATAATGGATTGAAACCAACTATATGAGTTTGATGATGAAAATAATTTTACGCTGTAGTATTAATTCCTCCCTTCTACTTTCAAACGACCATCCTAATTTTTTATGATAAAATTTAAAATGACCATTCCCTAGGGAATAAAAAAAAAGAAAGTCAATACCTCTCCGCAGGAAGCAGAATAGGTGCAATAAAAATAATATTTAGCATAATCACTTTTGTATTGACCAAAGATGGCTCTATAAACCAATAACAACAAATAGTACATTATAAAGTATACTTACGTAGTCTTCCTGTTGTACAAATCGTTGCAACGTGCGCTTCATGTAAACGCAAGCGAGGAACCGCTGCAACGGTGCCAGTGAAGGCCCCGGTGGCGCCCCTGGCGGAGGTTCACACGGCGTACATAACGCTTCTAACTTGGACACTGACAGTGGCGTAGCTGTGGCGCCAGCCCACGCTCGTCCACCTACTAACACTCGAGACCCGGTAGTTGAGCTTGGTTGAGGCCCTGACGAAAAGTTTAGTTGAGTTAGTTAAAAGTACAAAATCCAATTTTGCCTTGATTTGAAATTATTTGCAGTTTTTTTGTTATTTACGCTAAGAATACTTGGCTGTCATAGACAACAAGTTAATATGGGATATTTAATACACTGTCACTGTAGTTTATTTTATCTTGGCTCTGCAGTGACTCAAAGATAATAAGTACCTTTATGGTCAAGATGATGCCTAGGCGAAGGATGATGTCCCGGTGAAGGTCGCGGCAGTGACGGTGAGGCGGGCCACGCGGTGAACGGTGATGTGGGAGGAGGATGAGGCGACGCAGCAGGGGGTGCGTGGGGGGAAGGGGCGAGTGGTGAGGCGGGAGAAGCGCAAACGCCCCCGCCTGTGCCAGCGCCAGGAGCGCTGCCTGCGCCACCCGGTGGGGATGTCAAGTTGAAGTTGCTACCCAACTGTGAATTATACACAGCGTATTATAGTTGTCACAATGCAAGAGGCCCAATTTGACAGCTAAGGAAGACGATAGATAGTATGTAACTTTGAACGCAATCAACGAAATAGTAAACAAAGAATTATTAACGTATTAGTTTTAAAAAAGTACATTAATTTTAGTGAAGCATTATATAACATGATTCAAGTCTTATTATCGCCCGAATTCTAAAATAAAATGCAATTTTGAGTTAGTTCGAAACGTCTTAAGAACTCAAGTTTTTACTGAATTTTATGTTTTTATTTTATGTTTTTTTAAGCATTGAGGTGGCATTATTGGACGAACTCTTTCACAAGGAACTCTACTGCTACTTTTACTCCAGCGAAATTCGTTGTAGAATGTTTAATAACAACATGTCGCTTGGCACCCAAAGATTGCATAGGAAAAGAACAATTTTGTTTTAATACTCATTATTTATGCTTGTTACCTAATTGAAATTAAAATATAGTTAATTGGATTATGTAGAAGTAATATTTAACATGAACCTAACAGTTTAATATGAACCGAATAGTGTTCAAAAATGTAATTACTTTATTCATAAATCACATGTATCAATTCAATAGATACTTTGTAAACTTAATAATAATTGGCTAGTTAAATATTACTTTTACATAATAAGTAGTGGTAGATGAAAAAATACAAAATTGAAATATTTTATTCATTCAGCGTGTATTTCCAATTCTGAATTTGAATTACTATTCGAACTCGAATGTTTGCAATCTCTTCCTTCAAAAAAAATATCTTTAGGGTAAGTAAGACACAGTTTTATAAATAATTATATACTGGAAATTTTTATATTATTTTTAGGTAATTTGAAACTGCTATTGAACAAAATTCATCACAGACATGACTTCAAGATTAGTATTATTAATAGCTTAATCGAATTTCGGAAAAAATATTGAAATTGTGGTATGTGTGAAACTGTCTGAGGTGAAAACCCTAAAAATGGTACGCCTAATATAATAATGATATGGTAAAATGGAATTTAGCTAGAGCATAAATACTAACATTTACATGTAGCCATTTTGTAAGACAAGTTTGGATTTTTATTGTTCTCTATTATAGGACCTCGATATAAATGACGAGCTCGGTGGCCCAACGGTTTGCAATGTGGGCACTGGATGAGGAGATCCCGGAATCAATTCTAACGGATTTTCGAACAGATAGATTCAAAGGGCCAATTCGGGAAGTTAACTTTTCTAAATTGGTTCTGATCTGGGTTTTCCGGGTTCTGGAGCACTAGAATGAATTCCGATGCTCTGGTATTCATAGTACAGGAAATTCCCTAGTTTGAGACCAGGTAATAGGTGTGGTTGTCTGGCACATTATTATTATTATTATTATACAGTCCTATCTGCATATTATAACACGTTTAGTGTAAAATTAATTATTATTGATTTTACAAATGAATTTTAACATAAAATTTTCTGTTTAAGACGCTGACAAGCGTCGATGACCTTGAGCGATAACGCGCCTACTATAATTCTATAATTCTACTCCAATAAGGTGGGGCCATACGCCCCGATGCGGTAAGAGTGTGGTAGTTACACCTTCCGCTTGATTTAACATAATATTGATTGCCGCTAACAGATGGCGTTGCACTTAAAATACTCGCATGCTATCAAACCAAAAAATATCAAAGTATATATGAACTGGACATGTTATGCAAACAAGAAACAACCCACACCTCGAGTGAAATTGAGTTATGTATTTAGGTAGAACACCAGACGTGTCCTTTACCCGCTCACAAAAGATTTTGGCAACATACCAAGCCAAAACGGAGAAAATAAAAATCGTTCAGGGTACCAACCCTAAATAAGTAACTTTTTAATAGCTAAAAAGAACCTTCCTGCTTAACTTCACATAATGTCTATTTTAAAATATGCTAAAAGGATCCATGTCACATGTCGAGCCCTCCTACGTAAAGTATCGTATGTCGAAATTGCCAAGTTTACAGGGGAGCGTTTCAAAGTTGTCCGTTTTATTTGGCAAAACCTCATTACTGACATAGAGCGATCATCTAACCGACATCTAGGATTTTACAATACTCTATGTGAGTAACGAGCTTTGCCGAATAAAACTGAGAAATGCTAAAGTCGCGTATTATGCTCATTGCAGTGAATTAAGAACTTTAAAACGCTTCCCTGTAAACTTGGCAATTCCGACATACTTTCGTAGGAGGGGTCGATGTATTGAAGTACTGTAGATCTTTGGCGTTTTCATTACGAAAACTATAACATGGTTCTCGTTAACTAAATAAAAAGATACATAATGTTTTCTATTTATTGCTATATAATATAAAAGTTTCCCTATATCGTTCTCACTGCTACAGTACATCGTTTGTCTCAAACAGAGATGCGCCGAGTACAAGTTTTACCGAGTAACCGAGTACCGAATATTACTCGGTTTAACATTTGCCCAGTCGAGTACTCGGCCGAGTTACTCGGTTCATTACAACCGGAACGCGATGATCCTAAAAGCCCCAGTTGCTCTAGAATTAGGCCATACCATACTGACCAGAGTATGTCAATGAAAGTTTATTGTCGCGAGAGCAGTCCTTTCCAATGGTGGGCAGAGCATAAAACAAAATATCCAAAACGGGCACAGTTAGCACGAGTGTTTTTATGTGCACTTGCAAGCACTGTGTATAGCGAGCGGCTATTTGCCGAAGCGGGTAATGTGTATGAAGAAAAAAGAAACAGACTATTACCCGAACGTGCAGAAAGCCTTGTAAATATTCCTACATCATAATTTGCCTTTGTTAAATTTTAAATATTAATAATGTAAACTTTCTTTTTAAATTACTAAATTGCTAGAAATTGTTACAATTGTCTACAATTTCTAGTAATAAATCTCTTTTGAATATTTTAAATATATTGTTGATTTTACTTTATTATGTCTATAGCATGAGAAGAGTACTCGGTTAAAATAAAGCATCACACTTTATTTTAACCGAGTACTCTTCTCATGAACCGAGTTATTCAGTCGAGTACACCGAGTACCGAGTAGCAAACGAGTACTCGGCGCATCTCTAGTCTCAAATAACTTACCTATTTATTTCTTCACACTGTGTTACAAAAATCTAATTAAATCGAAAGTGACATTTTGTGGGTTGGTTATAGTTTGCATAACTATGTCCAACTACATATATCGTCAGTATCGTGCTCGACGATAGACAGCCGATTACAATACAATATAAATTAACTTGTCAAAACAAAGGTCTGGCAACGTACCCCACGAACGCAAGCTACGTAGCAGAAGTTTTCAACGTTGCAATTTTACTAAATAATCAAGGACGCAAACAATAATTTCATTTTTGTTTTGAATACTTTGTGTTTTAGGTTCTAATCCAATCAAAAAATATAGTTTAAATTAAATACAGTTTTTGTATTACCTATGACAATAAGCAATATTCTAGGAATTTCAAGCTACACTTCAAGATATGTGTTACAGGATGTACTATTTTTAAAGTTCCACATGCTATGTTATGGCCTAAAAACTTACACAAAAACACCATCTTTAACACCAGATTGTGGGCTTCATCGCCATTGTATAAAAATTACGACCTCAGTGGCCCAACGGTTTATACTATAGGCGCTGGATTAGGAGAACCCGAGTTCGATTCCAGGCAGGACCAAATTGGGAAACGAACTTTTCTAAATTGATTCTGGTCTGGGTGGACCGGGAAGTGCCCCAGAGTGAATTCCGTTTCTCTGGTACTCATAATATATATATATATATATATATATATATATATATATATATATATATA
>NW_020653945.1:14532787-14597041 GCF_003589595.1 Hyposmocoma kahamanoa
TAATATAAGAATTTCCTGAAATCCCCTGGTTTGAAACCAGGCAATTAGTGTGGTTGTAAATTAATATAATAAATATAATTTAGGAATTTAACTTACTTGATGTTGAGCTGGTGATGTTGGATGCGGTGTAACAGGGGCTGAGTGAGGTGTGTGCGGTTGAGGCGGCGTATTCGGGGCGGGGAAGCGAAGGCCGCCTAGTTGTAAACACAATATGAAAATGTACAACGCAAACATTTGTAGTGTTCTATTTTTTTAATCTTTATTTATTTAGAAACGTTTTAGAACTTTTTAAATGCCAGTTTCATCGTAACCTATAGCTCCCATGTCTTCGCGGCGTTGCTGAAGAGCCGATCCAACAAATTATTTTTGCACGTTTCGCATGGGATTGTTGTAGGAGCTATAAAATGTATACTGACACATTTTATAGCTCCTATAAAAATCTGCAGGTTTCTGATCAACGCAGCCCTATGTTGCTCATACCGGACATATTCTAGTAACAAATGATATGCATCTTCCACTATTCCACATAATTCGCAATTTGGATGTAGTGTTTTATGAAGTTACCATTTCAAATGTTAATAGACGGATTAACTGTTTCATCACTTCACGTGAAAAAACGTGAAAATTATATGCAAATTTCCAAAAGTTGTTGAGCAATTGTTGATTGTATTAAGACCTGAATAAATGTAATAACAAATAAAAAAATACTCATTACAGCGAATCGCTTTGGACGGATCAACCCACAGCGGTTTTTAGAGCCGTAGCTGCATGTAGAATAAACATGTATAATAGTCTTAAGTTTATTAATAAAAAAAAATTAAACAGAAATGCAGACAGAGTATTATTTCGGTCCGACACAAACCAGGTGGCATAGGCGACATCGGTGATGGTGGATTATCATCTTCTGCCAACAATTTTGCGCTAATACTGTCCTCCACATAGCGCGACAGGAAAGCCTTGAGGCCTTGTGCGGGCGCGAATTCGTCCACTACGGAACTGCGATCGAACTTCGAGTATGAACCGTCGCGAATGGTCACCACACCGCCGCCGCGGATGCCGATCTCTAGGGAGTATGCTCCAGCGTATATTATACGGATCTGTAAGCAAAGTACCGTTACAATAACAGTCAGTTTTTTTTTGTTTTCGGGTATATATTGAGTGATGGTAATTGGCTTACATATAAGAACTGTGCCTTACCAAATGTTGTCTTTTTATCTTACTTTTTTATGTGTGATCTGTTGGGGTTCCGAATAAATAAAGTCAGTCGTTTTTTATAATTATTAATACAAAGATCGAACACTCAGAAAAAATTCCTTCGATCCGGCCTCTCGGTCGCTTTTTTTAAATAATTTTTCAATAAAACCAAAATAAAAAATTGGAGTTAAAAGGTTATATTTTGTGAATTTAAAATTAAATTTATTTAGTTACGTACTACAATCTTTTTGGAAATAGAGCAGGGGCTTGCTCTGTGGCTGGCAGTGCAAAAATAATCATTCCTCTTGTCAATAGAAAACACGAAAACATAACACCGCAATTTTTAATTAAATTAAATGTAAACAGCTTTTACCACCCGCATTGTGAAGTAATCATCAGAGCTGCGCGGCTAATATCATCAGATGAGTGGATCTCAACTGTTCCAATAGTAATCATACATATACACGCATATTTATACGCCCTACCACTATTAGACTTGTATATCCAAATTACGCCCACGTACCTTAAATTTCCCCACATCCAGCAGATATCTTATGTGAATTTAGTCTGCTATTGTGGTTTAAATCTTTATTTTGTTTTGAATTTCAATGTTACATTAACGTCTAAAAAAAGATCATGGTAGCCCAATGGTTTGACCTACCGCCTCTAAGGGTTTGACCTCTGAGTTTTTCGGAATTTATGTGCGAAATTTGGAATTTACTATGACCTTTTCAGTAAAGGAAACCATCTTGATGAAACCTGCACGTTGAAGAAGATTCACAACTTTCGGAAACCCAACCCGCATTGGGCCAGCTATCCTATGGCCTAAAACCCCGCCTGAGAGGAGATCAGTGCCTAACAGTGGGACTTACAAAATGGGTTGAAGATTAACCTCGAACTTCTTTAATTTTGCCGTTTAAATTTTGCGTATAATATGTCATTCGTCCTACCTTGCGCCAGGAATGTGCCAGCAGCGTAAAAGTGGGCGTAGGCATCTGAGTGCGCACATGATGCAATCCGAGCTGCGGCAGAGTGGGCAGCCGCGATAGCGCAAGCAGCGGCGCGTACGTCTCGCGCAAGACTACGCCGAGGGACATAAGATCCTTGTGCCTGAATAAATAACAAGTTAGATCAGTGTTTGCAAAACATACTGGTATGGTTTATGATGGAATAACGGCTAATAAACGCACAGGAGCTGTATCAGCCCGAGTGTTGTGTGTAGGATAGCATTTGCCCAAATACAACAAAGTAGTGCTGTGAGGTCCAAAAATGCATAATTTGATTAACAATAAGTTGTCGGTGTATAATTAGGTATTTAAATAGGTACGAAGTTAAACTTAAAATAACAAATTGATTACTATGATTATCAAAACCATCAACAATCTGAAAAATTGTTAAACTAAATAAATTTATGCATATCATTCAATTCGTCTTAAGAAATACTGTTTATTATTATTATACTTAAACAATGATCCCATAACCAGAACAAATCTCTGGCAGCCTTCCAAAGATCGATCACAAAACACAATAATTGGGTATGGGGAGACCTTTGCGCTAATTACCTTTCATTGCTTGGCAAACCAATGTAACTTATTAAGAATTAATACAGTAGGCAAGTTATAAGTCGGTGCAAGAAAAGGTATAAGTTAAATTAATTACTAAAAACCGGTAAAAACAATGCAATAAAGAGGGTAACGAACAGAACACTTACCAATTGATATACTGATCAAGATGGTGCAGCGTAGCGTGATGCGCATTAGCAGACGGTTGGTGCGCAGGAGTGGCTACCGTGTATCGCTGAGTGCTTGCGTTCCACTGCAGGACGGCAGTCGCGCGCTGTCCCGGCCCGAAGCCGAGGACTAACGATCGATACGTATACGACCTTATGCATACTCCTTGCCAGAGCATTTCACGTTCTGTAACAAATAACATAATTACGTTATTATTAGTACCTGAGTGCAAATTATAAGTACCACAAATTGATTCTCATTACTTTGTCCTTGAACCATTTGGAGACACAAAATTCATGAACTACTTATTTTTGAGTAAAAAATTACCTTGAACAGGTCTCAGCGTGAAGTTGTGTAATAGCGTGTGCAGATGCACAATCGCGGCCCAGTCAGCGAGGAATGCGTCCGCAGTGCGACCCGCATCTGTTCCCAGTTCGTATTGAAGGTACACACACCTTCTTTCACCTGTAAGTATAGAGAGAATGAAATCACTTTCGTCCTGTACTATTAAAAATTGTGCACAAACTATACAGAACCGAAATCTTCTCAGCAGCTTACGAATGTTATAAAGATAAAGATAAATTTATTTCGATTAAATTATAATCTAATACAATACAAGTAAAACAAATGTAAATAAAGCTATTTATAGTATTCAAATAAGAATTAAGAAGGGAATCTAAATTATACTTTCTTCAGAGTAAAGATATACATTTTAATATCATCTAATGTGTAATTGCGATGCCTAAACTAAGTAAATGTATACCTGCATTTTAGGCATCTTTTTGGGCAAATTTCTATATATTACAGCTTAAAATTATCTATATTTAACAATAAAATAATTAGTAGTTATAAATCAATGGTTATCTATATAAAAATAATTATGAAACAACTTGCAGCAAGTCCTCTGTATCATAGTAAGTTTT
The DNA here is from genome assembly GCF_003589595.1 of Hyposmocoma kahamanoa. Lineage (NCBI taxonomy): Eukaryota > Metazoa > Arthropoda > Insecta > Lepidoptera > Cosmopterigidae > Hyposmocoma > Hyposmocoma kahamanoa. The sequence goes on from NW_020653945.1 coordinate 14,536,635, forward strand.
ACTCTTAAGCAGAGAACAAATAAGTAATGAGAACGGACACTCTCCGCCTCTCCCTAGCTTTAGATACCACACCACGCTCCGCACATTGACGGTCACATTAACTGAACGAGAACAAGGCTGTCGGCGAGCCGTTTTCGCGCTAAGAAGGCTTTGATATTTGAATATAGTTTTCATTTATTCAATACGAAATTTGTACGTTAATATATAACATCATTTTAAGTTACTATTTATAATGGTCGTGAATTGTGCTGTGTACGGCTGTTTATAATCATCTAAACGGGATAAAGAGATGAGTTTCTTTCGTTTTTTGAAAGATGGAACGTAGTAAGTAAATAAACTTATGTCTGAGACTCATTCAGTTATTGTTTTCTTTAGTGCAAAGTAATATATAATACAGATTTATTGTATCAATATAATAAGACGCCATAACTTCGTGAGCTAGACAAGGGTTCTCGAATTTTCAATTTTTATTGCCGATAAATATTACGTAGTGAATATACCTAATTATTAACTAGGTATTGATAAAGTTGGACACGCAATTTCAAATACTTTGGTTACCTTTTTTAAAAAGGTACCTGTCCAAAGTGCTCTTAATATATTTTTTAAATAAATATTCAATATTATTCTAGTTAGTGAATTAATGAAAAATATAATATTATATCAATATAAATACGTAATGAACATGTATAAATTATTAGGATTTTATAATAGAATTATAGATAACAGAAACGCGTTAGAATTTTCGCTATGTTGCCGCTCTGACCACGTAACGTAATAGTACGAGCAAGTGATGGGTAACCCTGCCACTTCACGCACACATTTGCGCGTGTGCAATCGCGCCTTGCTTGTATGTAGTAGTAGTAGGTAAATAATTTTAGACCGTTGTATGGAGTGTCCGGGGTGTGTTTTAAGCCACAATTTGACGGTCGTTGTACATTCTATTTTATTTACGGCGAAATAATGCAAATTAGAATTTGATTTCAAGTAAAGGTACGTACCAAGGAAGCAAAGAATCGATGCGAGTGTGCTGTGCAGAGTCATCTGTGGTTGATTAAAGTAACGGAATCAAATGGAGTAATTGAGAGCTTTTTCAAAATTATTTGTGGAATAAACAGCTGCCGAACCGAGAGGACATCGCACTCGTTTAGGAGTTTGTGGGTTGGATAAGAAGAACAGCTCTCTGCGCTCTTTCCAGGTATATCATGGTGGTCTTATGTACACCGCCCCAGCATGTAATGCAGTAAAGTAGCAATGATTGACAGAGGGCTAAATGCGCTGATTTGAGAAGGGCGCTGCTAGCTGCATATCTTAAATTTTTAACTTTTTTCTTCACGGTGGTCACGAGAGGTACCACCACTTTGAAGGCTCATATTTCTTCTAAAGTGACATCTATTGGTTTTGTGTTTTAATTCTACGACTAAACCAACAACAAATCACCTATATGGTGACTAATAGCCCTGGCGCCACGTTTAGATAATGGCGAGAAGGACGTAATCCGGACGGGTTTTTGAATATATTTTATCAGAACATATTAATATCGGTTATGGTAATGATAGCAATGCAGACCATCAATGAGGATCAAAAAAAAACCCAGCGAAATTTCTCTCCGCGAAAATTTTTGTAGAGATAACTCTTGTCGAAGAATTTGGCCTGATGATGATGTTCCCTAAGCCAGCTTTACAACCACCACTACTATCATCAGCTCCACCTGCCTCTCTAGCACTCCAAAATTGAAAAAAACTTACACCATTTTATAATCAGAAGAATACGTCATTTCATTACAGACTATGTACCTGCACAAATATGCTTAGCTGCTCATAAAGAACGGACTCCTCTAAAGGTATTTCAATTGTTCTGGACTGAAGAAATCATTGAGCATATAATATTCGATACCAATCTTTATGCAGAACTGAAAGAAGGTCCTTACATATGTCTTACTAATGAGGAAATGACAGATCAAAAAGAGCTTAAGTTACAGATACTACCTCTTCTCCAAGCTCTGCAGCAGATGCAGACACAAAAAAAGACCAGTTAGGTCTATTTGGAGCTGCAAAATATGCAGTCTCTCATTGCTATCGTGAGAGGAAATCATGTTTCGAGGACAACCATAAAAATAAAGTTTCAAAACAGTTTACTCCTACGAAGCTCTGAACTCATGTCTTTTGGCATAAATTCAGTGAATAAAACAAGTTCATTATTGAACATAAAGACAATTTTTTAAATTAATTTTTGTCATTTTTTTAATAGTGTTTACTAACAGTGACCACCTCTTACATAATACCCCAGCATGCGAATTACAAAAAAAACGTACAATACTTATAATAAAAAAAATAATAAAAATATCAGACAATAAAAATCGGTGCCGCAGAGTTAAAAACATATATAAATTTTCGAACTCTAGAAGTAAGCGCTACAATATGGTGTTTGAAATTAAGATGTTTGTCAATTATAACACCTAAATATTTAATGTTGTTTGCGCTCTCCAGTGTTGGACAGGCACAGAGGCTTAAATGAGTTCGAGGGTTTGTACAATGGTGAGCTACTATTGAAAAAGCATTCTTAGGAGGTTGTGAGGAGATATTGTATGAGAAAGTCGTATATTTAGTTTTGCTAGTATTCAGTGTAAGGGCATTCGCTCTGAGCCACTTGGTTACTGAGTTAAAACCAAATTGAGCCTGTGAAAATGTTTCATTCCAACTTAAGACGCTGAATAATAAAACTGTATCATCGGCGTAAGACATGATCTTGCCACCAGAGAGGGGAAGAGCGCATAGTTGATTAATATAGACAAGGAATTGTCTATATTAATTCCGTCAAAGGATGAATGAAGAATGCCGTCAAGGAAGTCAAGGATTGGTCCTAATATGCTTCCTTCAGGAACACCATATTCAATCGGTAATTCGTCACTCGTTATTTTGTCCATCGTCACGCGCTGTTTTCCGCCAGAAAGATAGTCTTATAGATAGTTTGAGTTGCATTACTCTAATTCCAAGTATTTCTAACTTGTTTAAAAGTATTGGAATATTTACAGTGTCAAAGGCTTTTCCGAAGTCAAGGAAGATAGCCAAACATTTATTCTTCGAGTCCAAATTTCTTACAATGTAATCAGTCAGTTCATCAATGGCGTCGTTCGTCGATAGCCCTGTTCTGAACCGAAATTGAGACGTCGACAGAAGTTTCTTAGTTTCTCAATAATTAACAAGCATTTTATAGATTATTATTTCAAGTAGCTTAGAAATATTGCTCTTGTCGCCGCTTTTGTGAATAGGTTTTATAAGGGCTGTTTTCAGTACTTTAGGAAATGTTCCTGTTAATAAACAGAGATTGAAAATGTAGATCACGGGTGGAATCAAACAATTTTTATGTTGTATAATGAAAGAACAGGGAATTTTGTCAATTCCTGTCGCACAGTAATTTCTTAGCCATAACATAATAATGTTTTCAATTTCAGGGGGTCTACTCTCGATCTCCGTCCGACATCCGTCCGAAACAATTATTGTCAAATAAGTAATATTCGACAAAATTAAAAAACAAGTATCCAGTATGAAGCTTCATTCGCATCACGCGTCTTTTCATTTAGTCAAGTATTGTTTATTTGGCAGTAATTGTTTCGGACGGATGTCGGACGGAGATCGAAAGTAGACCCCCAGTTTCGTCAGTGTTGATCAAGGCAAATGAGTGCAATTATGAGACGTGAGACGGAGAGACGTTGATTTTCGACTTTTCAGCTAGAAGTTTTCCTACACTAGTGAAGAATGAATTTGCTGAGTTAACAGTTTAAACTGCATGTTCTGTGTTTACAATTAGTGCTAGGTTGACGATTTGGAGTTAGTCATGTTCATAATATTTTTGATGACTTACCACAATCTCTTTTTATCGTGACCTGCATTAATTAATTGTGTCTTTTCGTATTGACTTTTTAATTTCTTTAATAGAATGTTACAGAAATTTCTACATCTATACTAACTAGTTTTAAATATTGGATTGTTCGGAAACTTAAGAACTTTTTTATGAAGTTTATCTCGATTTTTAATGCAGCGTGGGGTGACATGTGGGCTCTGTGTCCCGGCAGAACTTTGCAGAGTGTCCATATTGTTGGCATTTGTAACAACTAGTTATGCGTGTGTAATTTCTGACCGCACACGAGGTCCAATTAATGTATATACGCTGCTGTTCTTCGAGCGTCCTGCGAATGCGTGCTGTCAGTTCTAAAATATAGTTACAAGTCGCCTCATCCTTTTTGTCTGATTTGTGGCGAAATTTAATTTCGCTTTCCAAGGAATTTAGGCTGGGATGTTTTTCCGATAAATTTTGTTCATACAGGCAGTGTAATAATTCTTTATTAGACATGCTACGGAACGCCCAATACTACCTTTCACCGCTTTTTAGTCGCATCTTCTACTTTCAGTACTGATTTTATGATGAGCTTTAGTATGTCATCCCTACTTTCAGTGCTGATGATAACTTCTCCACATTTAGTTTTACGCATACCGCTGACATGCAGTTTCATTTCTTCGGGCCTTATTAATTTCTTGACAGTTTTTTTAGTATCTTCGCTTGAAGTATCTTTACTGAGCGGGCAAATAGCAACACTGCTCGTATTTGATCGCCATACTAAAGGCAGACCTCCTTTCATAACTATATCAGCAAAATATTTGTTTGGTGGTGATGGTCTAGAGACCGATTGCATGCAAGTTTTCATGTCTTTTAATTGGGCATCAACGTTCACTTGTTCTTTCAAAGTGCTAATCAAAGAATTGGCCGAAATATATTTTTGCTTCAAGGACGGGTAATGCACTGCCAATTGAGAGACACCTCCAAGTACTGACCTGCTAATATTATGCCCTAGGGCATATCTTAAGGTGATGAGGGTTCATCACAAATTTTTAAATATTCCAATGTTTTTTTTTTTCAACGTAATCCTAAATAATCATCCTATTTATCGCAGTCACAAATCCAACAATGAACGTTAGTTAGTTAGTTAAAACGTAGTTTAGTAAAAAAAATAAGTATCGTAGAGTAATAGTTTAAAAAAATATATGTCAGCTAACTTTGACTCCTCATGTTTAAAAAAACTGCTACACTCCTCTGGGCAAGTTCCTTGAAAAGATGGCCCATTTCGTCAAGAGTACACAATAGTACAATACAATACTTGCCACTTTTCATTTTCCAAAGATATTGTTGCTTATTTTTTTCCAAAAGTACCACACTTAAAAAAACTCAACTATGATAACAATAATTATTTTGTGTGCTCATAGATCGGATTTGCTATTGTGTGAAATTCCCAGATATGATAGAGCGAAATGGATAGTAACTTTGTTCGACATGAATTACAGTGACAAAGATTAATTGCCACTTTGATTCAAAAATACTGTGGCGCGAATGTTAATTTCAGGTTCTTAGGTTTTCGCGATTGTTGCACATAGGAAATGACACTATTTATATTTTTAACCGACTTCAAAAAAAGGAGGAGGTTCTCAATACGATTATATTCTTATTTTCTTTTTGTATGTATGTCACGCGATGACTCGCGATTTATGAACCGATTCTGATGATTCTTTATTTGTTGGAAAGAGGGTGCCTCAGTATTGGCCCCATTTAAATTTGAAGAAAATATTCCACCTCTAAATGTGACAATCGTGGTGCTGGATGAATCTGGTTTCGCGCACTTTCCGGTAACCGATTTCAATAAAACTAGGCAAATAGATGTAATTCCACGATCTTTTTTGTTTTTTTTTTTCAAACAAACCTATGTTTCAGACTCGTTACAGGTCCTATGGTCACGGCTGACTGTCAGCTGAAAGTCCATGAGTCATGTAAGGCCATATAAAAGGCCCTAAACATAGGTTTGTCGTTTGTCCTAAAAATATGTAGTTTAATTTCTAAATGTTAATTACTTTAAAAAAGATGCTGATTACCTGCTACTTACGACTACATTTTGCTGTAGAGAATTAGAATATCTTTAGAATATCTTTTTCTACTGATCACTAGACGACGCAAGACCAATTTGTTTAAATGCAAGAATTTAAATCTATGCTTTTACATGTTTTTCATATACAGACGCAAAAAACTGGGTTATCATAAATTTGTATGGGATTTACCATTGTTCTTTACTATACATACAGGTTGGATTTGGTGTTGTACCGTTGTTACGGATTTATTTTGGTCTAGAACGTAAACAAACCTTGTTCCTTGGGGTTCGGCGTGCGTACAGGAGATCCGTGGAACACAATTTCAGCAGTCCACACACGAGCTTGGTTTTTAGTCGTCAGTCTGATAGTGGCGGCTAAAAGGCGCGCACGTATAGCGTTAGCTGCAGCTACACTAGCACCCTCTGGTTTTGGTAACGCCACTATACGCATGGCTAGGGCAGAACCACTCCATTCCGGTTGCACACCGCCGTGCGTAACGCCTCGTGCTGCCAACTGGTTGATAAAAAGAAGATTTTGAAAGACTGTTACGAATATCTTTATACGAAATATTACTTATATATTTAGGTTTAACGCAAACGTTTTTCTCTAACTAGTGCCGTATGTGAGTGACATGTTATGGCAGTGCAAAGCCATGAGCAAGGATGTTTTCAATCGACAAATTAGAGGCTTAGATGTTGTCGAAGTCCTCTAAGTACACATTTCAATATATACGATTGGGCCAAGCTAGGGAGTCGTTATAATTCCGTCTTGCTCAAGCCTAAAGCTAGCCTTGTTCCGGCAGCATAATATATAGCTTTCCGTTTATAATATGTCCAAAGAGAGATGAGTTGGGTGCGCTTTTTGATCGACCCAAACAACTGAAATATCGTACATAGTGCGTACCTACACTCGTAGGGACGAATCAGATTTTTGACGTGAGTTTTGAAGTGACGGGACGAACAATTCGTGTATGTGGTGGTAAGCGACACGCCTGTCAATAATAGTTGCAGTGCCGCTCAGAACTTTAAATCGTCAAGATCTGAGAGGTACTGCACTCCTTACCTTGAGTTGATAAGTCCCATGTGTCTGTAATTTCACCAGCAACGCAGTATTACTCACATTACTGCTTGACGGCAGAAACAAGTAAAGTGGCAGTACTTTCCTGTACGAACCCTTCCACGAGGAGCTCTACTAACACTACGACGCCTTTCCAGCTACCGTATAAGTTTTAATTCATTAAAAAAACATCCACTAAGGTATGAAAACTTATTGGTCCTGCTCTTCACAAGGAACGCTCATAAGAAAACGTCTCTTATAGTTCACGTTGAGTACCTATATATACTCAAACAAATCGTACCTAAAGCGTACCATAGTCAAATCTTGGCAGACGTAACGTATACGGAAAGCCATATTATACGTGGCCAGGCACTGTCTCTAGTCTTTGAAGGTAATGGTCCGTTACCTCTTGAGCTAAATGGACGAAAGGCACGCGTTCGTCAGCGGCGGCGACGACGTGTGCGAGTTCGGGTAAGAAGTAAGCTGGCTGACGCACTCTCACGGCGCGCTGGTTCGACGCGGCCAACTTGCGCTTGCCGGGTTGCATGCCTGTGCCATAGGAATACTGTGTAATATACAGTATCAAGGTGTAATTATTACATATCCGGACGACTCGGAAATCACAAATATTTCCGATCGCTGTTGCCGCGTCTACATGTTACCGTATTAATCACTGATGTATTTATGAATTTATTAAATATAAAACTTTATTGTTAGAAATGAAACTATGTTTTCGGATCTCAACGGCGTATTATGTTTTTTAAACAAACCACATTATGGGCCTTTTACAGGTCACGACTGACTAATACAGTCTCAACCAGTTACGTCTGTAGCATAGTAGAATAAGAACATGTGCGCTACCGTCCACTAACTAAAACGCGGCTACGTGACATATCCGTTTTAAACAGCATAAGATACACCTCAAAATTCTATATTTCAAAACAGTTTAAAGTTAGTTAACGTATAGGATATGTCGGAACTTACCCTAATGCTGCTCAGCTAAAATATCTTTGAACAATTTTATTGCAATATTCTAAAACTGGGTTATGTTTCTTTATGACATTTCAAAAATGATTTTATCACGACGTTAGACGGTAACTCCGTATAAACGTAGCTGCGCGGTTCATATGTGTGCGCCAGCCGCGCGCCGTGTACGGACACATACATTCGCATTTTCTAAGAATGCATTAACCGTTGCTTAACGCGTGTCGTCTCGCGCGCCATTCGTTATGGAATTGAACGAATAATGGGCCAATGATTATTCAAATGAAATAAGTTTGGCTATTTATTGTATAAGCGTGACCAATATTCAAGCGATAGTCGATAGAATTTTTATCGACTGCAATCACTATAATCCGAAATGGAGTATATGATGAGTAGCGTAGGATGACTTCTGTGAGTTCCGTTTATACATTACACGCGTACTCTCAACCAGGTTACAAAAAGAAACAGTAAATTTATTATAAAGTACCGAAAACAAACAATATTCGTGCAGTTGTAATTTTAAATAAAAAATACAGTATATTAAGTATAAAGAAAGTGAAATAATAAGGATAAAAATAAATTATTCCAATAGCTTAATGCGTAAAACGGAATGCTTATCTGTAGAGATTTACACCATAAAATCGTGTATCCATAATATCGTGTATCCACAATATCGTGTATCTCGCGACAATGCGAATGCATTGTACGCGGGTATTTTTTTTTGTTTTATATAATATATAATAATAATAATAATAAAACTTTATTCATATTAAGTACAGCAGCACTTGTTTTCTTAAAAACAAAACAAAAATACAAATTGGTTGTACTACAAGCAAACAATAATTAAACCATCATAAAACTATTGTAGGTTCTAGACCTGTGTTAACAGTGTTATGAAGATTCTCCGTTATAATCAAGAAACATAACCAATCATTGGATTGCAATTAACTAGATGTAGTGTGGTGCCGTAAAACGTGTGGTTAAGGCTCATAGTGTGGGCGTGTGTGTGTGTGTGTGTGTGTATGTGTGTGAGCTTGTGGGGAGTATATGTGTGAGAGTGATTGTATGTGTGGTGTTGAGTGCAATAAAAGGATAGTCAAGATAGGATAATATAAATTAAAATAAGTAATTTATGAGATTTTGACCAAAAGCTCTTCTGTCGTCTCGTAAGATAACGTCCGCAACCAATTTTTAAGTTTATTTCCGACTTCATACTTGTTTAATATATATATGTTTAAGGACTTGTTAATTCTATTGTAAAGTCTCGCACTTAGTGCAGGTAATTGTCCGCCAGCAAAAGCAGTATGGCGTCGTTTGATATCGCAAACAGGAAAACCTCGACGCCTGCTAAGAGTGATTGGGTCGAGTGGTAGATTTGAGTGCCGATGCAAGACACATTTCAATATAAATAATTGCCTCACCGTGAGAACCTGTGCATTGGAGTATAACATTGCAGTGGAGTAGTCTCTTGGCTTAAATAAAATAGTCTTTAGCACCGCTCTTTGTGCCCGTTCAAGGGACAGTAGGTGCGACTTACCTGCACCACCCCAAATGGGTATACAATACGATATTATAGACTCGCACAAGGAACGGTACACTAGAAGAAGCGTATCAGAGTTAACACAGTGTCGCAGATTTTTGAAAACATATATCAACTTTCTTACCCTTCCACAAATTTTGTCAATGTGGTGACTCCAATTTAATCTTTCGTCCACTTGAACTCCTAGGTATCTTACAGAATTAGATCTTGTAAGGGTAAGGCAATTACAGTTGCTAATACTATTGCAAATGTGTGCTTTTATAGATTTTGAGCATGCTGGAGGATCAGACCCAGATAAATTAAAACGTACGTAGGTGGTCTTGTTGATGTTGAGTGTTAATAAATTAGCAGATAGCCATTCCATGACTACTCTCAGAGAAGATTCCGCTCTCATTTTTGCCTTTTCCCAGTCCACATCATATACCAGAAGCGCAGTATCGTCTGCGTATGTAAAAATCTCACAGTTCTGGAGCTTTAGCATGCACATATCATTTATGTAGACCAGGAAAAGGGTTGCACCCAAAATGCTTCCCTGGGGCACGCCGTAATTCAGCAATTCATCGTCACTACTGAAGGAATTAATTTTTACACACTGTGTACGTCCTGATAAATAATCAATAAAAATGTTTAGGGCGTTCCCACGGACTCCAATCTGTTCCAGTTTTTTAATAAGGATTGGGACAGAGACAGTGTCAAATGCTTTACTCAGATCCAGGAATATTCCATAGCACTTCTGTTTATTATCCATTTTGTCTATTAATGAACCAGTTAAGTCAGCAATTGCGTTTTCTGTAGAAATGCCATTTCGAAATCCATACTGGTTTTTGGAAATTATGACATATTTCTCGAGATAATCTTTAAGGCAATTATTTAAGATTCGCTCAAGTATTTTTGACAGGGAGGTTAATATAGATATGGGTCTATAATTTGAGACACTGTTTCTGTCCCCACTCTTAAAGATCGGATGCACAACAGCTTTTTTAAGTGCTGCCGGAAAAACGCCAGAATTGATCGAAAGATTGCATATGTGTGCAATTGGTGAGACCAAGACCGCAGATGAGTTCTTTAGGACTCTTGCCGGTATATTGTCCCAGCCGTTTGCACAGTCAGAACGGAGGGACTTAATGAGTAGTTCTACTTGGTCATCGTCCACAGGTAGTATAGCAAGTGAGTTACTCCGCAATCGGGATTCTCCAGAAAGATGAAAAGACGGTGCAGAACCACCAATAGGGATTATATTTGACGCCAGGTCATTTCCAACTTTTACGAAGTAATGGTTAATTTTGTTAACGGCTATTTGCGGGTCAGAACTCATATTTAGAAGGTCAGTAGGAGGTTTCACATTATTGCCAATATTAGCTACAGTCTTAATAGCGTTCCACGTTTGTTTCATGTTATTTTTCGCTTCCAAAAATAAATTTTTTTCATATGCCCTTTTTACTCTCTTAATTAGATTATTGCAAAAGTTGCGGTAACGTTTGTATGATATCTCTAGAATGATATTTTCAGGATCTTTTCTTAATTTGAAATGTAATTTATCACGATGTCGAAGACAACGTAATAGACCTGTAGTCATCCAAGGTTTGATAAGTTTGTGTTTCTTTTTAATTGTAACTACTTTAGAATGTCTATTTATCACTGATTGTAATAAAGTTATTAGTTTATTAGTGGCAATATTAGGATCATTTTCTTTCAAAATTTGGGAGAGGTCAGTGCTATCAACTTCATTTTTTATGCCATGATAATCTAATTGCGTCGTTGTGCACAACTGATCCGATTTTCTCATCAGTTTTGTTCTTAAGCTTAGCACTATCGGTAAATGGTCAGTAGTTACAGACTCCAATACAAGTACTTTGGCATAGCCTTTGGTTTTGAGTAAGATGTGATCAAGACAGTTTCCAGCTCTGGTAGGCAATACATGTGCTGGAAGTAATCCCAAAGCAGCTGTGACTGTTAAATACTCTTTGTAGTTACCGTTAATACTAGATGGTTTAATGTCAACGTTTATATCGCCTATTAAGGTAATGTTATTGAACGATTTTAAAGAGGAAAAAATAATTTCTAAGCCAGTATAAAATTTAGACAGATCGAGATAAGATGGGGAGCGATAAACAGACACAACTGCTGTGTTGTTCACGGTACACACTAGGCAGTTAGCATCATAAAAAACTGGTTCTGTTACTGTACAATTCAAACTGTCTTTAACATACATAACAACTCCATCGTTTTGTAAAGGATTATTCATAGTGTGGTAAGAATTGTAGCCTTGCAGAGCGGGAATGTGCATAGAGTCCTTTAACCAACATTCTGTCATTATAATAATATCGAAACTTATTTTGGTTATAGCTAAGATGACATTAAATTGATCGAAGTTTTTATTTATGCTCCTTATATTAACGTTGATAATGTTAAGTTCTTGGTTATGTTGTGTGATGAACTTAGAGCAGTTTTCGGGTGCACACATTTGGGCATCTGATACTGAAAAATGCTCAATTTCTAGTGATACATTATTATTTAAGTTTGGATTAAGCATTTTTATAATATATTTTATCATGATCGGATGTCTGCAATATGTAATGTCTACTATTTTTAAATATGTGGGACGCAAAATAGCACTCAGAGCAATATGTTGTATGAGTAAGTGATGAGTGGATATAAGAAACATGATTTAATAATGTGTAGTAAATAGGTATCAAGGTAATATGTAAAAGTAGTGTGTAAGTGTAATTAATATAGTATGTGACAGATTGAAAAAGATTTAAATAGTAACAAGAATTAAAGTTCAGCAAAATATAAAAAGAAACGCACGAAACAGAAATATCAAGTTGTAGTCAAATGTTTTTCAGAACCTCAGACAGGTTTTGCTCAGAAGTAATCCGAATAGGTTTGTCATTTTGGCTCTTGCGTAGGAAGATTCTTCCATTAGAGTGCCAGCAATTCAAACTGTTTTCCTTTGCAGCTTTCCGTGCTTCAAACAACAATTTCCTCAATGCTGGAGATACACGTTCGTCTACGTAAATAGGCGTCTTTTTACCCGCCATCTTAATCGTTTGAGTATTGAGTTTGTCTTGCACATTCTTTGTCTTATTAAAACGCCTTACCGAGGACAGGAACTCGTATCTCGTGTTCACAGATGTAAACTCGACCACTATGGGAGTAGTGGTTGTAGAAGACCCGTATTTATTCGGCATTCGATAGACGTCACGTAAGTCTGTAGGCACTAATTCGACATTTACAGCTGTTCCGACGGCTTTTACAATAGACACAAGGTCAGTAGAGGTTTCTTTCTCAGATTTGAGAGGGACATTGCGGATCTCGATTGTAGCAGATCGCGATTGAGTTTGTACATCATGCAGTTGCTTTTCCAGAGATATCACCCTCTCCGTGTTTGCAGCCCTTTCTTTTTCTAGGAGTGAGATCTTGTTTTTCATATCTTCGTAGCTGCGGTTAATATATTCCATTCCTATTTCTACATCTGTAGTAGTTTTTAAATTTTGTTGGGCTTGTCTTTTCAGTTCAGCCACATCATTCACCAGCGCGGTCATTACGGATGTCTGCTCAGCTCTCCAAGACGCAAGCGATTCTTCCTGTTGACCCTTCCACGCAGTGAGCATAGTCATAAGATCTATCCTGAACTCATTAAACATGGTAGATAAAGGTTGATTTGTTTCACTGCGCGGTGAGTCGAACATGGCAAGATGTTTCCTAGCAGTGCCTTTATTTTCGGTAGCATTCTCCATCCTCAAGTTGGTAGAAATGGAGGGCAGATCAGGCTCCGAAATTGATTGATTTGTAATACCTTTAGATAAAGGGGGAGCATTTCTCCTTTTTGACATCACGTCGTATATGAACTAAACGACCCAATAAAATCAGTACACAACCGAAGCGCTGACGAATGTTCACAGTTCTCGTAGCAATAGTGACGGCAATTTAAAAGGCGATTTCGTAGACATCAATTAGTAGCACTCTGTGACGTTGCACTACGCTGTAGCTCCGCGTAGGTGTCTGATGACTAACGCTTGCCGATAGCGGTGAATAGTTTGGGGCGCACTGTTCACTGCAGCGTGGCGTGGCCGTAGAACGTTCAACTGCAACGCTGCCGACCCAGGTTCGATTCTGACCCAATAAGGCACCTCAATCCGAAGTTTTTTTCTTCAACACACGATGCAGCACAACACCCCGCAACGAGCACACACCAGCAGGGGGGGTCAAGTTAAGCGATAAAAAGAGAGGTCCGAACAACATCAATATGGCCGCCGGCTCTTACGGAAAGACCGCCAAGATGAAACAGGAGGATCCGAGTTTTTCAAGACACCAAGAGTCACTCAAACAAATTCAAAAACTCCGTCGGAACCACAATACCACGAAACACAAAAACGACCACACGGCACGGCGCACGGTGGAGAACTGAACTGAGTTTTGAGCATAGCGTGATGTTTTTGGAGTAATTCTTCAAATTTCGTGTTCTTGCAGTTGATTTTATGCTCCGTCGTTGATTTTTTATTTGTTGTGCAGTTTTTTTGGTACCTTAAGTTATTAATAATTGAATCCTTTTTATTTTGTCATTGCTTGTTCTTAAATTATTTTCTAAGAGATAAAATTATTTATCTCGATAAGATATTTAAATCGATTTATCATTCGTTTTACATTACTATATCTCTAGAAACAAATCTCAAACATCACGAAATCATGCTATATGAAATGAACTATAGCCGCTTTAAGCGGGCAACTCTTTGGCTCAATGAACTGTCATTTTACTCCATCTTCAAAAAATACTTACTTTGATATTAATGCAAGCAACCCTATTGTAAATAAAGATATCGCACATGACACATAACATAGTATTGTCTTATAAATTGCGTTATGTGTGTGTCATTCACTTTGAAATGAAATCGTATGTGAATGATATTACATGTAATATATGACAGTAATAAAGCAATTTTTGAGATAGTATGTTAGTTGTCATGTGCGATATATTATATTATACATAACTCTGTTATTATTAAAATATCTCACCCAGCGTATCAAGCGGAGTAAAAGGTCCATGTGTAAGTGTGAAGGTGTCCAGTTCGACCAGAGAATGCAGTTTCAAGAAGGCTCGGGCTCCTCCCGTTGAAGTGGACGACGCATTCGATGTGTTCGACTAAATAATAGACTACATTATATCGATACTTCGGGGATGCAAAAATAAATTTTATGAAAAAAAAGTTGTTTTACATAAACAATTGAGTTCAATTTTCATGCTCCTTCCACCTGTCTACTCAAAATTTAATTATTCAACAAAAAAGGTTTATTTTACATAAAGAGTTGTAAAATTAAAAAGGGTATGCAGTAAAACGTTTATAAATTGGTTATTTTTTACTTGTTCTGTAAAGTTTGTAGTCCAGTATTTACGCCCTTTCTTCCCCTAAATATCGATATACTACGAATATTGTTAATGTTATCGATATCTTTGTTATTTTTGTTGGAAGACTTTCACTATAATAACGAGTTTAAAAATTATTAATATTGTACAGACTAAAAGAAACTTTAGAAATTCCATGTAACTATTTCAGGGACAAGTTCAGTACACAATACCAAATATAATTTATTATGAAGACCCCTCTCAAATCGCGTAACAAATAGCTATTCCATACAACCACCGTGATCCAACGGTTAGCCAGTGCTGGCAGCTGGATGAGGATTTCCATTTCGATTCCTGGTTGGACTAATTTGGAAAATGAACTTTTCTGAATTGGGATAGTCTAGGTGTCCTGGGACTACCCATAACTAAATAAGTGGTAGAGCTAGTGCCCCGGAGTTAATTTCATTGCTCTGTTACTCACAATAAAGGGAAATCACTAGTTTGAGACCAGATTATTGTGGAGGTTGTTTATCTCATTGATATTATTATTAATACATTCTGGTCCAGTAGGTTTGAGTTGCTATAAAACTGTGGTCGAATTATAAGATAGTGTAGCTTAGGGAGTTAAATCTGACCACTATTGTTGAACCAAATTGAGAAATAAATTAATTTTTAATTTAATTTTAATTTTGTTGCCTAAAAAATTAAATTAAAATTTGGATTGCTTGGAAGTTAGCCGTACCTCATCCTCACACTCTTCGGGGGTACAACGCCGGGCGCCGGCGAGGTGGAAAGAAAGCGCTACACAACATGCGCTGCCGCTGTTGTTTGTGTTGCTGGTAGTGGCCGTGCTGCCCGCTGCCACTTCTTTCATTTCAACTATCTGTTTGATAACATTCAAAGTTACCGTTTGTAAAACTTCAAAAACGTAACTGGACATATTTCTGATTTTTTAAAGACAAGGACACAGTGAGTTAAGCCATATTAAATGCGAATAATGAAGTTTTTCTTTCAAAATTGCCCAACATCAAAATTATTTAAGTTTCAACCAGAGCAAAAAGTGATTAAATAACGTTGATTTAGAGTCCTAAAATGAAGCAAATAAGTCTCACCAATATGTGATCAGTATGGCGATGTAACGTCACGTAAAGGCGGTCCTGGGATAGCTTGCTTAAAGGGTGGTCAGGTCCGTGCAAGAATGGCAAATGTTCGCACACGCTTGCGGGCAGATGCTGAAGGGTTTTTTCGCAACGACGGGCAACAAGCCAGAATCTGGGGACAATCCGGGAATATTTTGCTAAAAATATTACCTTTGGACATGAGTACTAGAGAAATTAAATGATTATTACTTCCACGGATCAATAAATACTATAGAAGTAGTTAGTCAGCGATACACGCATGCCAAATGTAGGCACAGTTGTGCCTACTTGAGCTCAGTCCGAAACTTTCGTTTTGTACAATATGGTTGTGTTAATTCCTTAAATCGCAAATTCTCTAAAATCGTAGAAAAATGCCTTATTGAGTGCAAAAATGATAGCCGCACCAAAAATATTATCCGTGGTGGTATTTCATATCATTAGTAAGTTTTATTTTAATTAATATAATAGTTTCAATTTTATGTTTATCGAATTGATTTCGAAGAGATTCAAGTCAAAATATTCAAAATATACGTGAAAGTGTTACTTATTCAATTTATTGAGTGATTGGTTTACAATTTTAATCAAACCAGTTTATTTACTTTTCCTGAACAATGAATTGAAACAGACTATAGTGTCATTTAGTACTTAAAAAAATGGTAAATAATATAGTAGTTACCTGAGTTGCGTAAGCATAGCCTTGATCTGTGGTAAATTTGTAGAGGCCAGCGCAGAGGCCAGTTCGGGCATCTTCGGCGTGTTGGGGTAGGCCGGGACGCGTGCGCGCAATCTACCACCGTGTGCCCCCACAGACACTAGCAATTGTTCAGCGCGCAGACACGGGTATAATACTGAGCAGGCGAGTACACACGGCCAACCGCCTACCACACATTCCACCTGGGAATGGTTACTAAGTATAAATCCATATGCAACAAGCGACACTATTGTAACTTTAGACAATGTGAGATAAATCTACGCATCTCCTGGTTATTATGTGTCTAATAAAAAATATTTTTATCGTGTTCTATTGCATATTACTATACATTAGATAGCAACTAACATAGGGAAAGAAAGAAGAAATCTTACCCCAAGATCATTGAGTAGCACTTTCAGATCATTCAGTCTTTGCCGTGAGCGAACATGCACTGTATGAGCTAATAGGCGCTCCATAGACGGCGCATGAGGCGTGAGAGCGGCCGCTACCCGCTCACCGCCCTGCAACGCGGGCACGTGCCACACACATAGAGATTCGCCCTCTGCGCCCACTATTAGGCGGTAACCGAGCTCGCAACCTAGTTCCCTGCACAAATATTTTGCAGTTATTTTACAAAGCCACTGTTATGATTAAGTTGAAGATCCCGAAACTCTGGTAACTGATACACAAATTGCATGTCTGGTTTGTTCATTTATCAACTTCTTCTATTTGATTTGTTTTAAGATCCTTCTATTTCAGAAACAATTTTATCACATATAAAATTAAGCTTAATTTCTCAAACAAACAAAAGGCTAACAGTCAGTCGTGACTGACCATGCGACCAAAAAAAGAACCCGAAAAGTCGGTGTGTTTGAAAAAAGAAATATGCACGATTTTAGGTCTGAAAAAAAATTATCTTTTCGTTTATTTCCACGTTGCTTAAACCGAAGACCTTAATATCCTCTAATTTATCACATCTAAAGATCAAAGTGATAAATAAAACACATGTGAATCCTCACATACCCACAGGCTAAAACTTAAAAAAGAAATGAGAAAGTTGAGACAAGGCTTTAATTTAAAAAAAAATTGTAGTAGAAAACTTACCTCCAATAAGAAACTTGTAGTTTTTGTCCAGGTGTATATCTGTCGACTTGCAAATGACGCGCAAGTCTATCACGACAGAGCCTCAAAGTTTGTGTATAAAGGAGCTCCAAAGAGAGAGAGCGGCAAAAGTACCGTAGTGCGGCGAGGGCTCCACTCAATCCGGCGGCTGCTAGGCGCGCTTGTGCAACACCCCGTAACCAGGCAAGTTGAGAACTGTGTACTAATGGCTTACCCTCTGAAAAATTAGAATAGTTAGTAAAATTAGCATATGACAATGCTAGATCAGTCGGAGGCAATAATGTTTTACTTCAATGACGAAACAATATTGTTTATAAAGAGAAAGAAGCATTTCAACTTAACTTGATAACTTACCTCCAGTCTCATTGTCTTGGATAAGTATGGCAATATCTAATAATCTCCAAGGTACACTAGGTCCATCACCCATTACAGTCAGGGACACACTGAATTCTTGACCTACTGAAAACGTGGCACGCCCATTTTCCACCTGATAACAAGCATATGGCATTAACATAATGATGAGATTTAAGAATTGAAACTTACACATACAAAGTAAAGTTTTGTTACAATATCTTTCCACAGTAAGTATACCATATTGGCTAGCAGAAAGTTGAGAAACCTTTAAGTTGCGAACGTCGCTAGGCAGAGAAGCAGTAGTAAGTCTCTGACGGACTATGTGCGACAAAGCCCTCAAGGTACTGCGGCGCTCGGCTGGCATCAGAGATGGCGGAGGCACTAGGCGCTCTCTGATCACTGCAGGCATGCGGCTGTAGGTGCCCAGGGTCAATACTTCCACTGCTGCAGCCATGTGAAAAGTTGGTAGCCTGTGCAATTAAGTACAGGATATATTCTGGTTTTTAATCAACTATTTAATTTATTCATTATTAGTGTTACATGACGCAGGTTTCCTCTATAAAGGTGTGATTAAAAAATGTGGATTTCTTTATTTCATGAAAAAAACTTTATTTATTCATTGATTACATGTATAAATTGTTGCTCACTTCAAAGTATTCCCTCTCCAGCTGGCTTCATGTCAGCACTTTTTCCAATCCTAATTTCTGGAATGCAGTTTTAGGTATGGTGCTAAGCTCCATGAACATCGTCTTTTCATGGTTATATACAATTTCAGAAATAGGAAGAAATCACAACAAGCCATCTCTAATAGAGTGGTTGAGGTTTCATAGCAGTGTCATTTAAATTCAAGAACAAACCAGTGAATGTGAGCTAGTGTGGATAAAATATTGGGACAAATTTTACTGCCATTTGTTTTATACTCTAAACATCCACAGCAACAACAAGCTTAATTAGGGGTCTCTTAGGGTCCTGATATGCCTATTAATGCTAAACACTGTATAGAAGCTCTGTCACTACACAAAAATGTCATCAAAATGCTGACTAAGACCTTCACAGGACATTGTGGCTTAAATAAGCACATGTCAAATATTGGACAGAAAGAAAATAGAGAGTGTAAATTTTGCCACAAGGCCAATAAAACTCTTCTGCATCTCCTTACCCAATGTTGCGGCATGTACTGTTCCTTGGGCCTGAGTCCCTGACCCTGGTTGACTGTGCCATTTCCGAGAAATACTGCCTCTCCCATTTAAAAGATCAAAATTAATCTTTTAGGTTATGGGAAAGGTGAGTTTAAAATAGATATCCAAAATAAATAACAATAAAACATCAATAAAAATTGTTTGACAAGGGTCAAATGATATTCCAGGCTCATCAGAAGCCTCTCTAATAGTGATTTGATAATAGCCTGTAACCATTTTTTCACTGTAGTAGATCAGTTGTCAGTGTGCTGGGATATCTAGAGAGCTTATTTTCTTAAGTGTCTCAATCACCCTCTTTAAAATGTTTGTACCACTTTTAAATAGTTATTATATTCTTTGAATAGTTTCCAAAAGCAATATGTAATATTTCCAATGTGATGAAACTTTCGATTCCAAACCTAATGCAGATTTTAGGCAAATTCTTTATTCCATTTAATTATTACACAGAAAAAATCATCTATTACTGTTAATCACATATAACCATTTCAAATGCCAGCAACAAAGTAAGCTTTCAATATGCCAACCGTTGTGAACATGGGTAAATAACCTGGGATATTAAAAAATGACAGATTTTTTTTATCACACCTCATAATGTATCTTTAATATAGTCCATTTGTTTAGGCACTTACCTAAATGTAAACAATCTTGATACAGCTTTTTATTGAAACACAAACTTTACAAATAAAAAAATTGGCATGTAATTTCATATGAAACTAAGTATTTGTATTTTGTATTTGAAGGTAAGTAAAAATAATTTTATAAATGTCTATTTCATTAAATAGACATCTCAAGACTGTTTACATTTATGTACCTAAACTAATGGACTATAGTAGTCTTTTAAAAATAATATTACATAATAATAGTCAAATTGAAATAAACCTTGCATGAACAAGTGTCTCTCTTGCAACTCTTGCAAGTACATCAGCTGTCTCTACAAAAAGTAATGCCTGCTTGTCCAAGAATGCCATAATGTGTGCTGAACGATCAACTTTAGTGGCACTGCTAGCCCACTTCACAAGGGCTAACAGTCGAACGAATAGTTGTCGAGTACGGGCACTGAACTTGTATATCTCGATCTTGCGCTCCATATCCGTTTTTCGGGGCAATCTAAAAAATGGATCAAATAGCAGTGAAAAATAAATTACTTAAAAATACTATGAACTTAACATAGAATTAACACTTACAACTCGGCTAAGACAGTGAGTTCATCGTAAGTCCTCTGTACGATAAAATCTATTAACAAAGCCAGCGAAATAGAACCACCTCGGGCTCCACCACCCTCGGTGCCTTGGGTGCACCCTTCTATAGCCACAGGCACCATCTTGAGTTTGTTACTAACGAACAGACGTAATTCAATCTATTGTCATTTTAGTATACACTGTTATTTTGTTAATATCGGTATGTTTAACATAAAACTTCTTCCATCTAAGTCGCTTTGTCAACCACAGAAACAGAATAATATAATATTACTGCACAGATACCACAGACCACTAACGTCGACATTGTCGTGTTTTTTTTTTTTTTTTTTTTTTTTAATTTATTGCTGGCCATGGAAACAAAGTCCTTCAGCCGAAAACATAAACGTTTAATTATATTTCTGTAAATATGGCCACCACAAAGAGGATAGGCAATTTGAGGCGGCGTGCTTGGATTGACTCGGGATTCCTTAGAACGGGCCGATACGGGTATTTTAGTTCGAGATTCGTATAATTTCGCGTTTTAATCTTCGATTAAGGCACAATAGCACTATCCTATTCCACTTTAAACTAGATTTCACAAAATAATTGAAAGTCATAATAAAAACAACACTTTTCCCTCCAAAAGGTCCAGAGCGGATCCTTGTCGTCTGTCAACTAAGAGTATGACCAGATTTTAAGTGATCATCCTGCTAACAGCTCAGTTAAAAATGCTAAACTTTAAAAAAAAATTAAAAAATATGCTAACGAATAATTCACATTTAGTATTGACATAAACTTCACTTGTGTTTATTTTGTCATCATTTGATCAATATATTAAAATGATCAACATATTTTAACCCTTTAAGCATATCATCCCAATTTTGCAACACTTACAAGATCTGCGGGAAAATAAAAGGAGTGCAAACTTTTTTTATATAGTGTGACACGCTCAGAACAATATTATTGTTCTGAGGTGCATTTTTTTCCATCCTCTAAGGGTAACACGCTCGCACATTGGAAGTGACACGGACATTTGTCCATCAGGCCCTTAGAGGTGGAAAAAAAAATGAAATAGCTCTTTCGGACCGGCTCCGAAACTACTTGGAATTTCTCCGAAAAAACTTGCATACACCTGAAATTCTGAGGTCAATTTTCCATTTTCCGGCCGCTGTTTTGGAAAATTTTGGCCCACTTCGACTCTTTATAACAGGCAGGCACAATTATGCAGGAACACGATTGTATTTAGATGGGCCTTTAATATATATTTGAGTAAATACAACAAGAATAATTTTGTTATTACTATTATTTATTAGGTAAATAAAATCTTAAGACATTTCTTGCATGCAAATCTCTGGATGACAGTTTTCAGAGCCTACCTGCTCTTGATGACTTGCTCACTGACACTTTTTCAGAATTACCAAAGAATTTTAATGCAGTTCACATTAATGCGCAAAGCATTCCGTCACACTACGCTGACATGCTTGCCACGTTTGACAACAGGAATATTCATGCAATTCTTGTGTCTGAAACGTTCTTAAATCCTTGTCTTCCTTCTACTTCCTTTGGTATTCCGGGTTTCCAGCTTATTCGTAATGACCGTACTAGTTCATCCCACGGTGGAGTAGCCATTTATATTCGTTGCCATATTCCCTTTGTAATACTTAGTACATCTCCTCAACCACCTCCACCCAACACAGCAGAACATCTATTTATCGAAATTACTCTGTCTAGTCATAAAATACTTCTAGGAGTCTACTATAGTCCATCTTTACACATTGACTACTTCTTCTCTATTGAAAAACTCCTTGAAGATTTTTCTTCTTCCTATGACCACACAATTCTAATGGGTGATTTTAATACATGTCTTCTCAAAAATGATTCTCGATCGCGCAGACTTTCTTCGGTCATCAACTCCTCTAACTTACACATTCTTCCTTCAAGCGAGACGCATCATTTCCCCAACTGTTCCCCCTCACTCCTCGATTTAAAAATAGTTTCTTCTCCTGAACATGTCATTAAACATGGTCAATTTCCAGCCGATGCTTTTTCGTATCATGACCTTGTATACCTATCATACAGGGTGCGTGTGCCTAAGGCTAAGGCAAAAATCCTGCTGCAGCGCAATTCTGGGGCCATGAACCTGGATCGACTGCGAGAAGACGCAATTGGAGTTGACTGGGCGGTAGTGAATGACGCTGGTTCGGTGGATGAGCAGGTTGAGTTATTTACATCACATTTGACTCAATTGTATGACGTGCATGCTCCTGTTCGTCCAATTCGTGTTAAACATCTCCCTGCGCCCTGGCTGTGTAAAGAACTTCGCGATTTCATGGACAAGAAGAATCGGGCAAAGGCTAGATTCAAAGCTGTGTCATCTGATGACAACCGTGAGAGGTATCACCGGTTACGCAATCGTTGTAACACGATGATTAGGGATGCTCAGAGACGACACATACACAGTCAAGTTGAAAATGGCAATCCGGCAAAAGTCTGGAAATTCTTAAAATCACTAGGAATTGGCAAATCTCGGTGTGTTACTTCTTCTCATGATCTTAACCTTGATCAGCTCAACAATCACTTCTCATCGACTTCTGTCTTAGACTGTTCAGTTAAAGACAAAACTTTGCAATTTCTATCGTCACTACCTACTTCTAATTATTCTTCTTTTGTTCTTAATCAATTTACTGACTGTGATGTTGAGAGAAACATTTTAGCTATTTCATCTAATGCTGTTGGTAGTGATTGCATTAGTCGTAATATGATCGTTCCTCTCCTTGATGTCCTCACTCCCGTCATTACTAAGATCCTTAATTCATCTGTTTCCACCTGTGTTTTTCCCACTGCTTGGAAAGATGCTTACATCATTCCGCTCCCTAAAAAATCCAAGCCGAGTACGTCGTCGGACTACCGTCCCATATCAATTCTTCCTTTCCTGTCCAAAGTCCTATAAAAGCTTGTCCACTATCAGTTAACTCAGTTCCTAAACCGTAACAACCTTTTCAATCCTTACCAGTCTGGTTTCCGCACCGGTCATAGTGCGACTACTGCACTCACTAAAATCACTGACGACATCCGTGCGGGCATGGAGAAACAACAAGTCACTATTTTAACACTCCTTGACTTCAGCAACGCATTCAACGGTGTCGACTTCGATCTTTTATTGGGAGTACTACGTTCTCTCAACATATCTCCAGCAGTTATTGATTGGTTTCAGAGCTACCTGTGTGGACGTCGACAGCGGATACTTTTTGATGATTCCTTCTCTACGTGGTGTGGCACCTCTGCCGGCGTCCCGCAGGGCGGCGTTCTTTCTCCTCTCTTATTTTCTATTTTTATCAATTCTATTACTCAATCGATCACATCTTCCTATCATCTTTATGCGGACGATTTGCAAATTTACACCCAGTCGTCTCTTAGTAATATAACATCTGCTGTCAATGCTACCAATAACGACCTTAATTCTATACTTCTCTGGAGTCAGTCGTTTGGACTTAAGGTTAACCCGTCCAAAACTCAGTACATCGTTATTGGTAGTCCGTGGTTTGCATCAAGAATCGATTATAGCTCGCTTCCACCGGTGATGTTCGATGGTGTCCAGATTTCTATTTCGGAGTCAGTTAAGAATCTGGGGGTTATTTTTGATAAATCTCTTTCATGGAAACCGCACGTTGCTGAGGTTAGCAGGAAGGTGTTTAATGCGCACTTCTCACTGAGAAGATTAAGAAATTACCTGCCAATTAAAACCAAAATTAACCTGGCTCAAAGTCTCCTACATCCGATACTGGACTATGCTGATGTTTGCTACCCTGATTTGACAGTCACTCTTCTTAATAAATTGGAACGGCTCCAAAACATGTGCATACGCTTTATTTTCGGACTCCGGAAATTCGACCATGTTTCCCAGTTTCGCAAACAACTTAAATGGCTACCAATCCACCGTCGTAGAGACCTTCACGTCCTTTCCCTCCTTTTTTCAATTCTTTACGACACCTTTGCTCCTCCTTACCTCAAAGAACGTTTCGTCTTTCACGCTTCTACACTTGACCGTCCACTTCGCTCCTCTCAAACCCTTTCTTTAGAAATGCCCTCCCATGCTTCTGATTTTTTCTCTAACTCTTTCTCTGTTTCTGCTATCCGATTGTGGAATTCTCTCCCTGAAAATATTCGACGATCCCCCTCTTTACATACTTTCAAACAACGTGTCAAGGAGCACTTTCTTGAGCAGTGACTTCTTTCCCTTTCTGTCTTTAATGTCCTTGTTCTGTTGTTGTTATAATCCTTCATCATAATATAATAAGTAAATATTTTTATAATTATTTATTTATGTATTTACATTGATATCATTGTGTATTTATTATTTTTATTTATTTACTTTAAAATGATATATTATTGTGTTTATTATAAGTATTTATTTATATTATATACTATATTTATTATTAGTATTTATTAATATTGTGTCTCAATCTATCGCTGTGGTAGTATCTTGGTTGCACCCCCTTCTAAGTACTTTTCCTATCCTAAGGTTGCCTGGAAGAAATTGCTACTTAGCAATAAGGCCGCCTGTTGTGCGTATGTTTATCTGTACATGTGTTTATGTTCGTGTGTTTATCTGTGCAATAAAGTATATTCATTCATTCATTCATTCATTCATTCATTCAAAATCAACAAACAGTCTTAAAAGGTACCTTTTTAACCGACTTCAAAAAAGGAGGAGGTTCTCAATTCGACTGTATGTTTTTTTTGTGTTTTTATTTTTTGTATGTATGTTACGCGATAACTCCGGTATTTGTGAACCGATTTTCATGATTCTTTTTTTGTTGGAAAGGGGGTACGTCCATAGTGGTCATTTCATTTTGAAGAAAATCATCCACCTCAAAGGGTGGCTGTTCACGCAAGAAGATTCATTTTCATAAATAGCGCCTAACTTTAATTTAGGAGCAATTACTTTTAGCAATTATTTAGTTGATTTTGCTATATGTCCAATTCAAGGCATTTTTCTCTCGATATACTTTGAGTAGTGTCGTAGTGAGAACCTATTTTTATTATCTCCAGTATCAAGTCCTGTATAGTGGCGAACTAGGGGATAATTCAATGAAACTTAGCAAATAGACGTAATTCCACGTACTTTTGAGGTCGGTTTTTTTAGTACTCTGTACTGAGATTATCTAATAGTACTTTTTATCATAATAAGCCTCATCGTGTCGTCTGGTGTAAAATATTTCTCAAAATATTGAGCGGGTGTTCCTACCGAATTTACATTTTGTAAAATTCATATTTTCAGAAAAAAATTTTGTTTTTTAGTATTGTAGCGGACTCTATCAATGGGTTAAAACAGGGGTTCCCACACTTATTTTGTCTATTGCCCACTTTGAGAATAAATTATTGTTTAGCGCCCCCATTTTTTCACCTACTTAAAAACCACTATAACTTCAAATTAAATTAATTATTGTGAGCTATATTAGTGGAGATTAAACATTCATTCTAAACGAGACTTACTATAACCCGCAAGAGTTAACTTGAGACCTGAGCGCAGTAGGTAACACACAACGGCGCTCAGATCTCAAGTTAACTCTTACGGGCTACACCTGTCAATGAGAACGATTATTGAAACGCAACTTTATAGTATTCAGACAGAGTATCTTTTATTCAAAATAAAACAAACATAATCAATTCTAATATAAAAACTAATGTGAAGGATGGATCTGATGCTGTTTAATAAGTTTGTTGATCAGGTTCCAATTTACTCAAGAACAGGCGCAAGTCACAGCAAGCAGCGTTGTCATGAATTCGAATTTAATATATTCCGCACAGTATTGCCGTCTCTTCTTTTTAACATCCGACATTGATTTGTTTCGAGAAATATGTAAGTAAGTGTTGAACTTAAGCACTGCTTATCTATTACGTGCGAAACCGCAAATGAAAGTAAAATAAATAATACGTTGTTTACATAGGATTGCATAAGCAGCACGCCCCGACAGGAATAAGACAATCATGTATAAACTCGTTTATCTTGTTCGACGCTATATCGTACTCAACAAGAAAGAACAAGTATTCTATGAACCAGATACAGGAATGTACAAATCGGGTTACTTAACAAAAACTTGTTAAAACATGATTGCCCGCAGTCACCTATCTACAAAAATGACCTATCTAGGAATACTAATAACTATTAAAATGCGAAACTGTGTCTGTTGCCTTTTTATTTGTTTGTTTGTGTCTACTTTCATTTCGAAACGGGGCGACTGATTGACGTGATTTTTATTTTATTTATTCAATAAAACAGGATAGATATATGAACTACACGGACAGAAATATCGAACCGGGTTAGTTTGAGCAATCTCTTAAATAATATTAGTTGATGTTCACAAGTTGCAGTCCAGAGTCGAGAGCTCAGACGGTGTCTGAAGAGTCTTCCTAGATGTAATTACAAATCTCCCCCTAAACCTTTACACAACCCCAACGTTTCTGGATCTCTTACTGCCCCCCTTTAGGCCTGCAGCGCCCACATTGGGAAAGGCTGGGTTAAAGGATGGGTGCTAACAACGAGTGAGCAAGACCAAGCAAATGTACAGTTTATTAATTTTTACCATATAAACACGTATATCTATTAAAGCAAAAACAAAAACAATAGGCAAGAAAAGGCGCCAAAAATCGCAATGCGATTCGCTACAGATATTTTTCAGAATTCTTCCAATCTTTCAAATTTTACAAATTGTTTAAATTTTACGAAATTTTTTTTGAAAAGTCCACTATTTGAAATTTTTGGAAAATTACCAACAGTATCCGTGGGTTATACTGCCTCGTTTTCAGTTATGTCTTGTTTAAATATGGTAATCGTGACTTGACAAGGTATAAAAAAAACTTTCTGTCGTCTGTCAAATTCACTTTGTCGACTGTTGTCACTCTTTGACAGTGGATTGGTTTGTGGATGTTTCTTTCGTTGTTTCATTCATGGGTTTCATGAATATCTCTGCAATCCCAAATAAAAAAAAAATTACAGTTGTATCACAGAATCTATAGTATAAAATAAAAAGTAGAAGTGGTTGACGACAGAGTAGTCACAAACGTAACGGAGATAAATTTGTATAAATGTTTCAATTCCCTAGTTGTCCAAGTTATTTTACGATGTGTATATTTGCTAATGAATGTTTTATTTAAAGTGGGCTTATACCGAACTGGTAAAGTTACACTCGTGAAAGTTTTATGTAAGTCACCCGATTGTTTGTTTGTGCAAGAAGCGAACATGGGTCTGCTGTCTGAGGGCAGTCCACTTTCCTGGGAGGAAACCAAGAAGTTGGCAGGACACGTGCGTCAGCACGGCGTGGAGCAGTTCATCAACTTATTCGCGAAGCTTAGGGACCGCACGGGAGATGTACTCAAATGGGGGGATGAGGTATGATACTCCTTCCCCTTAATTTTAGTTAAAGTTCGGTTTGTAACAGTTAAAAGTCTAGTACATTTTAATCAATAACAGACGAACAGAATATGAACCTTGATGGTATAATAACTAAAATAAAATTGTTTTAGGTGGAATATATTATAGTGAAGTTTGATGATGTGCAGCAACGAGCTACAGTTAGCCTCAGGGCCAGTGAGCTGTTGCCATTGCTGCAGGAAAAGGAACAAGCAGATCCAGAGAGTGAATATGCATTTTAACTTTTATCTTTTTAACACTAAATACCTAACCTAAATCTGTAATTTTACAAATTCTTCATTTCTAACGTAATTCATTTAAGTGCATGACTGGCAACAAAATTACGTGATTTGTCTAAACCAAGATACTTTGGTTTTTTCACCATGTTTTCAACATATCTGTCAATCAAAAAGTGTCATGTCATGGTATGTTACCAAAATGATTGCACAACATTTTTTAAGGTTAAATTTTGGCTAAGCGATTAACTTGTAGTATTTTAATGATAATCACTATATGAAATAGTTTTTATCGATATCTTTTTTATTGATGAATTAAATGCACATGACCTTCATCAACCTGGGTGGAAAGTGATGACGAGGTTGATGATGGAGCATGAACACCTATATATAATTCTTGTTCATAATTGCCTGCAAAAGGCCTAAGTTATAGTGAAAAAAAATCTGCAGGTGTGTGTGCAAATCTTGGATACATCCACAACATAGGGGTGGAACCCCAGCCTACATCGGTTCGGGTTGGGTGATGGCAGAATTATTTAATTCAATTTCTGTTGCACACTCCTTGATATAATCCTGTGAAACATATTATGTGTGAAAAATAATTAATATCTTTTTAATTTTAATAAGCAACACTTGTTACCAATATAAACAACATATAATTTTTTAACACCCATTTCACAACTTGAATTATTAGGTTGATGAAATATTTGATATTCATTTACTTAACTGAATAATTTATTAACATTTACAAAAACAGTAGTCTATATTTTACAAGAGTACTATAATGGAAGAAGTTATCTGCATTGATTTATATATTTAACCTTAAGTTATAATCCTTGAATGGCCTAGAGATTGAGCTTAGAGTTATCTTTGTCATACTTTAGTTTTTATAACTTTCTGAACTGTTTTATGCAAGGACTGCAAATCGGGACCATATTTGAAATCCGGATTTCACAATGATGCACTATCATGAATTTATGAGACATTACAATTTTGAAAATCAGCTTTCTTAAAGGAGATAGGGAAAATTTAACAGACATTAGCCATAAAATATTTCAAAATTATTGTGTAACAGAAAAAATACAAGAACAAATTAAACATATTTAGGAAGAATCTAACATGTTTTCTTTGAAATAAAAAATGATCCTAAAAATTATAGATCATCTTTTTTCATTTATCCAGCTCTGGATTTTATTGCACAAAATTTCAAAATTCTGTTTGCAGAAGCGTGAGTAAAATTAAAAAAAAAAGAAAGCATATTTAAAATTCCGAATTTTATTTAAAATCTTTTATTTAAGGATTACTTGGATTATATTTCCTAGTTTAACAGGATAATCAAGATTGCATGACAAATAAAAAGCAGTCCCCATACTATTATTATTATAACTATTATTGTTAGTGGAGCATTTCAACACTTGTGAAGTTGTATATCACTCATCAACCAGTAATGTGATATGTTATGATTACGACTATTTACACACCAGACTGATGGATTTTTTAAAGTAGTTTTATGCTCATTAATGAGCCACAGCAGCAAAGGAACAGAAGACGATTTTTGCATTACGAAGCAGATTCCAAAATATCTGCTCTCACTGTCAGCATACAAATTTGTCATTCCTTAATGGTTAAATGAAAAATCATAATGCTGTATTGTTACCACAAGTTTATAGTGTAACCTACTGAAAAGCAATAAATATTGTTTGTGGTTTTGTACGTATGTGTTTGTGATTTATTAAATTTGAAATAATAAAGGGCAAAATATATGTAGAAATAAAAAGTATTTTTTCGAATAATAGATATTTTTATAAGGAAGTTTTTCTAAGTGTGGTTTGTTATCACATATTATTAGATGCTATAAAACCGTTGTATAATATTCACAAATTCATTTTTATTCTTATCTTTATGCATGTAGGTTTATTCTGTTGATTCTGACGACCTTCGTGGTCGAGTGGTTTGCCCACCGATTTTCATGGTGTCACCATCTCTGAGGTTCCGAGTTCGATCCACGGCCGCGGCCGGGTCCACATAAAAAGACTTAACTTTTCTATATTGTTTCTAGTCTGGGTGATTGTGGTACCGTCTCGGTGTTTCCGATTTCCATAACACCATTATAGTTTAGGTTTGCTTTGGGATGAGAGCAGCGTATGTGATGTTGTCTAATATTTATGTTTATATATTGCTTTTTTATAATGATTATTTGTGTGGATGATGATATTACTGAGCACTAAATAAGAGAAGTGGCTCTTTTTATTCTTCTAACTGTCACGCAATACTCAATTACACAGTAAGTAGTGGTTATTCTAATAAGAATTAGCGTTAAAATGAATATTGCATGCATTCCAGTTCCCTGAAAATTCAACGCAACGGTGACATTGCCTCATAAAACACGACATTATAAATTAAATAGTAATAAGTGAATTGTTGTTTTTACAATTGAAATTGCATTAATGTAGTCAACACGTGGTTTTGTATTTAGCCTAAACGGCATTGCTATGTACTTGCCGCATTTTCGATATTCAATTTGTACAGAAATTGGCTCGATTGCCGCTGCTCAGAGTACCTGCCGAGTACAAAGCGATTAACAAACAGACAGTATTTTCCAGGCATCCCAGTCAATATTGGAATTATACACAAATCTAAATGTTGTATCGGGCATTAGTAGAAATCTTTATAGATCTTTATAGTGTAGAATCAAATTCCAAAATTGAAAAAAAAAATGACAAATATGAATAAATGACAACTGTTATTCTTATTAGTAGCAGTCATTTTGGAATTTTACTGATAATATCCACATACTAACGCTTATTTAATATTTTTAAAAACCACAGCTCTTGCGACTATGGATCTCAGGCGTTGATTTCGAAGAAAATAACTGATAATTCGGCTTTTATGGTTAACTACAAATTTACAAGTCGTATACCTACACAAATATAATAATAATCAATAACGCACATACTCACAACCCGCACTAGGGAAAACCACGGGTCACTGGTGCCATGGACACACACATAGACAACCACAAATTACACCCAAACTACACCCAAACTCACGACAGAAACAAATGTAGGCCATACAATTATTTCACCCAGCACGGGAGTCGAACCCGGGACCTCTTCCTGGCAGACCAGGATTGTAACTGTTCGGACACGGAGGTAGTTTGTATTATTATTGCTAGAAACTGTCATATTGTATCTTTTAACACAAATTATATTCTTCTTCTTTTTGCTTAATGGCGCTACCCTTTAGATTTCGCCAGTATCCAGTTTTCCGCTTAGTAATTTTAAGTGCTTCTGTATGCTATTCAGTGAGCTTTGTGAGAACACAATGTGATATAAAAATGCTTTCTCATTAAATTTAAATTTTGGTGCTGCAGACCTGTTGGATTACCTGAAAGGGACAGAAAACAATATATAAAGACAAATGTTAGTAGGTAAGTTAGGCAGGACAAACAAATTATAATCTTATGTTATTGCTGGTCATATAATCTCAAAGGACATTGATGCAAGACGTATCAACATGACTTAAAATCGTATTAAAATATGTGGGTTTGGGAATTAATGAGGGGAGGATATCGTATAAAGAGACGGGGCACTTATTACAGTTGAAAAAATGTGGTCCGAAATTCCTACGTCCAGCCCGCATTCGCAGACAAATTATTTTCAATATTGTACATATGGTTACAGACCAATTGACGGTTGCAATTGACGGCAAAGCTTGTTAACTGTCATAAGTGATTTAGATAAGACAACAATAACACGTTTGTGCAATGTTCATAATTTACCCACTTGATTGTATAGTTTATTTGCTAAGCAGGTAGATTTCCTTATCTAAAGGACTTATTATATCTATTGATCAAATTACAAGAGATTACTTATAGAATCTGTACATAGATGCAACAATATTATACTTACCTAATATTTAATATATGCACCTACAAGTCTTATCTTTTGACGATATATCGTAGTATGTTTTATAGTAAAATAAAAAACCGACCTCAAAAGTCTTTCATCCCCTAGTTTGCCACCCTTAGAGGTGGAATAGTAATTTAGTAGCAGTAGAGCTCCTCGTGAAAGAGCTCGTTCAGGGAAGTACTGCCACCTTATCTATTTCTGCCGCCAAGAGTAATGTCAGCATTACTGTGTTCCGGTTATGAAGGGTATAAGGGTGATGGTGAAATTACAGGCACATGGGACTTGTCAACTTGTGTCTCAGGGTGACGGACGCAGTGGCAGTACGCCTCAGATCTTTGCGATTTAAAGAGCCGAGTGGCCGAGCAACTGTTACGGACAGGCGTCGACGGGACGAACAAGTCGTGCGCCTGATCGTAAGCTAAACCATCAGGAGCACGACTTGTTCGTCCCGTTACTTGATATAATAAAAACCACTATTTAAAGAGGGTACCTACCCTCTTTCCAGCAAAAAAGAATCATGAAAATCTGTTCACAAATGCTTGAGTTATTGCGTAACGTACATACAAAAAAACAGTCGAATTGAGAACTTCCTCTTTTTGAAGACGGAAAAAAATATTTAACTTCAAAAAAAAATTGCATTTTAATTTCGACGAGAGAGTAGTTTTAATTACAAATTATTGTTTTTTAAAATTGAGTTGTAATTATGTGTTACGTCACTCTTATGTTAATGTGTTCCTATGCCTATTTGTCACTATTAACTGTTTGAATTTAAAATAAATACACGGTATTGGTGGAATAAATTGGGATAAAATTTGAAACACAGGAAATCTACACGTAAAAATTGCAATAATATGCAAGTGTTTAGTTATTCTAACTGGACAAAATCCCAACAAAAGCTCGTTTCGAGAATAAAATCGATAATTTTATTAACACGTATTTCCTAGTTAGTCATTTCTGTGGTGTAGAAGGAAATCTCATATGGCATGTTGTACATACAAACTGTTCGATATTTGCTTTTACGGCCCACTGTTTAGATTACTGCCTGCTTGTTGTTTCTAGGGCTGTCTGTCAATCAGTCGATTCCTCATTTACTTAGACTTGAAAGAAAGTGTAATGTTTTTTTTTCAGCTACGTTTTTACATTTGCTTCATGAATTAATTTTGAATTTAATACTTCACATTTATGCTTTACCAAGCAGGTCCATAGTTGTTACTTTTGAGTGATGACCGCATCATCATCATTAACCTATACGACGTCGTACTACTGCTCACAGGTTTCATCTAACACTACCACTGCACACATTTTCCAATCCATGTTTTCCTTCACCGTTAACGAGAGAATTGCTTCTGTACATTCACAAATGTACGTCACTAAGAAAGTGATTAGCACGACAGGGATTCCAACCATATTCCAACCATGGGCCTCCCGATTGAGAAGCAAACGTTCTTCCACAAGTTACCACCGCAGTTAACGATCGAATATATTAAATAATTTATGAACATGAGTTTTACAGTGAACGTTTTACGATGACTCACCCACCTACACCCTCAAAAACTTCATCAATATAGTATAGAGCAGGTTGTAGTCATGGTTCCCAAAACAGAAGTGTCAAGCAACCATTTTTTTTTTTAATAAATAAATAACGCACACACTCAACATAGCCCCGCACTAGGGAAACCCTGTGTCGCGGGTGCCATGGACACACATATAGACAACCACAAATAGAAATAAAAATAAAAATAAAATAAAAATACAAAACCATAGTTGATATATGTATCTTTACATCTTGGTTAGATAGTTGATGCCTTGAAATAATTTTACAGAAAATTGGAATGCAATAACATATTTGTGACATGCTTTTATATGGTCACGGCTAACTGACCATGGGACCTCAAAAGAGTTCATTTGTTTTAAAAAAACATACATACACTATTTTACATTGGAAGAACAGTTTTATTTAATTTTTCAATGTATAGCTATCGCGCAAACCTACGAACTTTACATGATTTGTTGTTTGTTTGATGGACAGTAACAGCGCTTACCGTCAAATTTAATATTAGAATATAATAGTAGGTACGAGGTATCCCGTTTCACTATATGGATTTCAAAAAACCAACTAAGGGCTTTACCGCGCCATATCCAAGTGCTTTCTGTGTAGTTGCCGCATACTACTTTTTCATAGAGAAGTTTTTAGGAGTAGTAGAAGCTCCTTGCGAAAGAGTTCGTTTAGGGAGGCACTGCCACTTTGCCTATTTCTGCCGCCAAGCAATAATGTGAGCACTATGTTCCGGTTTTGAAGCTAAGGGTGCTGGTGAAATTACAGCGACTTTTCAATTTATGTCTCAGGGTGATCGGCGCAGTGGCAGTGTCTCTCAGATCTTTACGATTTAAAGCTCTGATTGGCACTGCAACTGTTATGAACACACATGTAGCTAACCGTCAGGCGCACGACTTATGTTCCGTCACATGATGGTATAAAAAAAATATCCGATAGGTAGAACAGCAGAGAAACAATTACGCAGTTTTTTTTCGAACAGCCACACCAATTGAGTACCTAGTCTCGAACTAGGGAATTCCCTGTGCTATTAGTACCATGGTAACGGAATTCACTCTGAGGCACGACTCAGAACACACAGACCAGAACCAATTTAGAAAACTTCATTTCCCAAATCGGTCCTACTGGGAATCGAACCTGGAACCTCCACACATTACAAACCGCTGGGCCACGAAGTCATCAACAACTACATGGGTTGATTAGTAAACATATTGTTGCAGACGTAAAGTCCCTTTGGCGTCCAGAATATGGAGCCTACATGGTTGAAGGTACGCCTGGCAAACCTTACGGAGGGCTTTTGGCACATTTCAACGTTGTTGAAGCAAATATGCGATATCGCAGGGCTGAAGCCACCAGATTGTTAAATGAAGGCGAAGTCATCATGAGCATTACTAATTTTCCAAGGTAATAATTGTAGATTATGATTTAATTAAAATGACTCAATCTTTTTATTATTTAACTATGACGTATAGGTAAATATGAATCAGTCTTTTCAATACCTAAGCAAACAAGGGTGAGGTCATTTATGACGTCGGTTGGTTTAGAATAGCATTGTAGTAATCTGAAGATGAATTCAAATCAAAACACATGTATTGTATACATACTGACAGTAAATGAACTAAACACGAACAATATTGTGTAATCAAATCAACATGCGGCACTTCAGTCAATAACTAATTGTACTTTATTGATTTATTTACTAATGTGTATAGAATGTACGTTTGTTGGTGATTGTTTTGCTGGCAATCGATCATTGTGAATTCAGAATGATACTTTAAATATTTGTAATTAAAATAAGCAAAGTGATCATTTCATTCGTGTTAAGTATTTTTCTTGGATGTCAAACAGACGTGAAGAATTGGTTTACGTTGCTTTGATAATTGTGTAAAGTCTCACATTGATTTTCCAGCTACCGTCACCTTTCTAGAAAATTAAGTAGAGAAGGCAAGTGATTGGCAATAATTTCAGAATCAACGACCGTTCTATTTAAATTCGCCTATAAATTACTTAACACAATTAACCCGTCATGCGTCCTCTTAACGAACGTATATCCGTAAAGTGTTTTTTTTTCCATTTTGGATGAAAACACAGGTGCGCGATAGAGACACTGTGTGGCTTTAGGGCGCTACGATATCACAATCGTTAGAGAAACAAGTGTGTCTCTAACGAATGTACGTAAAGGTACGGTACAGATAAGGGCGCGTTCCCATTATGTCGTAACGTTTTAGTTATCATTGGACGACTATCGCGTCTAGCCTGTTCTCTTATCACGAATATCTGTCGTGACTGTGTCATGGAGGTTTATTCTATCGATGAACGACTGTCGTGTCTAACTGTTCCCAATAGATCGTGACGACAATTTATCGGTTCACGGTAGCCGCCTTGTCGTTTGCACAACAGAATCGTTTGAAGCTGCGATTATCTGTCGTCATACTTTTATCGACACGTTTTATTTATCTTCAGACAACTGTCGTTCTAGCTGCTGCCATTGTCACGACAGTCTGTCGTCGTAACTTCAAAAAAGTCGTGAACGACAGTTAATCGTATTGTTTTTTGTGTGAAGAACTTCATCTAAATGTACAAGCCACGACACCTTAAACTGCACGACTATCTGTTGTCATGACATAATGGGAACGCGCCCTAAGCGGTTAAAAACTCACCATTTTAAATCAAGAACAAGATAACACAAGCACACGATGATGTTACAGACTTGGCTGTCCGAATTTCACGACACCTCCCTATGCTCCGAATCCAAGAGAGGGCGTAACGCTTTCGCACTACTTCCCCGACGAGGGGATATTCCCTGGACACCCTCGCTTCAAAACTCTCACAGCGAATATCCGCCAAAGGAGGGGCGAAAAGGTTGCTATAAACATACCAAGTATGTTAACACTGTTTATATGTTTTTAAATTGACTTATTTAATTAGAAATAAAAAAAATGCTCGTATTGTATTGTGGTTACTTAGTTGCCTTGAAGCTAAAATGATTATAGCGCGCGCAAAACGCGTGAATATTATGCACATAAAGATCACAAATCGCAATAGAGTAGGTAAATAAGTTTGCGATTTCGAAACAATATCCTTTCGTCTGTGGTTACACAGTACAAACAATTGAAAATTGAATGCTTAAATTAATAACTCAGCAATAAAGATGTATACAATTTTAAAGTCGAAGTTAATGCCGATAACAACGTCGCAGTTACTCGAATTACATTTAACACACACAAAATTTTAACTAGGGAAGTATGTTATCGATTGATGGAAACTTGACCTTTTCACTTGCAGTTACTTCTTTGATAAAGACGATCTGAAATATTTTAATGTATGTCGTGCCATGCATATATTTTAACTTCGACCGTGACGGTAAAATATTGATCCGTATATTTATAGACACCTTTTTTTTTACAAAATTTTAAGTATTCAGAGACACGGAGACAAAAATCCCCGTCGACAACTCGCACCAGCTGGAACCAACGGCTGCTAAGCCTGACTGCGTCTACATGGATGCCATGGGGTTCGGCATGGGCTGCTGCTGCCTGCAACTCACTTTTCAAGCTTGCTGCATCACGGAGGCGCGGACGCTTTATGACCAACTTGCTCCGTTATGCCCAATAATGGTAATTATATAATATTAAAATCTGTTGTAAACATTTCGCATATTTTAAAATCTTAACTGGCTTAAGGCGAATTGGTACCGTGGTTGCATAGTCTTTGAAGCGTTTGCGTTAGACTCAGAGAGTCTTTGCACGATATTTCAACATTTGCTTTCTAGAAATTAATTTAAAATAAGCTCATAGTTTCGATATATATTTAAGGAACATAAGTGAGAAAATTTCATTAAAACATCTCTAATAACAATCGAATGAAACTGATTTTTCCGTAGATGAACGTACTAAAAAAATTAAAATTTGCAATACTTTGTATTTTTGTTAAAACACCTATTTTGGGACTCACTCCATCTAATGCTAAGATCACAGCATTGTTTATTTCAATTGGTTTTCAGTTGGCATTATCAGCCGCTTCACCAGCTTACCGTGGCTTTCTTACGGACGTGGACTGTCGCTGGGATGTGATTTCGGCGTCGGTGGACTGCCGCACGCGGGAGGAGCGCGGCCTTGAGCCACTTAAGAACAACAAATTCCGCATACACAAATCCCGTTATGATTCTATTGACTCGTATCTCTCACCCGAGCATGAAAAGTGAGTTATTTCGAGAGAATTAATACAAATCTGATAATTTTTGTATTAATTCGCGTTGTTTCGTGGACTCGTAGATCGAGTACAGCAAAGTTACTAAGAAATTATAGTCGTGGTGAAAAGCAAATTGGTTAAGAAACAACGTCTTAGAAAATCAATAAAAAAATTATCCGACTTGCCTTTGTTCATGTTAATTATTATTATTTTATTAGCTAATTTGAATTTTAATTATTTTATTAATTGTAAATTTTTACTTTCGACTAAATTACTTTTATATTATGTATTTTGAATATTTTGACATCTCGATTTTGAAAATTTTAATGTACATTTCATATACAATACACCATAAATTCACCATACAGTCAGTTGTTACTAATGTAGTATAAGGTTGCTTACTAACAAGCTATAATAGTATAAAAATATGTGATTTTTTTTGGAAATTCTAAAAACAAAAGAGATTTTTAAGCCTGTTGTATTATTATAATCTGAACACGCACAAATATGAACACTGTATAAACTTTTATTTTAATAATAAAATACACGTTCTTCTTTAGATACAACGACATCAACATAGTGCACGACGAGGCAATTTACAAGAAGCTGCGCGAGGGTGGCATAGACCATCCTCTCTCTGTGCACGTCGCGCATCTCTTCATTCGAGATACTGTATCGCTCTTTTCTGAGAAAGTTAACCAGGACGACAAGAATGATACTGATCATTTTGAGGTCAGTTTATTTTTATTATTACTAATATACTCGTAGCCACTCAATAATGCAACACGTTTCATTATCTTAGTCTTTCTTTTAGTCTAAAAACGAATCAAATTTTATGATTTGTTTTGCCCATCGGTAACTTGGAATTTTTCTGTTCTTTCGTATTAATTAGCTTATAATTATATATTATTCTCTCAGAACATTCAATCGACGAACTGGCAGACCATGCGTTTCAAGCCGCCGCCGCCGAACTCCCCAATTGGCTGGCGCGTGGAGTTCAGGCCGTGCGAAGCGCAGCTGACTGATTTCGAGAACGCTGCTTACGTTTGCTTCGTGGTGTTGCTCACGCGTGTCATTCTGTCGTATCACCTTAATTTAGTTATACCTATTAGCAAGGTAGGATTATGTCACTTACGATATCAAGTTAACATTTTTGTTTACTCACCAAAATTG
The DNA here is from genome assembly GCF_003589595.1 of Hyposmocoma kahamanoa. Lineage (NCBI taxonomy): Eukaryota > Metazoa > Arthropoda > Insecta > Lepidoptera > Cosmopterigidae > Hyposmocoma > Hyposmocoma kahamanoa. The sequence goes on from NW_020653945.1 coordinate 14,575,634, forward strand.
TTTTTAATGAATGTCAAGTGACAAGACGAACTAGTCGTCCTGTCACTTGACCCTGAGACATAAGTTCACAATGCACTAGTGCCTGTAATGTCATCAAATTTGTGCAGACAAGTCACAGGAAATGTTGGATGGACGGTTTCGTAACTCAGAAGCGTACTCCATATCAAATATCACGGTTTACACTTAGTCAGATGTTCAATAGCCCTTCCTGCTGGCTTTACTAGCTGAAATACTTCGCTTATGTAGGTGGATGAGAACATGCAGCGCGCGCAACGTCGCGGCGCCGTACTGACGGAGCGGTTCTGGTGGCGACGCGATATCGGCGCGCCCAAAGACGTCGCACCAGATGCATCTAACGCACCCGACCAATACGCCGAGATGACCATCGATGAAATTGTTAACGGGAAAGTAAGAAACAAACCTTTTAGACAATTTGAACTATTGATTTGGAAGTTTTTTTATTATGATACCAAGTGTGTCGGGACGAACAAGTCGTCGTCGCCTTATGGTAAGTGACACGCCTGTCCATAAAAGCTGCAGTGCCACTTAGAGCTTTAAATCACAAAGATCTGATGGCAACTGCCACTGCGCCCATCACCCCGAGATATAAGTTGACAAGTCCCTGTTTGTAATTTCACCAGCACCCTTACCCTTCAAAACCGTAACGCAGTAATGCTCACATTACGGCGGCAGAAATAGGTAAGGTGGCAGTAATTCCCTGGACGAATTCTCAAAGGAGCTCTACTGGTTTTAAAAATAACGAAATAATAACAGTGGGCTACTATAGCAGCTATATTATTGCGTACGGAGTCAATGCACTATGACTATTTAGTTACCTATACTTCTAAACACGGTTGGTTGACATTTTGGTCCGATCGTGCACTCACATTTGAAGCGAGCGAGCTTAAACTCTTGAGGCCCCGTGTACATCAAAATGTACAAGTGATTCAAACCTAGACAATTATTCTTATGATCACGTAAATACCTAGCGTACATTATAATGAAAATATTGCATTCAAATTTAGCGCCTGTATATCCCACATGACCATAGAGTATATAGAAAAATACGTTTTTCGTACAAAACTGAGGGCATACTTGCTTACGGGTCCGAAACATATAATTTTATTTAGTACATTGACCGTAAAACGCTTTTCCCGTTGTAGTTTTGCTGAATCTAAGGAATTTCAAATATTTTTCATCACACTTGCTCGTAAATCATAATTGCATGGTGGCTAACTTGACTATTGGGGCATTCCCACATAAAACCCATGGGACTTTTTCTTTCCATCACAGCCATGATCGGTAAGGTGTTTTTTTTTATTTGTAGCTTCCTTACATAGATCAGGTGCAAGTTCGGGCAAGGAAGTTATGTAAGTTCAAAATTAAAACATTGCTACTTAAATACTTATTATTAAGAATTTCTTATAATTTTATTTTTTTTTAACAATCAATCATGGCTGTATTGTTTGCTATTTACAATATTTTAGTTCCAGTTGTCTTATCTATGAAAGAATTAAAAAAAACAACACAAATCGCGTTCATTTGCCAAATCCATAATTGTTGTGGTTGTGTACCATATACATATATATTGTATTTATTTCCTTGCAAATGTGATAAAAACATTGTATGTATCACAAACAACAAAAAATACAAAACTCGAGTTATTAAAGCTCTCAGCCTTTGGCTTCGGGCTTCTAATAGACTCTCTCAGAAGCCCGAAGCGGAGAAGGATCTATTACTTGTAATAGACCATCCCTTAGGGAGATAAGTAATTACTAATAATTGGTTATTTGCCGTCCTTAAGACACAGTTACCGTTGCTATTGTAGAGCTACTAGACCCATTAGTTTGTTCCTACCTCAAAAAACAACATTTGCAATGGCAAGATTAAAATAACATTGTTTCTACTATTTTACTGTTTAGAAAGGCATATTCCCCGGGTTAATCCCACTAATCGAGTCGTACCTGTCGGGCATGGATGTGGACGCCGATACGCATTGCTCGGTGCAGCAGTACCTCAAGCTGATTCAACGACGCGCCTCGGGCGAGATCTCCACCATGGCCGATTGGATGCGCAAGTTTATTACTACACACCCGCAGTACAAGTAAGTCTTTGTCCACCAGATAAAGCACCATCCATTAATAACAATATGCCAAACAACTATACTAATTATATTTATAGAGATGTTTTGTTGAGAGGCTGTGGTGAGAAGGTTATTCAAAAATCTCTCACTAGATGTCACTAGCAAAAGTCAGTACTAAAGATCTTACCAATAGACACGTAAGCGAATTTCGACAACTCGGTAACTGGACCAGTGGCTGAGATGGTTAGAGCAATGCTACGGTGCAGCATGGACATGGGTTCAAGTCCCACCGGGGTGACGAAAACTTTTCTGCGTGTTCGATCTTTGTATTCATAATCACGCTGTTTCTCTCTCATCTGCGCGTTGTCCCGGTTGCGTTCTCAGCAGTATTGCTGCGGAGCCCGGGGTCAGCTTTCCTGCTTTTTCTCCTCCACTTTGCGCGGTCTTCGGCATCCTTAGTGGTGAGACCATTGGCACGCATATCACCCTTGGCGACGTCAAGCCAGCACTTCTTGGGTCTGCCCCTTCTACCGGGGCCCGGCGGAGGTGGCATAGCCAGACATTTGTTTCCCACGTAGCATGCCGGTTTCCGTAAGATGAGGCCGTACCAACGTAGGCGGCTTTCTTGCAGTTTATCTGCAATGTCACGGACGTGAAGGCTGCCTCGGATGCGGGAGTTTCTGACACGGTCTTTCCGTGAAACTCCACACATCCAGCGCAGCATCTTCATTTCCGTGACACGCAGCTCCTGCTTATGGCGCTCAAGTACGGGCCACGTTTCACTGCCATATAAAAGGACAGGCCTAATGATGGATTTATAGACCTGTCCTTTCAGCTTAACTCTTGGGGTCACAAATGACACCAGTCACCTCACGCCACTTTGCCCAAGCGGCTGCGATTCGGGCTCTGACGTCGCAATCGATGTCTCCGGACGCGCTAAGTACAGATCCCAAGTATTTAAACTCGCTCGTAGGCTCGACCGCGTCTTCGCCTATGCGAACGGGTAGGGGATCTGTTTGAGTTGCAGACCATGTACTCATAATAAATTAAATTAAAAAAAATAAATAAGAATTTGTATTCATAATCACAACTACACCAATTACCTGGTCTCGTTGCCACGTTAAGGCCACAGACATTGGTTCGAGTCCAGTCGGATCGAAAGAAATTTTCTATGTGTTTGTTAGTAATAATTTGCATGTAATAATAACAACTTGGAAAAGTTTATTTCCAAATTGGTCCTACCGGGAATCTAACCCAAAACCTCTTTAATCTATAATAGAAACTGTATTGTTTTAATTAGATATGAGCGCCGATAATAGACCAACCGGCGGCGGCGCGCCGACGAAAAAGTGTCGGCGGCGGCGGCGTTTCGGCGGGGCGAGCGCGACCCTAAAACGAATTTGTATAACTGTGTTTGTTTTTACAAAACCGTTATACAAATACTTTTTCAAAGGAAAAAATAAAATAACGTATTTTGATAGTAATCATTTTTTTATCAATTCTTAAAGTACGCACGCGCACGCTTCCGTATTGAGTACGCGTAGCGAAAATGGCGACGCCAGAAATTGACAAATTAATTTTTTCAACAAAACATCTTTAATCAAAACATCTATGCTAAGACCGGACGGCACGCTGGTCTATACTGCAGAAGACAAGGCAAATCTTTTTTTGCCTCACGCTTTGCAAAGAGTTCGCGTCTGGATCTCATCTTACCTCAGGCTGGCTGCACTACGAGTATGGCGCCAATTTGCATACGCCAAAAAGAGGTACTTGAACTCTGCGTAATCTAAACGTGAATAAAGCTAGCGGGCCAGATGGAATTCCAGCACTAGTCCTACGTAACTGTGTACCAGAGTTGTCTCCTGTTCTCACACGCCTACGCCTGTACCGCCTCTCACTTGAAACTGGTGTAGTTCTCAGGTTGTAGAAGCAATACTCTGCAAGACTATGGAACGTGTACTCAACAGCCGTCTCCTGTCGTACCTTGAAGACAACGACCTCCTCAGTGATCGCCAGTACGGATTCCGACGAGGGCGATCAACTGGGGATCTTCTTGTGTATGCCTGTCACATACTGAGCAAAGCTATAGAACAGCAAGGTGAAGCTTGCAGTGTCCTTGGATATTTCTAAAGCCTTTGACAGGGTCTGGCACGCAAACCTTTTAAGTAAGCTTCCCTCTTACGGGCTTCCCACTGACCTTTGCAATTGGATCTCGGATTTCTTGAGCGAACGTTCGATTCGAGTGGCTACTGGAGAAGGCTACTCTTCCGAACATATGGCGAGAGATGACGGAGTTCCTCAGGGTTCCGTACTATCTGCAACACTTTCTGCTGCATATCAGTGATATGTTAATTCCAGGTACCTTTGCGTATGCTGATGACAACACAGTTGTAGATAGGTACTTGACCAATGCAAGGGTCAGTGGAGAGGAAATCCAGTCTTGGCGAAGGTCCATGGTTAGCCATTTGGATTTGACACGCAAGGCAGTCTCCGATTGGGGCGATGCCAGTCTTTTCAAATTTAACGCCACCAAAACGCAGGTATGTCTATTTTCCACAAAACGGAGTCCCTTTGAGCTGACTCCGACTTTTCGTGATATATCCATACCGATAGCCGACTGTCTCCAGCTACTTGGAATGGACCTGTCGTCCAATTTGTACTTCGGCCCATACATTGAATCCATGGCCAAACATACAGCAAGGAAGCTTGGGATCCTTTCCAGGGTGAGGCGTTACTTCACATCGGGACAGATGCTTCAGCTGTACCAAGTACAAGTCCGGTCATGCATACTGTAGTGTAGAGTACTGCTGCCACTTATGGGATGGCTCTGCTACATACCAACTGGCCACCTTGGATTCAATTGACAACCGTGCCAAGAAGCCTATAGGTCACTCGGAATTAGTGGAGGCGAAGCTGCAGAGCCTTGAACACCGCCGTAAAGTAGTCAGCTTATCGGTATTTTACAGGATATGTCACGGATAGTGTACAATGGAATTACACGATTTAATTCCATTGATTCCGCTTTCCCCTTTCCATCATCGGGGGACTAGGCGTAGGCTTGGGTTCCACCTCTATGTTGTGGATATTCCAAAGATTCACATTTATGTGGCGAACGGCTATGCAGTGGAATTCCCTGCCTGCAGACTTGTATATAACTTGGCGTTAAATTTCAAGGCGAAAGTGAATAGGCATTACTTAGGTGTGCATGCTCCATCGTCGATCCCATCATCACTTTCCATCAGGGGAGATGGAGGTTAAATGTTAACAGACATTTTATATAAAAAAAGTTTTATCTTAGAAAAGTCAAAGTAAAGTCATAGTCAATAATCATTTATTCCATAGGTATAATTTGTACACTTGAAAACGTCATTTTTTTTTTGTTCACTACGCTGACCTCCCCGAGAAGAACGAGCAAAAAACTCTTCTCAAAGGATTTTGAGGATTGCTCTTTTCAAATAAACTTAAATGCTATGTAATAATCTTTGAATCAAAATTGTGTGGAATCTAGACTCTTGTTGTCTTTCTATACTTCTTTATCTAAAACATACTCTTCAATTTTGTAATATGACTTTTCAACTAAAATACTTTTAATGTAAGTTTTAAACTTAGGAAATTATAATCTTAATATATTCTCCGAAATCTTTTTATAAAAACTTATATAGTTCCCCATAAAAGAATCGTTTACCTTAGTTAAACGAAATCGGGGTACCATGACTTTGAACCTTAGTTCTAAGGTTAATATTATGAACATCTTCTTTCTTTATGTGTATTTTTACGGGCATACAAAATATTTGAGTAAATGTACTGCGATGCCACGTCAATCATGATACCAGTCTCTCAGTACACAGAACGAATCGCTCGTTTTTGCAACACAAATATGGTTTGTATATCTGCCGCTTTACCCCACATGAGAATCCCGTAGGACATTATAGTACGGAAGTAACTAAAGTAAACTAGTCTAGCAGTGGCAACATCGGTAAGCTCACGTATTCTACGGACTGCGTATGCAGCAGAACTTAATCTGCTGGCTAAGGAAGATATATGTGGAAACCATTGAAGTTTACAAAGTCTAACTTTTCTCCATTTATTTCTATGATTGGACTAGTCGATTTTACATTAGGTAATTCAAATTTAACACACTTTGTCTTCTTGGCATTGAGCAATAAATTGTTAACATTAAACCAATAGGCTACCTTTGAAAGGGTATCGTTAATATTATCATAGTTAATGTGATGTCTGTCTCTTTTAAAAATCAAGGATGTTTCGTAAGCAAACAATACTAAGTCGCAAAGGTCCTTAACAAAGAATGATAGATCATTAATATACATGAAAAATAAGAACGGTCCAAGTATTGAGCTCCGCGGAACCCAAGGAAGTCACTCCATTTATGTCTACTTTCTGAATTCTATCGTTAAGATAGACGAGACAAGTTCCAACGCCTTGCCATTTACTCCGTAATATTCTAGCTTTCTAATAAGAGTAATATGGTCCACACAATCAAATGCTTTTGAGAGGTCACAGAAAACCCCAATAGCGTTCTGGGACGTTTCCCAAGCATCAAATATATGTTTTGGTAGCGCTACCCCTGCATCGCTAGTCGATATACCACTAGTAAACCCATATCGTTCACTGTGAAGAATGTGATCCCTACCGAAATAAGACAGTAATTGAGTCAACATAACCTTTTCGAATATTTTATTTTAAGCTGGTAGAATTGAAATATGCCTCGGGAAGAGTGGGGTGAATACGGACGCGGGGTAATTTCAGACGCAATCGTTTCTAGAGGACTATTTTTTTCCCCGCGCCCCGCTATCGCGATCTTTCGATCACATCCACCATCGTAAGTGTGAAAAGTTGTCAAGGAGAGCCGCACACGCTTTTCAAAGTAAGTACCAAAGACTTTTTTCATGTGTTTTGTTGCAATTTTACTTCATTTTTAGTGTCGTGTATACGCTGTTATGTGAGAATTAATGATGTGTTACGTTTGTCATAAATATTTATAAGATACATCCTCGAAACTGTAAGAATATGAAAATCGTACGTGCTAGCATAACATCTGAAATATTATGTATTTAAATAAATTACGATTGGGGCAATTACAGACTTGGGACTTGGGGCAAATCCAGACGTCTGTAATAACCCTAATTAAGGTTTTAAATAATTAATCTTAAGGAGACCGATACGCTTTCATACAATCTTAGGCCAAGTTGTAGGAAGATGAAAGTGGTATCAATTAATAACTTATATTATATTGTCATACGATCACTGCCCGTATTTACCCGACATGCACCGGGTAATTACGGACAGAAAGCCTTTCGTTTTTCTTTAAAATTGTATATTTCTTGATTATTTAAAGATAAAAGATTAATGTAATTTTGTAAGGTTATAATCAAAGTTTAATTATAATAAAAAAAATACTGAGTAATGCTAATATATTTTTATTTCGATATTCGCTTAAGTGTCCGCAATTCCCCTCTCTCCCCTATAGTTGCTAGGATCAACTTTCCTACCGCTTTTGAATAAATTAATAACCTTGCTGTATTTCATCAAATCGGGAAAAATACCTTCGTCATCGCACCTATTGAATGCATTAGCTAAATGTGGAGAAATTAGATATATTACTGAGTCTATAACTTTAGTCGATATGCCCCAGAGATCTTCAGTTGTTTTAACATGTGTAGATTTAAAAGCTTTGATGATGTTTTGCGAATTAACATGATGACTGCCACAAACATTAACATTTTTCTTTAGGAGATCAATAGCAAGAGAAGGAGAGGAATTTAATGATTCTGCAGTGTTTACGGCGCGGCGATTTCCGAAAAGACCGATTAAAAAGCTTGAGCTACCTCATCTTTAGATTTTATAAGTTTGCCGTCGAATTCTAAAACTATGTCTCTATCATGTTGTTTAACCCTGCCTGACTCTTTATTTATTTTACTCCAAGTAGTTTACTATTTTTCAATTATCTAATTTTATGATAATATTATTAGCAGCAATAATATTAGCAGCTACACATACTTTTTTAAATATTTTGGAATAATTTTTAACATATTCTATAAAACTGGAATTCGTATTATAAGTTTTCATAGCATATAGCTCATACAAACGTCATTTTCTGGCATCGCCATTTTCACATACACAATACGGAAGCGTGCGCATGCGTACGATCGGAGCGCCTGTTCGAACTCAACGGCGCGTTGAAGCTCCATTTGTACATCGTACAATTTTATAACAATGTATTTTTCCTTTGCCCTCATAGAAAAGATTCTGTGGTATCCGAGAAGATAAATTACGACTTACTGAAGACAGCGTACGATATTCAAACCGGCAAGATCGCGGCACCGACCTTGCTCGGCACGAGCTCCGTTTCCAAGACCAACGAAGACATCCCAAAAGCCTTCACCAAGATGATGACTAAAGACTGCCCGTAACCATGGCAATGCCACTCAGCCTTGAACGTCTCGTTCTGGGGTAGGTAGACGATAGCTAGGATGCCAAGATAAGCTGTTCAATTTAGTTAAATTAAAACACACACCACACGTACAAAAGTGATACTTAATAGGTTACATAGTTACCGATAAATCTTCGTGTTACCAATAAATCTTAGTGCTGTGATTGATTGTATGTGGCTAGTGTGTGGTTAGTTTGTTGTACATCGTCCAGTCATTGTAAATCAAGGTTTATAATGACACTCAAATGGCATAGCATTTAAAGTTAAGCATTTTGCAAATGTAGAGAAAAACACTTAGCGGAGTATTGTGCTATTTACTACATATTGTCAACTGTACATTAGTGAGTTCCAAGTGTAGAATACTCGTTTATAAACTTTTGATTGCAACCCTATCTACCTACCCTGGAGTAATGTAGTGCCTTCTCTGTTGCAGATGATTTTGCTAGAGTTGTTACTATCGTTGCCTTACATACTATTGTAATGACAAGATTTTTTATAAACATCCGTGTAATAGCTTATTGGAAAACTACGTGCGTGGATTTGTAGGCGACAGTTATTGTAACGGTGCTACTTAGGACGCAAATGTAGGATATAAGGTTATTGAATATAGTAAGCGGTAAACAACGATGGGCTGTTTCTTAGATTTAGGTGTAGTGAATAAACATTGAACATCAGCAAGACTCTGAAATCACGAATATTTCCGAACAGTGTCGCTGCGTCTATAGGTATTAATGTTAATTTACAATATTATTTCCAGTGGAATTATTTTGCTGAACCCAGTAAACCATATTTTGTAGGGCTGTAAATGGTGCAATGTTTTGTAGTGTCTATTGTGTGTACTTGTGTAGTAAGTGACATTATAACTCTCAAGTAAACTCACCCATTAATGTACACCTACACGTGACTAATTATTCTTTCTGTGATTCAAATTTGCAAGATTACACTACATTACAAGATTATTGACTTAGCAATATTGTTCGTTGATGCTTAGTAGTGTTAAAAATACCCTTTGCTTAAAAAATATTTAACTTTTATTTCTGAGAGGTGGGAACCTGGTGGCCTGACGCACAATCATTTTTATTAGGTTAGGCATCAGTCTTTCACTAAATTATACTCACTAAAACTCGACATGTTAACTATTCCTAGCTGTAATATGTATTTTGCAGAGGAAAATAAACTGTATTAATCAGTGTCGTTGCCAATGACATTAATAAAGTTTGGTATTTAATTATTGTAAACACATCAGTCATTAACCCGTTCATGGACAGCATCGGCGTTTACCGTAAAATGAGTTTTATTTATATTGTTGCGGGCGTTTATCGGAACGTTGTTGATACTTCTCCAGGGAGAATCAGTACGCGGAAACTACACAGATAGTACTTGGAAATCGCATTGTAAAAATGTTTGAGATCCACATGGCGAAACAGGGCACCCCTTATACCATCATATTTAATATTACGGTAAACTCCGATACTGTCTATATAACCTGTGGACCTGGGCGGTAAAAGCGTACAGAAATGCTCGTGGTGCCCCAATTTTTCCGATGTTCAATGTTTATTTGTCACATCTGTACTTATTATGCCGTCAACAAATTCACGCACGTAACGCTCATTTTGTTTATCTAACAAGTTTTTGTAGTGTTAGTTTGCACTTTGATAGAATGATTAGTGAAGGATTCAAAATGTTGGGATTTTGTTGACGAAGTTACACAATTGTAACACGCGTAAAAAAATTAAAGAATTTCTTGTTTTTATTTTTTTTAAATGTATATATTTTCTTGATTAAAGAATTCATTCGTTCCTTTATCCTAAATATTGATCATATTGATAATTGATTGTTTCGGTACGTAGCACTACAAGCATTTAGGACAGTATTAAATGTAACATTCTCACGAAGTAGTTTCAGAATGAAAGTCTGTCAGAGGTATGGTTGTGATTTATTGGATGGAGTTAATAGGTTTATAACTGTGTAGCATTCCTCGCCGCTGTGGCTCATTATTGTATCCAATTTATTATTTGGATTTTTGAAATATTCAAATTAAAAGTGTAGTTATGTATCCGAATTATTAATAGATCATAGTGTTTCGATTTTAAGCCAGATTTCGTGATTTAAACTGTAGACTAAAAAACACAAGACATAAATCGGTTTTGAAAATTTTTTATCTTATTTTCTTTATAAAAGGCCTCAATATACACTTCATTTTGCCTGATTTTAAAAACAATATGCTTTAATATTTAATACTTATTATTTTAAAATATAATTACGTAAAGGGATGATGGTTATGTAACATTAGAGGTCGTTAGAAGATAAACCAGTGATGACTACAAAGCTCAATTTACATTGCCGCGGAAAGTAATGGATGCTAATTTTTAGAACGAAATTGTACATAGCTTGATGAACCTTACGTCAATTGAGCCTTACGTAACGCATAAACTAAACACGTTACGGTAGTTATGGAAATTCCCAAGACTGCGCGAGAATTCTCCGCAAGACGCGCGACCTGCTCTTAACACTTAGTTTTCTTAAAATTTGAAAAATGTAAACTATGGTTCTTCATTGATCGTAAACCTTTTTCTTCAGACAACAAATTACAGTAAACGAAAAACATCGTGAGAGTTGATGACAAGTGACTTTCACAAATAACTCGATATGCTACTATTTTATAAAAGTTTCCATCAACGTTTGGAACCTTGTTTCTATAAGTTTTTTTATAGAGCAAGTGTTTGACATAGATTGTTTGTGAGATAAAAGAAGAAATTTATATTTAGTGAATGCTACGAGTAAGAAAAACCGAATTCATACATAAATGTAGTATGTTTGAGAGTTTTGTTTTAGGATATTTCATAAATTGCTTTGCTCACAAAATGACAGAACGAAATGGCGTCCTAAAAAATATCCATTTGTCTAATGTTAAAAAAAGGAAGTATAGTTGTGTACAATTGCAAAGGTTCATTAAGAATTGGTTACAATAATTCAATTCTGTTTCGTATCGCGGCAATGTAAATTGAGCCTAATTATATAGTAACTATCCTATTTTGGTCTCCAAAATGTAATAAGCACAAACTATATCTATTGTTTATTTTTATTAATTTGGTGAACCTTAAACGGGTTTAATTAAATTTTCTTTTATTACATTACGAAACAACGATATGTATTAAATTGTTTATGTTGATTTATTGTTATTATTATTTTATTTAGTACAACATTATTATTATATTATATACAAATATGCAATAAAGTTATTTAATTGTTAACAGACGTTTCTATTACTTGTTAAAACACCTGAGGTATTTTGGACGGAACTTGAGGGATCCTAGGAACATATTTCGCAACTATCTAAAAAAAGAACAACTTTGTATGACCAATTCATTTTATTAAACTAGAGCAGCTAATATTTAGAACTTGTCTACAAGTTGTAGTATGTGCTGTTGTTCCTGCTGCCGCCATTCTTCACTACCCGCATCTCCGAGGTTGCCCGCGTATTCTGTAGAACACAAACGATGAGTTAATACTTAGCACGATGAAGAAAGTACAGGCCTAATATTAATAATTCTTAAGATATTACGAGTGAACAGAGTTGTCTTGTCGCTAATTAAATATAGTATTAGTTTTGTAATATAAGGGCAATTTTCAAACATTTTCTTGTTCAATGCATAAATTATAAATAAAAACTATCAAATTATGGCGTCATACTCCGGGGCAGAACCACCTAAAGTTTGATAAATTATGCTAAGTAAACGTGTTAAATGTTGAAAGCAAATAAGATCACACATCACAATGTACTTGCTTAACTATCAATAATAATATAATAATAATAATAATATGTGCTAGACAATTAACCTGTACTATAAGTACCAGAGCAACGGAATTCAATCTGGGGCACTTTCCAGAACACCCGAACCAGAACCAATTTAGAAAAGTTAGTTTCCCACATTGGTCCTACCAGGAATCAAATCCAGGACTCCCGCATCCAGCGCTCACAATGTAAACCGTTAGGCTACTGAGTTCGAGGCAATTGATGTGGTTTTTTGGCAAAAAAAGTAAGTATTCGAGTATATTACTACACCTGAATATTAAGTAATATTAGGGGTTAAAGTATGAAATTGCCGTTTTATTGCAATAGGTTCTTTGAATTTTCATAGAATCTTCATGGTTTGAGGTTTTCGAATGAAACTTTTTTCAAATGGTTTCTGTGATTTTTTTTTTTTTAAATTTGAAACATTTGAATATCGACTTTCAATTGTTTTTGTTATTCAATTTAGACAAGAAAGATGGATACTGCGAAAATTCGAGTGATTTTTAAATACGAGTTCCAACGCGGAACTAACGCGGCAGAAACAGCCCGCAATATCAATGCTGCGTTTGGAGAGGGGTCTACTAATGAACGCACCGTGCGATTTTGGTTTAAACGCTTTCGTGATGGAAATTTCGACTTAAAGAACGAGCCACGAGGAAGACCGCCCACACAGGTGAATAACGATGAATTAAGAGAGATAGTGGAAGCCGATCCTAGTCAAACTACCCAGGAATTAGCTGCATGGTTTAACGTTACCTTACCCACAATATTGACTCACTTGCGTCAAATCAATAAAATAAAAAAATACGAAAAATGGGTGCCTCATGATTTGACTGATCTGCAGAAAGAAACGCGTGTTGAAACTTGTGTTGCCTTGTTGAACCGGTACAGAAATGAAGGAATATTGGATCGAATTGTAACATGTGATGAAAAGTGGATTCTTTATGATAACCGGAAAAGAAAAATGCAATGGCTGACCCCAGGTCAAATGCCACAACAGTGTCCTAAAGCAAAACTTACCAATAAAAAGGTAATGGTAACTGTTTGGTGGTCTCAGCATGGTGTTATTCACTATAGTTTTCTCCGATCTGGTCAAGCAATAACGGCAGATGTCTATTGTGCCGAACTCCGAACCATGTTGACAAAACTAGCAGTAAAACAGCCCCGACTCATGAATCGATCTTCACCATTATTGCTCCACGACAACGCGAGACCTCACAAAGCACGAGAAACCATTTTGACCCTTCAGGAACTGCAGTTAGAAACCATTCGTCATCCTCCGTATTCACCAGACCTTGCTCCAACGGACTACCATTTTTTTCGTGATTTGGACAATTATCTACGTGACAAGAAGTTTTCTTCCCAGGAGGCAGTACAAAATGCTTTCACACAGTCTGTGCAGTCTAGATCGTCGGAGTTCTATCGCAAAGGCATTAATAACCTTCCCATTAGATGGCAGCAATGTATAGATAATAATGGCAACTATTTTGATTAAATAAATTTGTTAAAAATTTAAAAAATAAACAATTTAGATTTTTAGTACAAATCGGCAATTTCATACTTTAACCCCTATTATTTCATGATAATATTGTATATAAAAATTTCTACCGAAATTAGGTAATGTTACCCTTGAGCTTTAAGAAATTTAATCTGTTGTACCTAAGAGTAGGGAACAAGCGCCGCATTTTAGGCTTCATAACTTCTGAAGGTGAGATATTAGGAGTCTGCTGGGAGTAATAATAAAGGTGTCACTGGTTGGAGTGGTTGGTAGGCACTACAGTTGGTAAGTTTACATAATATTTATTGATAACTTAGATACAATATTTGCTGTCTAAATGGTATGTGTGTGTAGGCTCATAGAGATCAAGGGATCCCATTAATTCAAATCCAAAGAATCGGTCTAGGTCATATTAGAACAATATGATAGTAAGCTCTATGAAGCAGAATGAATTTGGAAGAGGTGTGTGAGAAGGATGGATACTCTATTAACGGCTGTTATGATAGAAAAGAATGTCGCATTTTAATTTTCATTATGAAAGAACCTTCGGCGTAGAGACAAGTGTTGTTACGTTGCGTGGCACATGGAAAAGTTAGTTCTTGTATTTTTACTAGCCCGAACATTGCTGTAGAAGCTATAGAATATCGAACACGAATGTCGTTAAGTTGTATATTGGAACGCGACACAATGTTCATTTTCGATAATCTATTTTTTTTAACGCACACGCTCATAGCTCCGTAGTGGGGAACCCGGGTGCCATGGGCACACACATACACAACCACAAATTACACCCAAACTCACGAGAGAAATAAATGCAGGCCATGCAAATATTTCTATCGGCCCATGATAATATAATAATAAGTAAGTTATCAAAACGGCTAGGCTCTGCAGTGTACGCGATTAAAAAAATAAGGAAACTTTCAGACGTCGAAACCGCTAGATTGGTTTACTTCAGCTACTTTCACAGTCTAATGACATACGGCATTTTGCTTTGGGGTAATGCCGCCGATATCAATAGAATCTTTGTCCTGCAGAAACGTGCAGTTAGGGCAATTTACAATCTAGGCCCCAAAGTATCTTTGAGAGATAAGTTTAAGGAAATTAACATTCTTACACTAGCCTCACAGTACATTTATGAAAATGTAATTTATGTTAAAAGGAATAGCAATTTATTTATGAAAAATAGTGACAGACATAACATTAATACGAGGAATAGAAATAAACTAGCTTTTCTTGATAGTCGTCTTCACAAAGTCAAAAAATCATTTAAGGGGCAATGTATACGCTACTATAACAAGATTCCGGTTGATATACAAAATTTGCCTTTCACGAGGTTTAAAACTATAGTGAAACAAAAACTTTATACTAAAGGTTATTATACAACTTCTGCGTACTTGGATGACAAAAATCCGTGGTAGTAAGCCGTTTAGCTCATGGAGGTAGTCTCGATCTCTGATGTTTCAAATAAAAAAAAAATATTGTAAATGTTATTTACAAAGAGCAACCCCTAGAGTTTCTTGCTCATTCTTCTCAGGGGAATCTGCCTTACGAATGAGCGGTAGAGTTTAACTATTGTGACGATTTCAAGTGTAATAATGCTTACCTATGAAATAAAGATTATTTTGAATTTGAATTTGAATGAATCGAACCCGGGACCTCTGCGTGGCAGACCAGCATGGTAACCTTTCGGCCACAGAGACAGTTAAAATATTGGTGTGTTTATGCACATACTTAAGGCTCAATTTACATTGCCACGGAATGGAAGAATTTCGTAAGCAGTTACGTAACGTACAAATTAAGTGTTTAGAAGTAGTTGCGATACTTTTTTTTTTTAGCTCGCATCTATTATTTCCATTTCGCGGCAATGTAAATTGAACTTTAAATAACAAACCTCTCATGACGTGTCTGATAATTTTCAAAGACCCGCCGCGTAGTGACAGAACCCGTTGTACGCGTTGCTTTATCGCAGGTGGACCCGCAGTGCAGACCTGGGTGCCAAATTACGTTACAAGGTTTATTTTGTAGTACAGTAATAGTATTTATAGCAACACATAATTTACTCGACTCACTTCCAAAATAATTCTATCGATAAGTTGCAGCGTGAAGAGACCACCCGAAAGTCTTCTGAGATACTGGGCGTCATCATCTAAATCTTCTGATTCTTGCTGAAACAGAGAGGTTTTTTTATAATAATATCAAGTGACAGGACGAACAAATCGTGCACCTGGTATTAAGTAACATGCTTGTCCATAACCGTTGCAGTGCCACTCAGAGCTTTAAACCGCTAAGATCTCAGGTGTACACCAACTGCGCCCTTCACTCAGACAAACTTTACAAGATTCACGTGCCTGTAATTTCACCAGCACCCCAGCCCTTCAAAACCGGAACGTAGTAATGCTTACATTATAGCTTGGCGGCAGAAATAGGTAAAGTGGCAGTACTTCCCTAGACGAACTCTTTCACATGAAACTCTACTGCTACTAAATTTAAAATGTTTAAATAGTTGTCATTGCAAAGGTGCTCGTGGGTTAATATTTTAACAGTGGATATGTCTGTTACATCCACGTCGTCTGTATCACCGATATACAACAAACTCATTAGGCGTGTATACAAAGTACATTCATGGCTGTGTCGAAAGTGTGTCCATACTAAGCATTACAACAGAGTGCACATTTTTTTTATGATACCACGTGACGAGACGAACAAGTCGAGTGCCTGGTGGTAAACAACACGCCTGTCCATAGTAGTTGCAGCGGATAACACAAAAGTAACGAGAACGAACACTCTCTGCTCCTCCCTAGCTTTAGATACCGCACCACGCCCCGCACATTGACTGAACGGGAACAAGGCTACCGGCGAGCCTTTTTCCCCGCTTTGATATTTGAATATAGTTTTCATTTATACATTTATTTACGAAACTTGTACGTTAATATATAACATCATTTTAAGTTACTATTTATAATGATCGTGAATTGTGCTAGGTACGATGTAAGTAAAAAAAACTTATGTCTGAGACTCATTCAGTTATAGTTTTCTTCATTTATTTAGTGCAAGAGTAATATTTGTATAAAAAATATAGATTTATTATACATAGGGTGCACTATAAGTTTCCGGAACTGGCCACTTACATAAACAATATTTAAAAAGTAATTATAACATTTGAAAATGGAACTCTGGCTGTAGAACACAGTTTGTTTCCTCTGACTGTCACTTGTTTTTACATTGTGGCGTCATTTTAGAAATTGGTTGTCTATATCACCATGGATTTAACTCGTGAAAATGTTCGTAGTATAATTTTCTAGTGTAATGTAACAGCTCGGCGGAGCTTCGCTCGGCTTCAAACTGCTTTTGCCGATGAAGCACCATGCAAAACGACAATTTATAGCGGTTTGCAGAATTGTGAGTGACGAATTTCGTAATGGTCGCTCGTCCACTGCTATGAACAACAAAAAGATGGATGCTGTGCGCCGTATGATCAAAACGGACAGGCATGTGACATACCATGAGATTCGGGCATCTTTAGGCATAGGTATGAGTCAAATACAATCAATACTACATAAACATTTGGGTGTGAAAAGTTGTGCTCTCGGTGGATCCCACACAATTTGACTGTGGCTCAAAAAACGGATTGCGTCACTTGGTGCAATGCCATGCTTACCAGATTCAACGAAGGGGCGTCAAATTTGATGTGTGACATAGTAACAGGTGACGAAACATGGATTTATAGTTACGATCCCAAAACAAAGCAGCAATCGAGCGTATGGGTCTTTCGAGATGAGCCGAAACCAACCAAAGTGGCGCGCGTGCAAAGTGCATTCATCCGATTGCTTCTTTTTTTTTAATAAAACTGGACACGTGGTTACTGTTGCTTTGGAGAATCGTTGTACCGTGAATAATGATTGGTACACGACCATTTGTTTGCCGGAAGTTATTGAGAAACTCCGTAAAAATAACCGTAAACGCCGCATCATCTTACACCACGATAATGCCCGTTCTCACACGGCCAGACAGACAAATGCATTTTTGAAGGTGAATAACGTTGACCTTATGTCCCATTCCGCGTACAGTCCCGACCTGGCACCTTGTAACTTTTTTATTTCCAAAAATTAAGAACCGCGGTTACGCGGTCAACGATTTTCATCACCTGAAAAGGCTGTCGAAGAGTATGAAAAATATGTTTCAGAGATTGTCACGGAGGAATGGCATAAATGTTTTCAAAATTGGTTCATTCGTATGAAAAAGTGCATTAACGCAAACGGATAATATTTTGAGAAACAGTAAATTCATTTCTGACCATTTATAGTATTTTTTCTTATTCATTCCGGAAACTTATAGTGCGCCACACGTATCAATATAATGAGACGCCATAACTTCGTGAACTAGTAGACAAGGGTTCTCGAATTTTCAATTTGTATTGCCGATAAATATTACGTAGGGAATATACCTAATTATGAACTATGTAATGATGATAAACTTGGACACACAATTTCAAATACCTTGGTTACCTTATTTACAAGCACTTGTCCAAAAGGTAACATTTTAAGTGCTTTTAATGTAGTTTTGAAATAAATCTTCAATATTACTCTAGTTAGTGAATTAATGAAAAGTATAATATTATATCGATATAAATACCTAATAGACATGTGTAATTGTTAGGATTCTATTAATAGAATCCTAAACAACAGGTTCGCGTTAGAATTTTCGCTATGTTGCCGCTCTGGCCACATAACGTAATTGTGCGAGAAAGTAATGGGTAACCCTGCCACTTCACGCAGACATTTACTCGTGTGCAGATCGCGCCTTGCTGTATATAGTAGTAGTAGGCAAATTTTCGACTGTTGTATGGAGTGTCCGTGGTGTGGTTGCAGTACAAGTTAGAACTATAATTAGAAGTTAGTAGTTAGTTAGAATTTAGTAGGTAGTTAGAAGTTAGTAGGTAGTTAGAACTTAGTCGTATAAATGTGAGGGGCATTGCCTTTGCGCCAGTCACCCTGAGAAATAAGTTGACATGTTTTGTGCGCTTGTAATCTCTCCAGCACCCTTATCCTTCAAAACCGAAACGCAGTAATGGTCATATTAGGGCTTGGGGGCAAAAAATAAGTAGGGTGGCAGTACTTTCCTGTACAAACTCTTTCACAAGGAGCTCTACTGCTGCTAAAACCATCATGCTTGTATAAGCGCGCAATGTTGTAAAGCTTAGGACACATTTTTGGGAAGGGGCGCACAATCGACCCGCCCCTTTTTGTAGTAATTAGCCTGCGCATGTGCGCAAATGCGCTTCTTACGGGCGCTCATCTTTAATGTTATTATTAATTTTACAACATATTTGCTCGTAAAGTGTTTCATTACGCACTTGTGCGTTATTGTAATGTAAAACGCACAAGTGCGTTATTGTAATGTAAAACGCACGAGTTTTTAAAAAAAATAAAGTAACATGCACGGTTTTTTAAGATGCTCCGTCTAAAAATGAACGATACTTTTTTAAATCTTTGCAAAGAGTTTTTATGTTAGAAAAGTGGTCAATATTTTATGAATAAAATTAACTTTGGGAGATAAAATATAGTAAATAAACATTTAATTCTTTCATTTAATTAATTTTGACAATAAATTACAACCATTTATCTGTAACAAAAACACAAAAATATTAATTTACTTTATCAGTAATACTGGCTATTTTTATACCTTTGCCTAAAAAAAATGTTGATGTGCGCGCATGGCTAATTTGTGGACAAGTAAAAATTATTTCGCGCGCTTTTTCTTTTCACTGTATTGTTTTTATTTGAAAATGTCGTCAAGTAGTGATGAATTTATTAATTTGACACCGCCACAAGTCTTAAACGCAGCGAAAAAGGCTACTCTAAGCCTCTTACCTGAAAAATCGATAGATATTTACAAGCGTATCAAAATTTCATCATATGGAAAACAAGCAAAGATGCAAATTCATTTTCAGAAAATGTGTTTTTAGCCTATTTCATGGAACTGTCTCAAAAATATAAGTCAAGCTCATTGTGGTGCTACTATTCAATGCTAAAAAGCACTATGAAAACAAACCATGGTATTGATATCAAGTCATACTCCAACTTGATAGCATTTCTAAAAAGACGCTCGAATGGCCATGTAAGTAAAAAGTCGAAAGTATTTTCGGCTGACAATATCAAGAAGTTCCTTAAAGAAGCTCCGGATTGGCGATATTTGGCAACAAAGGTCGGTTGAAACTAAATTATTATTATTAATTTCTTTCACTTTCGTATTTCTTTACAATATAGGTGTTTATACGTTCTTTTTATCTCTTTTCAGGTTGTATTAATATTCGGTATAAATGGTGCATGTAGACGTCAAGAGTTGGCAAACATAACAACTAATGATGTCGAGAACCATGGGCGGGTTCTTCTTGTCCAGGTCAAAAACACAAAAAATAAAATTCCAAGGTCGTTCACAATACAGGGGCCTTTTTACGACGTAGTGAAGAAATACGAAGCGCTTCGTTCAACAAAAGCTAATTCCAACAGATTTTTTCAAAATTACCAAAATGGAAAATGCACTAACCAACCCATTGGCATTAATAAATTGGGAGCAATGCCGAAAGAAATTGCCACTTTCTTAAATTTGCCTCAAGCACATGAATACACAGGGCACAGTTTCAGAAGGTCCTCGGCTACATTGCTCGCCGATTCAGGTGCGGACTTATTGACACTAAAACGCCACGGAGGACGGCGGTCAAGCAATGTAGCCGAAGGATACATAGAAGACTCGATAAGAAATAAAGAAGAAATTAGCTCTCGCATTACAAGGAACATAAATTTGGAGTCAAGTGTTGATGTCGCGAATTATGTCGCGATTTAGTATAAGTTTTGTGATATCAAGCATTAATAAATTTAATCTGTTATGATACCTAAGAGTAGGGAACTAACACGGCAGTACAGGCATCTTAAATGAAGGTGAGATATTAGGCATCTGCTGGAAGTGCACTGGTTGGTCGGCACTACAGTTGGTAAGTTTGCACAATGTTTATTACTAACGTAGATACAGTATTTGTTGACTAGACAGCCAGAAAATAGAGTATGACGAATCAGTAACAGAATTAGAATGAGATCGCCACTTGTACTGAAGGTACAAGGGGGCATGAAGCGGTGGCAGAGGAAGGGCTGTAGGGGTGTGTGTGGAGGCCCATCATAGCGATCAGAGGATCCCACTACATCAGATCCGGACGATCGATATGAGGTCAAGGACCTGTTAGGACAATTATAGTAGTCCTATGAAGTAGAATGGAGTTAGAAGAAGTGTACATAAAGAAAGATATTCTTGAAACATTTTTCTGGTATGTCAATCAAAGCAACTCATTTTTTGCCTGGGGAAGTCCGTCGTCTCGCCATCGTAACTTATAAGTCAAGTAGCAAAAGGTTTGGTAACGAAGAAGTCATGAAGTCGGTGGACCTTGATTCGTTCGGGGATGACCGAGACCAAAGTTTCAACCTCATATGTTTGTGGGGGACTGTGGTCAACGAAGAAGTAATGAAGTCGGTGGACCTTGACTCGTTCGGGGATGACCGAGACCAAAGTTTCAACCCCATATGTTTGTG
>NW_020653945.1:14597051-14620699 GCF_003589595.1 Hyposmocoma kahamanoa
TTGATTCGTTCGGGGATGACCGAGACCAAAGTTTCAACCCCATATGTACGTGGGGGACTGCGGTCACAATTGAAGTTCTGAAGTCTAGACCAAAAGTCAACCTGATTATTGTATTGTAGATTTAGCCAAACTTGTATGATAAATACTGAAGTCAAGTAATTGATGTGAGACGACGGAACTTAGAAATGAATAACCTTTTGGAAGGCATCATTCTTATTTGCTATGACGTCGTAGTGGAATAAATTTCGACTCAATAACTTTGTGCGAAAAGACGTGTTAAAAATAAAAATAGTTTGATGTTTTTGTGCCCATTATTAATTACCCCCGCACCTAAATATGCAAAAATATGTATTTTCTATTTTATATATTCCTGCCTATTGTAGTAATACATAGTCCGTTACCAAGGTAAGCGTTCATTTACGTTCTAAAACGAATGACCTGGAAATTTTAACCACATGAATAGTAAGTATCCGAATGTCAACCGGAAATACTTACTATTTTCATATGGCAATACTTTTAAACGATTGTTAACCCGACCAAATGAAGAGCCGTGGGGAAACGAGAATTTCACAGAAAGGAGATGATTTTTAATTTCCTCTATTAAGAAGTTGCATTTGTTGCGTAACCGGAAACGTGTTCCCTATACTTTTCATATAAAATGTTTCGTTTGGATGTTGTATTACTGTGCTCGAAAATTGAAAATTGTTAATACTGTGCGAATAGTAATTGCTTTAATTGTAATAAAGTTTAAAGACTTCAGAATTGTAAATTCTTATAAGATTTCAAAGTATTACCGGTATTTTAGGCATTTAAGTAAGTTTTTACGAAGTTTAACTTGAAGATGGAGGACGCTTTACTTCTACGCCTACTACTAAAACGCCTACATGACTCAATTACTCTTACGACAGAGTTATGCGTACAGACAAAAAGCGAGGGTGTTACCGAGCAGGAAATCTGCATTGCATTGAATTCGTTACGGGCTCATACAGCCAATGTTGCGAATGAAATTCATATTTACATTGAAAAAAGTACTGAGATTAACCAAGATATTGTGACACGATGCACAGTGTTGCATTTAGAAGCGGAGGATAAGATAATTGCACTTAATTCAATTCTTAATCATATCGATTCTCAGAAACCAGAAACAACCCAACAGACTAAACTTCCTAAGCTCAGTCTTCCTAAATTCAATGGAAACATTTTAGGCTGGCATGATTTCTGGGATCAATTTGAGGCTGGTATACATAACAAGTCATTACCTGATGTTGATAAACTCTCATACCTGTTAGCATCACTCGAAGGTACAGCAAGAGAAGCTGTAGAAGGTATAGGCATAACAAACCAGAATTATAAAATAGTCATTGAAACCCTAAAGAAAAGGTTTGGACATAAAAATATGTTAATAGACTCCCATTATGAAGAACTCTAGAAAGTTACAATGGCTGGTTCATCAGCTACTGAATGCAGAAAGGTTTTGAATAACATTGACAAGAATTTACGGATCCTGGAATCTCTCGGAGAAGATATTAATAACAATCAACTTAGAGTTACAATATTGAGCAAGTTCCCACAGAAAATAATCTATAAATTAAATATGGCATTACAAGGAGCTGATTCGGTAAAGATCATCCGGGACCAATTAGAAATAATAATCACAGCTATGGAGCTGTCACAGAAGATATTTCCCATTCACAGTGAACCGACGAAAACGGCAGACATAGACATAACAACAACTGATGCTTTATTTATTAAAGATGAGAAAAGGAAAGCATTTGTAAAATGTGGAAGGCCATCTAGAGAAAGTAACAACATACAGAAGCGCAGACTACCCTCCAAGTTTAGAAAGCAAGATACAATTTCAAAACGATGGAAAGGACAATGTGTGTTTTGTGAGGGCCCGCATTATAATGACACCTGTTCGAAATTTTCTACTATGAGTGCCCGAAGAAAGAAACTAGGACCAAGATGTCACCTTTGCTTTAAGATAGGACATTTCATAAAAGATTGTAATATTAAGAAACCATGTTATCATTGCAAGGGTACACACAATCGAGCCTTGTGCCTAAAGAAGTTTGCCGTAAGGAGTAAGGAATTATCCGACTATAAATTAGAAACAAATTGTTATTCTATGTTTAACCAAAGTTCATTTTTGCAGACGGCAGTGGTGACTATAAAGAGTCAGAATGAGGAAAGAAAATGTAGGCTACTATTAGATAGTGGCAGCCAACGAAGTTACATCACACAGCAATTAGCAAATGAACTAAAGTTAGTTATTGATAAAGTAGACCAACTAATAATATTTACCTTTGGGTCCGAATCACCTACACAAACTGCAAGTCCTTCTGTTAAAATTGAATTAAAGACTGGGCGAGAAACTACAAGAAAGATACGAGCAAATGTAGTACCTCACATCACGAACAAAATATCAGTGCCTAAAGTAGATAAGAAAATATGTGTTGATTTATTAGCTGATGATGGCTCTGCAGGAGAGAAGATAGATAGCTTAACTGGAAACGATTATTACTTTTCATTCTTTAAATCAGAAAGTAAGAAATTGTGTAACAATTTGTTTTTAATCAATACTGAATTTGGTTGGATATTAAGTGGCAAGGTTGATTCAAATGATCAAAATATATTATCAATAATTACTTATTGTCAATGCCATGGCCCAGAATGTATGTACTACACAGAGCCTGACCTTCCTCTCAGAAATACAGATTTGACATTTTTGTGGTCACTAGAAAGCATAGGGATCTTAGATTCTCCTAAGGCTACTAGAGAAGATGAAGCAGTAAAACACTTCAACAACAATGTCAAGTATGTAAATCAAAGATACATGATTAAGTGGCCTTGGATTCAGTACCCACCAGAAATACCTACTAATTTTGGACTAGCATATGGAAGGTTGAAGGTGCTGCTATAGCGAATTGATAAAAATACTTTGGAAGAATATGAACAAATTCTCAAAGCACAACTGCAAAGTGGCACGATAGAATTAGTCGAACCTGAGGATGATGTAGCATCAAGACAAAGAATTCCACCTTTGCACTATCTACCCCATCATATAGTCAAGCAAGAGGAGAAAAAAAGGTAGGTTGGTGTATGATGCTTCAGGGAAACTAAAAAATCATAAAAGTTTGAACGAGTGCATGTATAGAAGACCTTCTTTGATTGGAGACTTACTCGCAATTCTCCTACAATTTCGTACTTATAAAATTGCTATTACAGCTGATGTAGAAAAGGCTTTTCTGCAGATAGGTCTCCAAATAGAAGACAGAGATGTCACAAGATTTCTATGGCTTAAACATGTAAATCAACCAATATCTAAAGAAAATTTACTACACCTGCGATTTTGTAGAGTGCCTTTTGGGATTATTTCAAGTCCATTCATACTAACTGCTACAATAAACTACCATATTTCACAAAACTACCCAGACTTATTGTCAAAGATTGCCGATAAATGCTACGTAGATAACCTTGTGACAGGATCAAAAACAGTAGAAGAAGCGCAACAGTTGTACAAGGACACAAGGAGAGTTTTCCAAGATTTGTCAATGAATATCCGTGAATGGAACTCTAACAGTCCTGATTTCCTTAAGACAATTCCACAAGAGTACAGAGCAAAGACTTCTGCAGAAACCAAGATGTTGGGTTTAGTGTGGGACACTAAAAAAGACACTTTGCATCTAAAAATAAACCCCACTTTCACATTCATCCACTTTCACACATTCACCCTTAATATTACCTGCTAAATTGTTACTCCAATAGCTATGGGAAAATAAACTCAAATGGGACACACTACTACCTGAGGAGTTAAAACAGAAATGGGATGAAGTGGCTAGTCAGCTTAAACAGTCGTTTAAGGATGGTTCGAAATGTAGTTATACCACGATTTGCTTGTATTGCACCAGAAGAAAAAACAGTCACATATGAATTACACTGTTTTACAGATGCATCAAAAGATGCCTATGCTGCAGTTCTCTACTTACGTTCAAGTAATGGAGTGAATACCAAGGTAGCCTTCTTAATATCCAAGTCTAGAATTACACCAAAACAAGACAAAGATAACTTGAAAATTCCAAAGTTGGAATTACTCGGATACTACATTGGAAGTAAACTAATTTTGTATGTCAAAAATGTGATTGGACTAACAATTGAACATCAATACTTGTGGACAGACAGTATGATCGTTTTGGGTTGGATGAAATCAAATAAATTATTACCACCATTTGTTTCAAGAAGAATCAATACAATCAG
Source organism: Hyposmocoma kahamanoa (assembly GCF_003589595.1). Lineage (NCBI taxonomy): Eukaryota > Metazoa > Arthropoda > Insecta > Lepidoptera > Cosmopterigidae > Hyposmocoma > Hyposmocoma kahamanoa. Next base: position 14,601,309 of record NW_020653945.1, read on the forward strand.
GCAAAACAAAGAAATTCAGCCTTGCTACATCAACACAGACAGTAATCCTGCCGATGTAGCAACACGACCTGACCTTTGGACAGAGAAAAATCACTTGTAGTTCCAAGGTCCATCATTTCTACTTAAGGACAAAAGTGAATGGCCACAAAGTATATATCTTGGAAGTGAGGAATCGTCTTGTGTGTTGGGGGAGAGTCTGGACGGACTATGTCCAGATATAATAATGATGACTAATGACGAAGAGGATATAAATGAACTCACTGGGTGTAGCTCACCAAAACAAGGTTGTTACCAGCTGGAGAATACCCGGGAGGTGAAAAATGTGAAGACACTGCAAAGAAAATATTTTCCTAATGAAGTTGAAGGTAAAGTAACGCATCTCACCAGAAATTTAGGTCTGTATCTTGATGTGGACGGTGTGTTGAGATGCCGTGGACGGATGGCTAACACCAACTGGTCTTACGATACCAAACATCCTGCTCTCATCCCTAGAGATAGTGAGTACACAAGCAAATTGATACAAGAAATTCATGAGAAAAACTATCATGTAGGTGTGTTGCTTCTTCGCAAAGCTTCTCTCTTATCAAGCTTAACGTATGTTGGGCTTGATAAGAGAGAAGTTTTGGATACCTCAAGGAAGAACACAAGTACAAAAGATATTAAGACACTGTGAGAATTGTGTGAAGCATGGAGGGGGTCCCTATAAGCTACCGCCAACCTCAGATTTGCCAGCAGAACGAGTTAATTTAAGTGCCCCTTTTACCTACACCGGTATGGATTATTTTGGTCCACTTTACATCATTGGAGAAGTAGGCAAGGAAAAGAGATGGGTATGTTTACTTACCTGCTTAGCTGTGAGAGCCATCCATATGGAAATAGTGAAAGATTTAACTGCCGACGAGTGTCTACTAGGTTTAAGACGCTTTGTTGCGAATCGGGGAAAACCTGAGGTAATCATGACAGACAATGCAACCCTTTTTAGACTGACCGCAGAAGTTGTCTCAGATACAATCAAATGGAAGTTTATACCGCAACTAGCACCTTGGCATGGGGGTTTTTATGAAAGGATGGTTGGACTTGTCAAACATTGTATTATGAAGAGGACCCTGGATAAACATTTCTTAAGGGAAACACAGTTACTTACTGTGGTCAAAGAAATAGAGTCTGTTTTGAATAGTCGACCCCTGACATGTGTTGGCTCCGACCCTGAAGAAATATTGAAACCAGCCGATTTTCTTTCATTGGGGAAATAAATTGCTCTGGAACCGTTAAATGAAAATATACCATCTGGAAGTACATCGACAAAACAAGCCCTAATAGAAGGTTGGATAAGAGGACACAAGATCGTGGCAGAATTTAGAAAAATGTTTACCACTCAATATTTATTCAGTCTTAGAGAAAAATACAATTACAGTCCAAAGCAGCCCAGAATAACAAATAGTAATATGCCAGAGGTCGGTGACGTAGTTCAAATCAAAAGTGATGTCAAGAACAGAAATAAGTGGAAGGTAGGAAAAATAATTTCATTGACTCGTGGAGCTGATGAGGAGTGTCGGATAGCAAAAGTGAAAGTAGGCAATTCAGAGTACACTCGCTCGGTAGGTCACTTATACCCACTTGAAGTAAATAGTAAGAGGAATGAAAGTGAAGGTCTTTCTGAGCAAGTTCCTGAAGTAGAGATTGCCAAGTCCTCTGAAAGTCAAGAAACAAATTCTGCTAAGCCGCCTGCTGGAGGGGTGGAAGTAGGACACGAGCTGTCTGAGGCTCTGGATGACCTAACGCCAATAAGAGTTAAGAGGAAAGCAGCAATCAGAGCAAGAGAAAAGATGACCGAACTTACTCGCAATCTTCTCACACTTTTGTAGTTCCTGTGGCGCCCGGAGTGTCGCGAATTATGTCGCGATTTAGTATAAGTTTTGTAATATCAAGCATTAATAAATTTAATCTGTTATGATACCTAAGAGTAGGGAACTAACACGGCAGTACAGGCATCTTAAATGAAGGTGAGATATCAGGCATCTGCTGGAAGTGCACTGGTTGGTCGGCACTACAGTTGGTAAGTTTGCACAATGTTTATTACTAACGTAGATACAGTATTTGTTGACTAGACAGCCAGAAAATAGAGTATGACGAATCAGTAACAGAATTAGAATGAGATCGCCACTTGTACTGAAGGTACAAGGGGGCATGAAGCGGTGGCAGAGGAAGGGCTGTAGGGGTATGTGTGGAGGCTCATCATAGGGATCAGAGGATCCCACTACATCAGATCCGGACGATCGATATGAGGTCAAGGACCTGTTAGGACAATTATAGTAGTCCTATGAAGTAGAATGGAGTTAAAAGAAGTGTTCATAAAGATACTCTATTTAAAGGTTATTGTGGTAGAAAGAATGTCGCATATGTAATTTACATTATGATTGAACCTTAGGCGTGGCGACAGTTGACTTTCAACCATCTACGAGCACACACGCGTACATTCCACCTTCGTCGCCGCAGCCGCAACCGCCTCCGCCGCCGCCACCGACTGCAGAACTCTGTGGTCTCGTTTCTCCTACTTTCACTCAAGAGAGTGAGAGAGAGACTGGGGAGATTGTAACTAATAATAATAACTTGACAACATTAAAAATGCCAACTGGCAACGTAACAAACACTTTTAAAAATTGTTCAAATTTCTATAACTGCTTTAACAAGTAATTAAAGATTTATTCGTTTAAGAAAGTCATAGTCTTATTTATTTCCTCGCAAATATGTTATAAAACGTCGTATGACATACGTGCGCTTTGAAAATTACAGCCTCTGCTTTCTTATAGCAATATCGCCTCGGCTGTCATTTTCAACTTACCGCACTTATATCATAATGTACTATTATAAACCGCATCAAGAAGCCAATCGAACAACAACGAAAAGCCTACGGGCAGTTATGAATCTTTTATCAATGCAAACTTTTCTACATACATCTAAAATTGGTGGAGATTTTTAAGAATAATAATTTTCATAATTTTATAGCACTAAAATTTAATGAAATATATTACCTCCATGTCTTTTTCGGCGCGGTCAACCTTATCCATATATTTGAAATGCAATTCCATAAGGCGATCGACTTTCTCAAGGTCGTTTTCAGTGAACTTTGCAAGCAATCTCTGCCTTTGCGTACCTTGACAGTTACGTAGCATGGATGCTATTATGGACACCACGTGTTCTGCAAATTATATTGATTAATCGTAATTTATTTAAAAGATCATATCGTTGATTTAGTGCATCAAGTCATTAATTGACATATTATTATAATTTATATGGCAATTAATGACTTCTTGCAATGAGTCGACGATATAGTCCAGTTCGACATTCTTATTATATGTTTGATATGTAATTTACTTGATCTACGGATGAATTATAAATGAACGGCATTCAAGGTAACACTATTGTTATGTTAAGTATACTAAATTAATATTTATCATATAATTATCTATATAATTATAATTATATTATTATTTACATAATTATCTTATATTCTTATTTCTACAAGAACCCTAAATATACTAATTAAGCGGTATTACATTATTTTATTATTAATACAAGTAAATACCATAACACAAGTTTGGAATAAATATATTGAGCAGAAATAATATTTATGATAATAATATGGAATGTGCAGAACTCAATATTACAACAATTATCAAACACCGTACTGACGAAGGGAATAAACATTGAATATCAGGAACACAAGGAAACTACTTTCGAGTGTTTGGCTCCTGTCAGTATACACGTGTCGAAATTTAAATTGGTACTTTCCGAGTGAAATTGGTTGCCTTTTTTGTATAGTTTGTGGTGCTGTTGTTGTGTTTGTGAAGGTAACTTTAGTTACTAACTGGTGATGGACGACGATAATCCCCCTGACGGGGGAGGCGGCTTCTCTACTGGCGGTTTCTTAAACCCCGATTCTCAAATGGATTTCGACCATTATCCCACCCAAAATGTTAATTCCAGGCCTAAAAAACGTGCCAGTGATGAAGCATCTTCCTCCCAAACTACATCGGAGCAACCTCCGAAACGTTCTTCAAACGCTCCTCCAAATGCATCTGCCCAACAAACCTACAGCTTACCCCAATTTGCTGACGGTATGAAATTAAAATATAGTGAATCTGATAAGGGTCCATTTATAGTTCACGTATCGAGAGAAGAGTCCAACCCCTCATCTGGTCTTACAATCAAATTATTGACGTTTGCCCAGTTCCTAAGTAAGAATGGTATACATGGGATTGCAAAAGACGGTATCAAAGCTACAGGGCGCAATCGGGTTGTAGTTACTTTTGTTAGTGCAATATCCGCAAACAAATTTATTGAAAATTCTCTCCTCACCTCGAATTCTTACAAAGCAATTATCCCCACTTTTCACTTGATAAGAAATGGTATTGTTAGAAACATTCCGATAGAGTGGACTATGGAAGAACTGGTCAAGTCAATTGATTGCACTAATGGCTCCCAAGCCATTAAGGCCAGACGTCTAAACAGGAAAGAATATATTGATAACAAACCACATTGGATCCCCTCCCAAACAGTAATGGTCTCTTTCCTTGGCAAAGAGCTACCTGAAAGAGTCCTGTGTTATCATACATCCCTCCCGGTAGAGATCTATACTCTACCAACCATACAGTGCAACAATTGCTGCCGCTTTGGTCATGTGAAAGCCCAATGCCGTTCAAAGCCCAGGTGTTTCAGATGTAGCCAACCACATGCTGGAGATTCTAGTGGTACCTCCCAACCAACGTGCTTACATTGTTGTGGCCCCCATATGGCCACGGATCCCTCTTGCCCTGAACAAGCCAGACAGAAATCTATTAAGGTTGTTATGTCAACAGAAAACATCCCATACTCGGAGGCTTCCCTTAGATTCCGGACTGTACGTAAATCTTTTGCTGACAGTGCTCGCCCTATGACAGCTCAACCTCCTGCAGCAACCCAATGTTCTCCTACAACCTCTCAACCTCATAATTTCCCCCCTCTTTCCCTAAGCTCCTCCCAAAGAAAAACTGTTTATTTTGAACGCCGACTCTGGGTTTCCCCAAAATCTGGTTTCGATAAAGTAAGCCACAATGACCTTATTATGACTCCGCAGTCCACACAACCTAATGGCTGTGCTATTAATTCAGACTTATCAAACAATACCTCCAGAAACGAAAATCTTATTGAATTACTTATCAACACACTTATCAATATTATTTCTAAATTTGATGATTCCCTACCTAACAATGTCATTCAATCACTGAATAAATTAAACTCTTTAATCCATATTAATAATGACCCCAATCCTACAATGGAACTGTAAGTCAATACGTCATAAAAAACATGAAATAATTGATTTAATAAATAACTATAAGCCCACCATCCTGGCTATCTCGGAAACATGGCTAAAGCCATCTTCGCGTTTTAGGATTCCTGGTTTCTCATGTCTCAGGGATGATAACAACAATGGATATGATGGCTGTGCTCTAATTATTAAAAGACCCACTATTTATTCTTTATTACACCTTCCTTCTCACTCCCCGAATTTTAATGTTGTAGCAGCTAGAGCTTTAAACATAACATTTGTTTCAGTATACATCCCCCATCCTGATCAATCTATCTTCACTGAACTAGACTCCATCCTTGCTTCTCTCCCATCCCCTCTTGTTGTGCTTGGTGATTTTAATTGTCATCACACAATGTGGGGCTCTAACCATTGTTCATCTCCTGCCACCTTTCTTAGTGACATGCTTGATAATAACAATCTCTGTGTTGTAAACGATCGTTCCCCTACGAGAAGAACTTCTCCCGCCCAAAATCCCAGTTGTGTTGATCTTTCCCTAATTTCTTCTGAATTAATTTCCAAATTCTCTTGGAGAGTACTTTTCAATTCTTATGGCAGTGACCATCTTCCTATAATAATAACTTTCGCTCAGTCTGTCCAGTTGGCACCGCCTGCAACACCCCTCCTTAAATTTAAACTGAATAAGGCTAAATGGGATGAATTCTCTTCATTAGTGGAAGTTAAAACTAGGTTACTCCCACTAATTAGAAATGAGAATTTCCTTGCAATCTATGAGGATTTCATTAACATTCTGCTTTCTGCTGCTGATCTCTCTATCCCTCTTAAAAAATCTAAGAAAGACACCATCCCCTCCCCCCCATGGTGGGACTCCGACTGTACAGAAACTATTCTAGAACGCAATGGTGCTGAAGAACTTTTTTTGGATAATCCTAACATTGAAAACTTTTTGTCCTTCCAGAAGCTCAATGCTAAATCCAAAAAGCTGTTCTCAAAAAAAAAGCGCCTTGGCTGGTCTCAGTTTTGCGAGAACCTCTCTCCTCGTGTAAAATCTTCTCTAGTTTGGAAAAATTTTAAAAAGTTTTCAGGATCTCGTGTATCCAATACTTTCTCCAGTAATGAGCCCTCAACTTGGATCGATGACTTTATTAATAGATTGGCCCCTCCTTCTGTCCCATCTATGGACTGTTTCCCTCCCTCCTTTTCCCCAAACTCTAATGATAGAATGGATGAACCATTTTCCTCTGTAGAACTGTCTTCAGTTTTGAACCACCTAAGAGACTCTACACCTGGAATCGATGGTATCCCATATTCTTTTATTAAGAACATCTCAAATTCTTCGAAAACTGTCCTACTTAATATTATCAATAAAATCTTTGAAAATGGTGATATTCCACACTCCTGGAAACTTCAAGTTGTTATCCCTATTCATAAACCAGGTAAGGATCCAAGGGATCCTGCCTCATATAGACCCATTGCGCTGTCATCAGTATTATGCAAAACATTGGAACACCTCATCAAAAATAGATTAGAGTGGATATTGGAGAGCAAAGGACTTCTATCCAGGTCGCAGTTCGGATTCCGTAAGGGTATGGGCACTCTTGACAGCCTCAGTACCTTTTCTACTGAGATTAGACTCGCACTCACCAGAGGATTGTACTTTGTTGGTGTCTTCCTGGACGTGACAGCCGCTTATGACAATGTTCATCTCCCGCTACTCAGGCAAAAAATGCATCAGCTGAGTCTACCAGTGAGGATGATTAACATCATTTATAACATGCTAATGTCTCGCTCCATCTCAGTACGTATCAATGGTTCTCTTCTCCCCCCCAGAATGATATGGAAGGGACTCGCACAAGGTTCTGTCTTGAGCCCCATCCTTTATAGTCTATACACTGCTGTCCTTGATAAATCTGTTGACTGCTTCTGTGATATTCTACAGTATGCAGACGATTTAGCACTCTATTATTCCTCAGAGTCTCTTGATGAATGCACTATCCAACTAAATACTGCCATTAGATACTTGCAAGATTGGCTCACTAATCACTGCCTTCTCCTATCACCCAATAAAAGCTCAATAGTAGTATTCACAAGAAAAAGACGTGTCCCACATATACAAATTTTCCTAAATGATGAACTGATCCCTGTACTCGACAAGGTTAAGTTTCTAGGCTTCTTTTTTGATTCCCACATGACTGGAATCCCTCACCTAAATTATATTAAAAATAAATGTGAAAAGGGTATTAATATTATTAGAGCTCTGTGTGGAGTATGGTGGGGAGCCCACCCTTATACCCAAAAATTGATGTACAATGCTGTAATAAGGAGTCATTTTGATTACGCTTCATTTTTATTAGAACCTTGTAACAAATCCGCTGTTAACTATTGGGATAATATACAAGCTAGATGTCGTCGTGTTATATTAGGAGCGATGAAATCATCTCCAATCAATGCCATGCAGGTTGAGAGCTTAGATCCTCCGTTATGTTTCCGTCGTCAGTACTTATGCGACCGTTTCTTTTTCAAAATCTCACAAAATTCTGCTCACCCCTTACTTGCCCCTTTTTTTTTTTTTTTTTTACGTGGGGAAATCCTCATGGATATCTCTCTGCTGCGGGGGCAACAGAGAGATCATGTCGGACTCCTACCGACTAAAACCCCACGGTGTTCCGTCCCTGCTCCTTTCTGTTGTCGGGACTACGGGAACGCTTTCGCACTCTTCCGCGGTCCCGACGGCGCTGGCCCTCGGCCGAGAGCCCCTTCCCATTGAGGTGGAGCTGGAGAAACACCACCCCATTCAACACTTACAGGGGCACGCAGGAACACCGCGCGCGCCACCTCGGGATCTATACATTACGGGCGGCGGACACCCCCGCGTCCACCGCCAAAATCCCTATTATGGGGGTTGAAGGAGGGCATGATAGTGCCTCCTCCGACGCCCTGCTCTCCTGCGGCGGATTGGAAGAAGGGTGGTAGCCTCCCTCTCCCGCTCCGCAGCTTCCTTCTGCGACATTACGTGTTCGCAGAAGGATACTACCTCCATCCACGACCTGTCACTTTCCAGCATTGATTTGATCATTGCAGGGAGTGACAGGTCGTGCCCCACTGCGGCAACAAGTTCACGGCGCTCATTGGCCCAGGCTGGGCACACCTGCAGCGTGTGCTGTGCCGTGTCTTCACAGCAGCCACAATGGTGACATTCGGTTGTCGGTTCCCTCCGCGCTATATGACACAGGTACTTTCCGAAGCAACCATGCCCGGAAAGCACCTGCACCAGCCGGAAAGTCAAGGACCCATGCGCCCTGTCCATCCAGTTCTCAAAAACCGGACGGATAGCCTCCACGGTCCAGCTCCCGGCTCTGGGTTGGGTCAGTCGCCCCCTCCACTTTCTAAGCAGGGACTGATGCGCATGAAACTTCCACGACTGCACTTCCTGCAGCGTGGGATCCTCGCCACGGAGACGGAGGTCAATGCGCCATTGATACATGGCAGCATAGACCTCCGCCTCCAGGTCCCAGGGAGGAGACCCCGCTAACAAGCATGCCGCCTCATAGGATATGGTGCGATATCCTCTGATAGCCCCGACCGCCATCACCCTCTGAGATCTCCTCAGGAGTGCGATGTTTTTCTCTGTGAGGGCGTCAGACCATACGGGAGCCCCGTATAGAGCCATCGAGCGCACCACTCCCATGTACAGGCGACGGCTGCTCGCTTTGGGCCCTCCGAGGTTGGGCAACAGCCGCTTTAAAGCAGCAGCCGTTCCCATTAAACGAGGGATCATGCGAGTAAAGTGCTCGCGGAAGTTCCATCGAGAGTCGAGGACGAGACCAAGATACTTCATCGTGGGCTCGACTCCGATGCGAGTCTCACCGATAGTGATATGAGAACTCCGTGGCGGCGCCCGCCGAGGGCCATGAAAGCACATGGCCTCCGACTTGTTAAGCGCCACCCGGAGTCCCAACATCTCTATTCTACCGACAACCTGTGCCACCGCCTCCGTGGCAAGACGGGCAGCGTCCGCGAAGGTCTCACCTCGTACCATCACCAACGCGTCATCGCAGCGTAGCAGATCATGCTGGCGCCCGGAGGGAGATCTCCCCGTAACACCCAATCGAATCCGATGTTCCACAGGAGCGGTCCTAGCACTGACCTTACTTGCCCCCTTGACTCAACTAGCGAACCTTGTTACAACTTCTAAATACTGAGAACATAAGAGCCCTCCATGCCTTTTAAAAAGCTTTAACAAATCTCTCATCGGCCCCCCTATCAATCAATACTCTGGTAATCCATTGTTTTTAATCGATTTTGATGCACTAATTTTTAAACCCAACATTGTTACCAATTTAGGAATTGTCAAAGATGACCCTAACGCTGGAATACTTTTTAATAAAATAGTTAATGAGAAATGGAACGGTTGGCTCAATATCTTTATAGATGCTTCCAAATCCACCACAGATGATTTTGTTGGCTCTGCCGTCTGGATCCCTACATTTAATATCTCCTTAACTTTTAAATCTCCCTCTAAAGCATCCGTATATTCGGGTGAGGTGATCGCTGTTTTTGAGGCAGTTTCATATGTTAAATCCCACAAATTAGACAAATCTGTAATTTTTACACTCTCGTAGCTGCCTGGACGATCTGTTAAAATTCCCCTTTCGTAGCAAAGATGTTCACCCAATCAATCTTAAAACAAAAGAGCTCCTTTACAATTGCTCTAACCTTGGCATTCAAATTGTTCTTGTTTGGGTTCCTGGACACTCTGGCATTTCTGGGAACGAACAAGCGGATAGATGGGCTAAATGGGCGATTCATTCTGGTACCATTATATATGATAAATGTTTTTCTCAAGACTTACGCTCCCAGGCTAAGATTGATTTACACAATAACTGGAAGACTTACTGGTCGTCTTCTAGCAGACAAAAAGGCAAATATTATGCTGGTCTTCAACCAGTAATACCCAAGAAACCTTGGTTTTTCGAGTTCCGCGAGGCCAGTAAAAGAACAACTTCAACTATCATCCGATTGCGCCTAGGACATAACTGCAGACCCACTTTTCTTGCTAAGCTCAGGATAAGGGATCACTCCCTTTGTGAGTGCGGTCTTGAACAAGGAACTCTTGACCATATATTTTTTAACTGTGCATTATATCCCGTCTCTTTATACGATCTTCTTCCAGATTGTATCCCTCGTCCCACAAATTTTTATAGTATCCTTTCTCCCCTAAAACCTCCGCTACTATTTACTCTATTTAAATATATTGAACAAAATAACATACGGTTATAACTTTTACTATGTGCACGGCATGCGTTTATGCTTTTCATCCAAAGTAGCTAGTCAAATAACCCCGTGTTTTGTCTTTGTCCATAGGATGGTGCAACCGATCATCGTCGTTTGAGTGAATCTTGATAAATATACCGTGTATCTTTCAACCCGGACACTGGCAGAATTGTCCTCAGTGGGACAGAAGCCAAATAACCCAAAAAAAAAAAAAAAAGGAAACTACAAGAAATTCGATGAAATTTCGTCTAACCATGTGTGTACGTACCTTCGTGCTGGTCAACTGTGAGCAATCTCTTCCGCTTTGGAGTTTTCATAAAAAGAGGGAAGACGGTTCGCAACCCAAGAATGTCCACAAACTTATTACAATTGTCGCGTCCTTCAGGCCCAGCCAGTGCATGGTCTAATACTTTTAGTGAACCATTCCGGGACATTTTCTTTTCTCTTAAAAAAAAATTATAATAGAATAAGCTAAATGTAAAACGTGTCACAGTGTAGCAGTTTTATTACTATAATCGCGGGTGGAAATAATAGCACAACATAGATTTTGCAAAAATTGAGTGTTCACAATTTTTTTTAATAATGCATTTTTTATTTTATTTCTTTATTTCATACATACAGCTATTTTTACAGGACCATCCCAATACAATAATGCAGCATTCCATAACGTAATCAATCACATAACAATTAAATATATATATAATGAATAAAGCCAATTTATAATGAATGACAATAATGAATAATATACAATAAAATAGAATTAATTATGAACAAAGCAAAAACACTGTCGTGTTCATGACCTCGCTCTCAAAACAAGTAAAAATGTCTACTTCTTCAGCTACTCGATTTAGTGTACGAATGGTGCAAGAGGCGCCTTGTTGAGCAAATTTGTCCTGTCTCGCGCAGTGTTGGGCAAAATTTTATTGTTCTGGCAATTAAAGATTGACAATTAATTAACTGTCAATTGCCAAACAGCAATTAACAATAGATCAATCGTTAATCGCGTATATCTACATTAATCAATTTTCAATCTTTTCAATGTTTTTGATTGACAATTAAAACTGACAATTACGATAAATTTATAGGGCATATGGGGGTGGGTTAGGCAGTGGGTGAGGGGGTGAGGTAGGGGGTGGGTTAGGGGGTGGGTTAGGGCGTGGGTTAGGGGGTGGGTGAGAGGGTTTGAATGGGTGGGTGGGTTAGGGCGTGGGTTAGGGGGTGGGTGAGAGGGTTTGAATGGGTGGGTGAGTAGTGGGTGAGCGGGTGTGTGGTTGGGTTGGGTTAGTCCCAAACCCACCACCTAACCTAACCGACCCCCTGACCGATCCCCAACCGACCCTCTAACTTAATTAAATCAAATACGACGTGTCGCAATTGATTTAATTGCAATTGATTTTAATTGCAATTGATTTCAATTGAATAGATTTTTTGATCTGATTGAAATTTAATCGATTAACGCCCAACACTGGGCTCGCGGCACCACCAGCAGCCGTGAACGTCGTACTCATTTGGCACGCATAAACAGAATGATTGCAGCACTCCCGAGTTTAAAATTTTACCTCGCAATATTCGCACTATGTAACTTGTGAGAGCCACAAGTAACTATAGGGATTCGTTCGTTGGTTTTGCATTTTTTTTAAACATACATAGTTCAGTATTAACTTACCGCAACATCAAATTCATAAGTTGCAGTCCTTCCCCGCGCAGGAAGCGGTCGCGATTTGCTGGTTCCATGAGAGCGCAGCATAGAGAATCGAACATGTTCTCCATTGCCTCTTGTTCCTCCGCGCCGCTCGGGTCGTGACGCTTGTAAAACTAAACACATAGCGACATGATAAGATTTCCTGATTTAAAATTAGGCTGTGAAGTTTCACCCTCGTTTTTTCACTCCACGCGGTTAGCTTTTGAACCAACGACAATACATAGGGCGATTAAAAAAAATCACTATTTTTTTCTATGAATTAGGATCACCAATAGGACACATCCAAGAAGAAATACAAATAAATATATATGTTAATCTTGGTCAACATAAATGAAATTCAATACTGGGTTCTAAAATTTTCCCTGATAGGTTAAAACAGTACATTTATTACAAACAAAAAAGAAATTTGATCGTTATATTGAACATTAAAGTATACTAAACTGTGTATCCAACTTACAGCCAACTGTTGCAACAGTACATCAATGCCATCAAGTTCTCCCAACAATTTCCTATTCTCCGGCGTATTCTGCAGAAGTATAGACAGTATTTCGGTTGCATACAGCTTGTTGCCATCAAATGGCACTTTCAATTTTAGCCTTTTTAGGATCCATTGCATGAAGCCTTGCTTGGCCACTTCTATACATAGCTCTGGCCTAAACTCTGTGATATTTTCTACTATACCTGTAAAATAATTATAATTTCAATTAAAAAAAAACTATTTTTGAATTTCGTTGCTCTGGTATAGTACCGGGAAATCCCTATTTTGAAACAGCATGTATTTAAATGATGATTTTAAATTTGCAAAAGAAGCAGACAAAAAATCTAAACAGTCATCTTTTTTAATTATTGATGAGGGCGCAACCAAGCAACCAAGACTTATTAAAAGATACTGGTTATCAATGACATCAATCATTTAAAGAAAAGTCCAATAATAAAAAAAGACGACCAAATATTATTTTTGATAATAGTGTTACCTTAAACATAATAATAGTGTTACCTTGAATGCAGTTTATTTATAATTCATCCGTAGATCAACTAATATAGACGGAACAATTAATATACATATCAAACATAAAAAAAATATTCTTATTTAAAAATGTGAACACTTTCCACCTCATCCTCAAAGATATAATTGATCTATTGTAAATGAGCATGTACAATAGATCAATTATATCTTTGAGGATCACATAATGTTATCCCTTTTGAAACCAGGTAATTGGTAAGGTTGTCTAGCGTATTAAAATTGCTGAGCATTAGATTTCTGCTAAAACGGCAAGAGTCTTAGGTGGAAGATGTGCATTTTATTGTTTGTAATGAATATTATGATGTTTCACTATTAATTTATTTCTTGTCAAATTACTCCACTACTTTGTTATAATTATTAATTTATTAATACAAAGATCGAACTCAAAAAAAATCCTTCAATCTGACAGCACACGAACCTGCATCTGTGCCATAACAGAGATACCATTCTACCAACTGAGCTATAGGTCGAGTCAGTAGATCTCACGAATTTTTGTATGCATTTGTTATCGATGTTTATTTTTGGTTTCTAACATATTTCTTGCCGTAGCGCCATCTGTGAGAAATCTATGAAAGTTTTCTTCACAACCAAGTACCTCCTGTCAGATTGAAGGTCTTGTCAGATTGAAGGTTTTTCTTTGTGTTAGATCTTTTCTATTGATAACCATAATAAACATGCATGTACTTTAATAAGATTAAATTACTGAAAACCATCAGTACATTATAATACGTCACCATACCCAATGTGTTGTGTACTGCATCCCTCTCATCAGCCACTTGTTCATCTAATCTAGCCAGGTTATGGAGCAACAAGGAAGCACATTCTGCTTCTGCCAGGGCATCAATTAATGCTTCTGCACCTTCTTCACTTTCATGCAAAATGTCAACATCTGTCAGTTCCTACAAAATACACAATATAAATAAACGTGACTTGTTAAAGTAAATTTGCTCATCCAAAAAATACAAAAAGCCAGTCCACGAGGCTAGTTCTATCTGTTGATAATCATTAAACATTTTTTAAGAATAATAAACATGTGTTAAAACAATAATAAATTTGCACTTTGAGCGGAAAAATATAGGTCATGTTACTTGTGACAACAGATGAATAATCTATTAGGTACAGCATTTCTGGACGAACATTTGGTACTCTGTGCCTCGGGACTTTGTCATATAGTAGTAGTAGTACCATAATAAGGATAATATTTTTTTTGCGTAGCCTACTACAAAATTATCATGGCACGGAATATATCCCCTATACCAACCTGTAACAAATTGACCACTTTAGAAGAAATATCAGTATTGTCATGTGATAGCAATTCCAGTAACGAGTTCACACATTTCAACTCCACCAGTAAAGGGTATTGATCTGGCACTGTAGCAACTGCACTTAATTCCTGTAAACAAACCCGATTATTTCATTTTTGCAAGTTTTAACAAGTATATCAATGACACAATATTAAGTTTACAGTAATAATATACATTATAGTGATTAATACAAAGATCGAACACAAAAGCAGAGTGAAGAAAAACCTTCATAGATTGAGAAATCTATGAAGGTTTTTCTATGAGAATAGATGGCGTTACGACAAAAAGTTGTTGAAAACCATAAACAAAGATCTGCAACAAGTACATACAAAAATACGTAAGGTCTGCTGGTTCATTCCGTAACTCAGTTCAGAGAGTGGCAGCCACTGTCTGTTTAAGGTGCTGGTTATTCCAACCAGCTGAATTGAATAAAAATTCATCAGAACACAGAAAAATTTCTGTGTTTGATCTTTGTATCAATAATTATAATTTTTTTAATTTAAATTTAATTGAACTGATGTGTGTTAATTGTGATACCCAATGAAATGAATTGCAATGAATTTTTTAAATTGTCCTAAGAAATAATAATAAAATAAAAATAAAACTAACAATTAAATAAATATATACTCTGCGATGAAGTCGAAGTCTGAAAATGTACACACAGGTGCCTTTGGAAGTTTTTGAGTGCCAGTGAGTGCCTTTGAGTGCCATTGAATGCATTTGAGTGCCAGTGAATGCCTTTGAGTGTCAGCAAGTGCCTTTGAGTGCCTGCAAGTGACTTTGAGTGCCCGCCAGTACCTTTGAGTAATTATGAGTGCCTTTGAGTGCCAGCGAAACTACATTCAAAGGCAAACAAAGGCACACGCTGACACTCAAAGGCATTCGCGGGCATTCAAAGGCACTCACGAGCACTTAAAGGCACTCGCAGGCGGTCGAAGGCACTCATAGGCACTCAAGGGCACTCACAGGCATTCATAGGTACATGTGCTAAAATGCAATCTCAACTATTTTGTGGAATAATTAATCTGTAATTATGTTTCCTATCACATATAATTAAAATTTTTGATGATAAATATTAATCTTTTAATTGCTACATACAATACATACATATTTATTTCAATACAAAAATATTGAAATAAATATGCATATAAAAATATGCCCTATAAATTTATCATAATTGTCATTTTTATCTATTAATTGTTAATCAAAAACACTGTAATTAATTGTTAATTGCTGTTTTCTCAATTAATAAAAAATTAATTGTCAATCTTTAATTGCCTGAACAATTGAATTTTTGCCCAACACTGTAACTAGTAGAGTAATTTCACAAAAAATAATTGAATAATAATGGGTGTAAAATATACACATATTTGTATTACATTTTGTTTTTCTATTTAACTAACCTGCAATGCCTCATGAAGATCTATTTCACTTTCCATAAACTTCTCAGGCTGATCAGGGAACTTTATCCTCATCTCTCTATTCCTTAGAGCTTTTTTCTCAAAGTTTAGTACCAGTTTTTTTACTGCTGTCTCATCCAGTACTTCACCCTGAAATAATTATAAAATTAAAACAATGCCTCCATATTACCAATATATTTCACATCATAATTTCGTTGACTAAAAGGTAAAATTCAATAAGTTCCATTCAATGGATTTCATATTACTATAATAACATACTGTCTTTCCTTATTAATCATACACACAAATAATAATAATTAGAAATATAATGAAAACAAAAACAAAACAGATTAATGTAGTGCAGCACATTTAATAGTTATCTTGTTATCACTAGTAACCCACTCATGTTCACTTAATTCTCTCAAATAAACAAGACCCACATTCAATATCGCATTAGATAAGATCAGACAGAGAGAGTGCACAGAAAGGCCCTGGATGAACGCTGTTAATATGCCTTACTTCCGTAGCTTCAGTTTCCACATATCGTAAGATGTCTTCCTTCTCTTTATCTGAAATAATAGGTTCTTTTGGAAGGCCTTTGCTCAATTGATACATCATTTGGTCAGTCTTCGCTTTGGCTATACGCCGCATTTTAACAGCTCTGGCAGTTTCTTCATCAGAGTCACCGCTATCTTCATCGTTTGGACGCTTAGGTGTTGGTGTCGGCTGAAAAAAAGCAAAACAATGCTTCATAGAGCAATTCATTTAAACAATACATATTTATTACAGTGATATATCAAAGTAAAACTTACTTTGAACGAAAGCAATTCACCGACATCCATTTTGTAGAGAAATATTACTCTGTCGACCGACTAATGTATTATGTGAACGTTATTTGAGACGCACTGTCGTAACTTAATGTTATTTAACAACGAAAGCAGTAAAATAAATTATAGCACGCAACCGTTTATTTTCTTTAGACAATATCGCAAGCAAAGCAAGCACATGTCAATGTAAAGTGACGTTAAAACAGACATAAAGGATTAACACCATACAGCCAAGTCTCGGTGAATTTATCTTTTGGTACTTTTACGTTAGTTGGCATTTAGCATACGCCAAGCTTCAGTCCACTAAAGAGGTATCAATTCCTTTTTTATAGTTATTTTTTGAGATTATTGCATCATTTAGATGATGCTGATATCGATCATCGAGAACACTGGAAATTCAAGTGATCATAGAGAACAGTGGCGCATTTTCCAAAAAGCATTTCTTTTTCTTTACAGCTGGCGGTAAATTACAAAATGCGCGGCAATTATCTTAAAAATGATACACTTCCAGGAATTTAATTATTTGTTACGAAAATTACAATACTCTGACGGTCCTCCTGATGTTGTAGCTGCACTAAAGGTTTTTGTTTCAAATAACATAATTGTCAAAGTGCTTTCATAGTAATTTTACAAGTAATTAATCTACGTATTTCAGGACGTAGCAACTGCTATACAAGTTGGTGACAAAAGTGACTTACAGGAACTATTGGCGCTGTTAAATTCTACGCCCGATCACGTATTAAAATTAAAGTTACTTTCTATTTTGTCGGCATATTTAATATCACATGTAAGAACTTAATTAATTTTCATAGTAACTCTCACTACCTCGAACACTTTATTTATATAGTAACTTTCGTTTGTTTTAGTATAGATTCAGCGATGTCATAGTCACCTACAGGCCACTTTACGGCACAATCCAAAACTTACTAAATCGAGGTTTACCTATAAAGACAAAGACTACTTTCAATTTTATTCTGGCCCTGTTAAACGCCGACACAGAAGCGACAAATCTAAAGGTGTTTGCACAAAATATGATTCGAGTCAGTGGTTGCCTGATGACTATGTGTGACATCTTCACCAGTGGAATGATGGTGAGATATTCCATTAATTTAAAGTCTTATTTAAAATACTTATAATTTCCTTTCCTCGCCTGTTCATTAATTAAATTTTGTAATCAATCGCGTTGGATATACTGTTTTCGAATTCCGGGATATACATTGGACTATTATTATTTGGTGGTAAAAAACTGGTCTTACGTGGAACTGATTTTCCGATAACATAGACGACCCCGGTGGCCTAACGCTTTACATCGTGGTCGTTGGAGGTTCGATTCTCGGTAGGATCAATTTCGGAAATTAACTTTTCTAAATTGGTTCTAGTCTGGGTGTTCTGGGAAGTGCCCCAGAATATTGTTGCTCTAGTTTTTTTATACTGCCAAGTGACGGGACGAACAGTAGTTTTGTAGTTTAGTAGCAGTAGAGCTCCTTGTGAAAGAGTTCGTCCTTGGAAGTACTGCCACCTTACCTATATCTGCCGCCAAGCAGTAATGTCAGCATTGATGTGTTCCGGTTTTGAAGGGTAAGGGTGCTGGTGAAATTATAGGCACATGGGATTTGTCAACTTATGTTTCAGGGTGACGGGCGCAGTGGTAGTACCCTTCAGATCCTTGCAATTTAAAGCTCTGAGTGGCACTGACTGTTATGGACAGGCGTGTAGTTTACCATCAGACGCACGACTTGTTCGTCCCGTCACTTGATGTTATAAAAAAAAGTCTTAGACCTGGTGGTAAACAACACGACTGTTCATAACAATTGCAGGGAATTTCCTACTCTGAGACCAGGCAATTGGTGTGGTCTGGCACATAATATTATTGTTTTATACTTAGGCGTATTTGTTTCAATGTCATAAATCAGACTATATATTTGTTTTCTTTTGCAATATTTATTTTATTACCGCCACGGTGTAGCGGGCTGAATCAATGGGTTAAGGGTGGGTGCTAACAACGAGTAAGCAAGGCTAAAGCAAACGTAGGTACTCACAGCTTATTAATTTATTAGAAAACACGTAGCAAAACAGCAAACGAAAAAGAAGAAAAGGCGCCAAAAACAATCATGTTTAAATTTAGAATATAAATATAAAAGTAAAACTTAAAGAGACTATAATATATATACAAAAGAGATTCGTAGCGACTGCTGCGATTCGCTATCCACGGCGAGGCAACGGATACTGGTTCGAGCCCAGTCGGATCGAAGGAATTTTTCTTTGTGTTTGTTCTTTGTATCTTATACATATATATATATAATATATATATATATACATATATATATATATATATACAGGGCGTCCCAAAGTTATGGGCCATGAAGGGGAAGTACCTTAAATATCGTATATAGAGTATTTTGCTGAAAGAAGACTTTATGTTATTTTTAAAAGTTAGTAATTCTGCATTCATAGATTTAAAAAAAAATATTTGCTTCGTCTGGGAATCGAACCGACTTAAATGTCAAAAAAAAAATCACCCTACTTTTATGATACCAATCGAAAGAATAGCT
>NW_020653945.1:14620799-14712740 GCF_003589595.1 Hyposmocoma kahamanoa
TATATATATATATGTATATATATATATATATATATATATTTTAATATTAATTAAACAATCTGAAACAGTTTCAAGACACTTGGATAGCACTCTGCCATAGTATTGCAGAATCATGCAGCGGATGTGAAGTGAACCAAAATTTTTGCTCGCATCTTATTCCTGTGGTGAGAATCCGTATATCTAAATGAGGCTATCAACGCAAAAGTGGTGTAACCCATGCAATGCATATAGGAGGCTTTAAAATTAGCAAAAGGGTCATTCAAAAGTGACGGGTGGGATATGTTAAAATCTGTTAAAGTTAGCTAAATTGCAAGAGTGATCAAAAAACTACCTTCATAGATGACCTTAGAATGCTACTATGCCGCACCTTAGACGTCCTGTCACATTTTTTTTATTTATTATTATTACACTCTTCAATTTACAACTAACAAAAACAATGTGCATAAACCTATACAGATTTTTCGCACTATTTTCAGTCGTCAACTACACAATTTATAAAATTGAAAACATATTGAATATTATAGTAGGTAAGATAATTATATCTCCGTGGCAAATATCACAGACAACACGCTAAAAGTATTTTAGAAAAAAGCAGACACATAAGCCTAATCATTAATACATTACGTATTAATGGTTAGGCGCAAACCAGCACCACTAGCTCGACAAACAATGTATTGCAACGCATTGACAACTGGCGAACGCTGTGAAGTCTGAATTGATCACAATAAATGTGAAAACTAAAATAATAAAACAATAAAAGCTTAATAAACATTTAATTAGACGCATTTCATGAGAAAACGACCACTTACCAATCTAAATTGGTACTAACAGTACTTTTTGCACAGATTAACACGTTTCCTCATTGTCAAAATGTTTGCAACGATATATTTATTTGTAAGACAATGAACGATATGGTCAAAAAACAGCCACAGTTTTTAGTAGATTTTACAAACAGATTTTTTTTATAATTGGCAGAATATTTAACTCTTTTAAAATCATTTGGTAACTTTAACTATTAAGCTATAGGTACTCATAACATAAAATTAAATTTTACGTCTCCATGTCGTGCCCGTTGTTATGACAAATCATACATGATCAATACTATAATAACTAAATTTATTTATACATGAAAATAGCTTCTAAATAATAATTATATACAGACGGCAGCACATTAAGCTACACATTAACGGCGATCTTGTTTCGTTGCACTGGAGACGATATTCGAGCATGATGTACTGTTGACTGTGATTTAGTATCATTTAAAGTGATATGAAAAAAATGAATGTGATTTACGCCACTTTTGCGAATTCACAACTTGATCGACGTACTTAAGAATTTCACATACTTACAGTGTGTGGAAAGATGTCGTCAAGGTAACACAGACGTCTGCATAGTACTGCAAAGTTTAATTTACAATCATCAACGTAACCTAAAGTTGTTTTTCGAAAGCGGAGGACAATCTATTTTTACAAGGTTTGTAAGTGCTTTATACATAAACCAACTCTTTTCGAAATATAACTGATAATGATGATGATGAATTTCAGACCACTACTGCAATATGACACGTGTATGCAAATGTTAAGCAACATTATTCAAACTTCAGAGCAAGCTGTACAATCTGTGTACAGTTCTGGTTTAATACATCATTTGCGAGACTTTTTGCATTTGTATGGTCCTTACTCCCAAGTAAGTTTTTGTTTTATTTCAAAAGAACATCATTATCCATTTCTTATTCCTGTAGCCTCCTCCATTTCTCACGTTCCATAGCCAGAACTCAAGTAGCGTTTTCGCCCGACACGTTTAAGTCTATTCCGTCCATAACTGAGACAGTAGCTTGCGATAGCCGTAGCGTCTACGGGGTACTAGAACCTCGCGAGACTCGGTTACCTGAGCGCTTGGCAGCCGTGTCGTCGCCCTCGCACTTTGCGGTCGGTTCGCCGGTGATGATCACGATCGATCGTAACCGCGCGACTTATCTTCATTTCCCCCAAGTTTGCAGTCCGTACCGTAACCGCGGCGGCTACGTGATCGCACAAACCTGCGCTGCGGTGTCGTGATTATTGAAATAAATCAGCTGTTCAGCAGCCGCAGCGGGCGCGAGTAAAACCGCTCCGTGAATTCTTAACCCAATAGCTGTTCTCTTTTATGTAAAAACGCTTAAATGCTTAAACGTCTTCCACAGGTCGGCCAGTGGTCAACTATAATACTATATCATCTGGATAATCGCATGAAGGGTAAACACTTTGTGTAGAATTATTTGTTAACGTAAATAATAAAGATTCCGAAAAACAAATGGAAATGCAGTGAACTAAGGTTAACTGTAATAAGCTGCGTTAAAATGAGTTATTGAAACACAAACACAGAATATACCGACAAAATTTTTAGCAAACAATTTGTTCAAATCACAATTCTTCGAAAAAAACTGTACTTCAGAATAATATACTAAACTTAAAGTTACCGATGTATGTACGTAAGTTTTGAGTGACAACATAGGTAGGGACTATGTATTATTTCCAATACTATTATTATTATTTTAAACACCTGCTATTATTTCCGTGTGATGGAATAGTTTAACAAGCACCAAAGTCGCTTTTTAATTTATAATAGACGATTTAATAACAACAATAGTTTCTGGTAAAATATGAATTAAGTTAGTAGAACAGTATTAACATGTTAGCAAGATTTTTCGAAATTTCAGTATATTCGGTTGTTTTCGTATTTTTATTTGCACAAAAGTTTCGGTAGCTTAGTAAATAACGGAGTAATATTCATAATTTGAATAAGCCAATTTTTAATTCACTTTTCGGAACTTTTATTAGTGCCAATATTATAATTAACCCGTGCGATGTCATTTATGCCATATGTAAAATTTTAGGTTCGCAAAATACAGTCATGAATATGTCAAATGAAAAAAACAAAAAAAATCACGACGATGGAACTCCAACACGCAATAATTTCAGTTACCGCCAATTTTTAGGCGAACAGATTCCTAAAGGAAATCTGAACGAAACACAGTTCCCCAAAAAAGATATGCATCATTTAACTAGACATGATATAACATTCACAACCATGGAACATCAGAGAATAAATTCTGTAGTTGAAAATATACAGTCTAAAAGCGAAATTCACAAAGTTCCGATAGATGACGACACAACTAATTTATTTAATAATATTATCAGAGAAGTAATTTCCTGGAAATCCAAAAATGAGTTAAATCTTCATAAGCCGTTTATTCCAATAATTGAAACAAATAAATGTCATCAAAATGAGAGCCAAAACTATAAGGCTGATCAAGCGCGTAAATTCGAAAACACTGAATTGAGAGCACAGCCAAAAAATAACTTAAGCTTCGCAGATTTAAGCAGAGAATGTGGTGTAAAAAATGAACTGTTGGATTTATTTCCTATGAACAAATATTTTGGCGAGGCCGATCAAATGAGTAATACTTGTTTGAATTTCTCCAAAGTGAGTAATAATTTGGTAACGATAGGATTTAAAAAGAATGTAAGTAAAAGTACACGTGCATTCCAGTACTCAAAAGAAAAGTATAGTGAAATTGATCTAAGAGATTTCAAGCCAGCTTTTGTTTCTACGCCGAAACGACACCTAAATGGGAATTCATCAACACAATCTAAATTACAAAACTTTACCAACGTGTCTTACAATAGCCAAGTAATAAGATCCCAAAGAAATCGAATAAATAAACAACACAAAACAAATAAATCGAAAATAACACAAACAACACTCACTACACCAAAAGATGTCAAACAGAGATCAATGAGTGCAAGACTCTTTAGCGCAATCAATGATTCTTGTACGGTTTTAGTAAAAAGCGTTAAGAGTATATTTACATCGAAGAAAGATTTTGATAAAAAGATCGAAAATTCAAACAGTGGTAATAGTGACAAAAATTTCGAGGTTGATTCATGTAGCTACAGTTTTACGAACTACATGCGAAAAAGGGACGCAGTTCTTGAAAATGAAAACAAAACTGAAAACATGGAATATGATGATTCCAGTTATATGTACAGGGATTCGTGCAGGACGTGCAAAGATACCATAATCTTACAACACAAAATGGCTAGTGATGAAAACTTACAGCTAACCATAAAAAGACTCAAAATAGGCGTTAACTTATACGGATGTAACTTCAAGGTAATGAATGAAATGGTGATGTAAATCATAAGACAAACGTTGAAAAGTTTCAGTTGCTATTGTTTGTTACAGAAAATATCAAAAACATTGTGGCCACGCAACAGGTACATGACGCCGAGTATTCTTTATAATTTGTATCGGAAGTTGGTAATAAATGGTGGCTATCAGAAAAACTTTCAAGAATAACATTAGAACAAATAATTCTACAATTTCAATTTATTGTTTCAAAGAATATAAATATCTTGCAAGGTATTAAAGTAAAACATAAAAAGGTAGTTTCATTCTTTGTTTCGGTTCCTTAGCACAGATTTAAATCTTACTAACAAGTTTATAATATTCCGACTCATGGCGCACCATATCCTTTGTAATATCTTTAATAGAAGGAGTTCCTGAAAACAAGAGATTGTTATTTAAAATGCACAAAGTGAGAGTGGGCTCAGCGGTCGTTAGCTTTACGTTTAGCTTACCTGCTATTTGTAGCGTATATTCAAGTTCTGTGCGGAAAATGTTCAACATTTTCATGACTCCAGCTTGGCCACTCACAGCCAAGCCCCACAAAGCGGGCCGCCCAACAAATACCTACGAGTAACAAGGTACATATAAAATTCCATAACAGTATTTTTGTTTAAAATAAATAAAGTTTACCATTTTTGCACCCAGTGCAATAGCTTTGAAAACATCAGTTCCAGTTGTAACGCCACCATCAAAATACACTTCCACGTTGTAGTTCTTAACGGCTTCTACAATTTCTGGAAGAACTTCAATCTGAAACAATACAAATGTAGAAATAGTAATTACCAAGTTCAGGAGTGTTCTCCGCAACCACAACTATTACGATTCTGTGGTGTAAGCACTTTACAAAGAAAAGAAACAAAAACGGCAACATCGGAGGGCTACGACTCCGACAAAACTACAACAAAAGACTTGGTGACAGCCGGAGACGAAAGTATGTGTGTCACAAGGGGCGATTGGGCTATGAAAAGGTTTATCCCAGTTCCCACTGTCATTGTCTAATTTCCACTTACTGTAGGTGGTACACCGTCAAGTTGTCTTGCCCCATGGTTGGAGACTAAAATAGCTGAGCCTCCTGCCTCGATAGCTTTTACGGCATCGTCACTGCGCAAAATTCCTTTTACCACTATTGGCAATTTTGTGATGCTGCAATATATGTATTTCGTTTATTATTTATTTTGACATCGTACGCTTTCTTACTTCCTAACTTGTTTAAAGTTATTATTTGTTCTTGTAACAAAGATATAGTTTTACCTTTTGAGCCATTGTATATCTCCCCATGTTAGCGATTTATCGAACAAGCTGTTGACATACTCGTTAAGACCACTGCCTTCACTAGTACTATGAATTTTTGTTGACAAATAACCATCAAAGTTTGCTAATCTGTAATCAACAATAAATTAATGCCTTACTTTTAATTACATGCAAGTATCTCTTAGATGCAAACCTGTGAATTGTGTTACCTCAAATGTTCAGGCAAAGTAAACTTATTTCGAATATCAGCTCGTCTAATTCCAAAAAGAGGCGTGTCAACTGTTAGGACGATAGCTTTAAAGCCAGCCTTCTCAGCTCTCAGTACTAAATTCCTAGTGACCTCACTGTAAGATTGAAATTAAACTATAAGTTACGATTGCCAAATTTTTTTATAAAAATATATATATCAAACAGCGTTATAATTACGCATTGCAATTCATATATTTTCAATAATATACAGAAATTACCGATCATTATAAATATACAATTGAAACCATTTGGTAACTTTGGGCGCAGCTGCAGCGACTTCTTCTATGGAACTCGTGGCTATTGTGCTCAGTGTGTAAATCGTGCCCATAGCTTCAGCAGCTGTAATAAGTCGTATTTAGAGAGTTCAAATATCGTTTGATAAAACTACAAATAATAGTAATTTATTTAGCAAGACCTTAAAATTAAACAAAAAGATTTAGCTGTAGATTAATTCTAAACTAAATGGCTACCGACTTTCCATATAAATACATTAGTTTCAAATGTATGAGGTCGCAGAAGAGCTTGTTAATATCGTTTATATATTATCGTTTGGACAAAATAACTTGCTATTGAACGGTTACCTCTTGCATTAGCAAGTTCTCCTTCAGGGTGTGCCATCCGCTGCATGGCGGTAGGCGCTATACCAACCGGCATAGATACATCTTGACCAAGCACTTTGGTGCGTAGATTGTAGTTTAAAACTCCAACCAAACATTTTGGTCGGATGCGTAATCTGGAAATTTGATCTCGAAATATTTAACTTACTTTCTTCTACTGTAAAACAAACACTAAATACAATATTCGTATCCGTAAATTGGTACTTACCTTTGAAACGCTACTTTGTTCTCTTTTAGAGTAAATTCTTCAGTAGCACCACTTTTGTAATAGTCTCGAGCATTTTGTGGCAACAGCGCAATCGCCGCTTCTTCTAAATCTTTGACACTGATGTACTTTTCCATTGTTAAACTATGTGAATCAACGGTTTCAGAAATACTATAAGTGGAAATGAGTCTTACGGAATATTACTTATCGTTTATAGAACAAAAGGGCAGCTCTGTAGGTCACAGGTCAAGTTCTTGTTTAATATCAAGAGCTCATTACTTTACCAGAATTTCATCACGACCCGATTAACTATATGATGTATACAAAAATCGCTACTACTCCGTTCCGCGGTAACGTGAACTGAGCCATAGTATACATGATATTGTTTGACCTGTCTTCTTGTAAATAGTAATTATAAACAACTGATGTTTGTAGAGTTAATCTTTACCGATAAGGCTTATCAATGAAACACACACAAAAAGTTTTTGAATTTATTCTTGATTTTAATATTATAATATCTGTATGAATGCTATTTTGGTAAGCATTCTTGTATAATGTCAAATGCCATTTGTTAAATATTTGCCATAGAAATGTTATACAAAACACAACTGATCTTATAATAATTCTATCAATTAGACATTTTACACTGTTCAGATGAAAATCGCGTTTGAATGTGTTTACACATTATAAAACTTGGGACTTCAATAGGTTTATGTTACTGTCAATGTACTTGATACGTGTTTAAGTAATATTCTGCCAATATATGAGATTGCACAGATATATGCACAATTAAATGTTACGGAAACCCAAAAATTTACGAGTTCCAAATCATTTTGCCGCAATTAACCTTAAATATGACTTATTACTGCTTGCATATTTTTATATTTACATGATTTTTGAAACTCGTAAATTTGAAGTCTATTTTTCATAATATTTGGTAGTTTTGCACTTTTCCGTCATTGCTATTTCACCTATCTAACCCTAACTTCAATCACATTTTTTCTTCATTCAACAAAACATCATTTAACTTTTGCATTTATAAAAGTTACAAAACATTTAAATTATTAAGCTATCAAGAGTAGGGCCACCAAATTTCCCTCAATTTATAACCCATCTTTGGTAAAAACTTTAACAATAGTCAGCGGTTAATCGACAATCGTTCCCAAAGTTGTCCTGTATTCACTTCAAGCATTACGTCTGCAATTTTGACTCAATATTAAAATCCTTATTGAATTAAAATAATTACTTCAAAACAGGTAAAAATCGACATAAGCAATTCGGTTTAAAATATCTTTAAAACTAACTCTTGTTAATAATAGATCAAAGTACAGACTATCAGGTGCAAGCGAATTGAGCAAATAAAAGTAAATAAGGCACTGATCTCTGCGACTAACAATTTAATGATGTTTTCTACGTGACATGTTACTGTGATGACTAAATACTCTCAAAAACGCTGCAATGAGTATATCGAAAAAGTGGAATGAATAATTGGCAAAAGGTGAATAGAAAAGACTTACTACATGAAATGGTAGAGTTTACGGACATTGCCTGATAGCCTGGATGATGCCATTTAACCACTAGAAAGAAGGAAAATATGATACAACCATTTGTGAAATATAAAAAAATAAATAACATATATTACAAAGCAGAACATTGACATAGCAACATTTTCCTGTTAGACTAGTCGTTAATACCTATATCTACAATTTATATTGAATTAAAACCTAAGTTTGTATCATAATGTATCTAGCAAATAAACAGAAAGCCCAATATTTTAATACATAGTCATGCTAGACCAAAGATATTTGGCTTCACATCTAAATTGTATGCTTATGTACAGTAAATTTCTAGCAGATAAAGTCTTGACGCTTTCTTAAAAAGACATGAAAATTGCATTGATTTGAGCGATAGCGGAACTTTGTAAAACTAATACCGTCCACATACTGCGCTTAAACAAACACCGACCAAACAAACGACTTGCGACAGTTAAAATTGTTAAGTTCCACCAACTTATTTTCACAAATAAAATTAGTTTACATATTTCCATTTTTTTGAACGGTCATGGTTGCGACTCGTAATGATAAAAAGTTGATACGAAGTGTGCCTTCGTGTGTAAAAGAGAAGAGGAACCTAGATCAAATTTCATAAGAAAAAATCTAAATACATAGTCAATATAAATGGACTGATAAAACCATAAGAATCTACAGCAGTCATTATGTCCTAGATAATAGGAAACTTCAAACCTAGTGCATTAAAAGCGTACGTGTAAATGCTGCAGGTTACATCATGCAAAATCCATATTAATTCATGTTACAGTATACACCAACAACCAATATTAACATTTTTGTGTAAAAGCATCCTACTTTTGAGGTATCCCCATACATATCCGCATCAAAATTGTCTATTGAGTACGACCGAATTGGCTATTTTGTTTTTCATACGAATTGCAAAACGCCCAGACAACTACGCGGCTCTGTTTAGGTTACCCTTGATTAATAGTTTTATTTCGTCAACCGTGAGAATCTTTAGATAGCACCCTCCTAGCATTATCTATGATAACCTATTTTTGTATTCAATTGTAATACTAACTCACACCAATATTCTCAAATAAAAATAGTAAAATGCACATTATAAAAGCTAAGAACTAGTATGAGTTGTTACTCGCTATATTATTTGTTTGTTTATTAGTTGATACTTGTGATGTGAAAATACATATTATATTCTTAATATCGTACAGTGGTAGTTTAATCAGTAAGCAGAAACTTAGGATTTCGACCAACCCCGTTAAGTCCATTTCTAACTCTAGCTTCGCCTTGTATATTCACCGCGCTTTCAATGTGTTCATTTAATTAATCTGTGTGTTCTTATTTTTTCCCTGCGCACAGTATGTGATTTCATTTAGGTATCAGCGTGCAAGCACTGCATCTTTATGTTGCTAAGCAACGACGGTGTTATTTTTGACATATATCTTCTAATATGAGTTAGGCGCAACGCTTTTATTTGTGAAGCAATAAATTGTGATCGCGCTTAAAAGTCGTCGAAATGATAACATTAGCGTAATTAATTCGAACGACATAGAACAGCATACGTTCATTATAATGCAATATATTTTAATGTGTATATAAGTAAATAAATCTAACTATTGAAACCTAATATGAATACAATCTTATTTAACAAATAAATACTATGGTACTTTTAAAGCGGAGATTTAAATTAGATAAATAACTAAAATAATGAGATGCCCGAACGACTCTATCGCACGCCTGACGCGACTGGAACCGAAGCGCGGCATCCCGTCGGAGCGGACGACATGGGGGCGAGAACGAAACATTCGACGTAATACTTAATGATAAATGCCCTCGTAAACGAACTTACACATATCGTTAACATCACAGAACAAAACTACGGCTAAGCACGGATCCGGCAACGTTCCGCGGCGGCTGAAAAGACTAGAGGCAAGGACCTCATCCGCGCTCAGAGCCCAGCAGGGGGCGCGGGTGGTGCGGGAGGCGACGGTGGTGCTGGTGGCATGAGTGGCCCCAACACCAGAGGCCGCTCGTTCTGTTCGTCCTCTCCACCCTCTTCCCCGCTCTCGTCGCCGGCTTCGCCGCCCTCGCCTTCGCCCTCACCTGACCCCTCCGCCGTGTCTCGAGTTTCCTCCTCCTCGTCTTCTTCTTCTGGACAAAACTGGTATGCTCTGTAAAATATATATATATAATATTAGTGTTAGATTCGAAATAAGTTATATTATATTTTGTTTTAACCCAAGACAAATTGTACGTACTTTTCGAGCGTTTTCCGTGCAGAGTTGCTGCGCTCGAGGAAATAACCGGTGGAAGTTTCGTTGGAAGCACCGGGTGGAGACCACGTGCCGTATGAGCCATAACCTCCGGGTCCATACTTCTGAAAGCGTTCCCACAAATCAATTCTCGGGATAACATCGCAGACTGCTAATTTTAACATGCAGCGTATGTCATTGCCTCATTAAATTTTAAGAAGATAGTGCGTAACATACATAAAATAGTATCTACGCATTGAAAAAAAAAAAGCTAGCAACGTTGAGGCAACAGTCGTTGGTTCGAGTCCAGTCGAGTCGAAGGAATTTTTCTTTGTGTTTGTTCGATCTTTGTACCAATAATAATAACATACTAGTGAACAATTTTGACAATAAATAGTTGATATCATGATGTTCAATACATGCAAACTAATATTATAAATGCGAAAGTAACTCTATAGGCTTCTTTTTGTCACAAAAACCAATCTTAAAGGGGAGGAAAGTTTGTGTGGAGGACCAATATAAGAAAATGAGTATACTGCAGTAGGCTACTCAAAAAGCTTATTCTAAGCAGACGAAGTCGCGGGCACCAGCTAGTAATAAAATATTGCAAAATAAAAAAGATACTCACGCGGTCGAGCTCGTCTTGCAGCCAGGCGAGTAATTGCCTCCACCGCCGGCGGGCTTCTGGTCTGGCGTGCACGGCGCGCACGGCGGCCGGCGCGCGGCACATAACGCCCACCACTAGCTTGACGCACGCGTACGCGCGCTTCTGGTAGTGCCCGCGTGCGCGCGCCGCAGTCTCCAGTAGGCCTGGACGCTCCTCCGAAATACCCTGTATAATCACCATGTGCAAC
Source organism: Hyposmocoma kahamanoa (assembly GCF_003589595.1). NCBI lineage: Eukaryota > Metazoa > Arthropoda > Insecta > Lepidoptera > Cosmopterigidae > Hyposmocoma > Hyposmocoma kahamanoa. Next base: position 14,631,924 of record NW_020653945.1, read on the forward strand.
TAAGTTGTGATCTTCATCATTATCAACCCATTTATACGTCCCACTGCTGGGCACGGGTTTCCTCTCTGGCGAGGGTTTTAGGCCATAGTCCGCCACGTTGGTCGAATTTCATTTCACGCGGATTGGAATTTCACACGTTTTCCGAGAGTTGTGAACCTTATTCGATGTGCAGGTTTGATCACGATGTTTTCCTTCACCGAAAAGCATATTTATTTTATGTATATTTATTTTTTCAAACAAACCAACCAACTAGGTTCCATAGTCACGGCTGACCATGGGACCAGTGAAGGGCCCAAAACGTTTAACTAAATTCAATGGTCAGTCAATCGGATCTTTAAAAAATAGTTTAATTTCCGATGTGTAACAATCGCGAAAACCCAAGAACTCTATGTTATCTAGTTAATATAAGTTACTAATGATAATATTTCCGAATATCTGTACATTTATTTAAGCGAATTGTGTGACATTAACCTTAATGACATTGTGTATGCGATGGTGTTGCCAGCTGTCCTCCATTAGCAGCAGTTCGGTGAGTGCGTCGGCATGGCGGCGCAACTCGTGGCAATACGCGTACGCCATTTGCCACAGCAACTCAGCCAGCGCCATGCGCGACCACCCCGCATGCTCCCAGCACAGGAATTGCAGCAGCCGGATGCCCTCCTCGCACCCGCAGCACTCTTCTGTTAGTTTCTTCATGTATGTCCTGAATTCATATTACCTTAGTGGTTTTTCTTTTAATGTTAAATAATAAACGAACCGAAGGCAAGGCAGACAAGAACCAATGGTTATGGCAATTCAAAGTGAAATTGTCCAGAAATGGTGACAAGCTGGACTGGAGCAAGAATACACTGAAAAGACTTCGACGATACGCTACACACCCGCTTCTGTTGTACAGTATATCGGCAACGGTGGTGGAGAGTTGCGGGCGCGCAGGCCCGTTGGTATTCGGAGGGTCAGCGTATGGGTTGGGCAGCGGCAGCGCACCGTCTGCGGCGTTGGCCGACTGGCAGCGCGAGCTCACGTCGCAGCATCGCACTAGCACGCATACCACCTGCAAACAACACGTATTAAAGGCCTATATACGGGACGATTTATCTTTACGATCTGTCGACAGTACATGTTTATGTCGTGAACAATGTAACTTGAACCCTAGGGGAGTAGCAACGGATCGATATAATGTGGATATGTATATTTAATATAGATATGATTTTCCTGATGATCGATTGAAATAAGAAATCTTCTGCACATGAGGGCCTTTAGGCCGCGTATACACTTTAGTACATTATTAAATCATTGCACAGAAGTCAAACTAAATATAAAAATAATCTTACCTGGTGGATTTTGGCAGATTCGGGATATTGGTACTTTCCGAGCGAAGAGTACGAATCGTCCATGCAAACGGTTAATACGATATCTAAGATTTTCAGCTGAAAACAAATCAAAAGGATAAGTTTTACAATATGTTAATTAATTTTATTTTTAATCATAAATTAGCTTAACTAACCCGCAATAACTGATGGCGCTCGTTAAGTCCAAACGCAGCGTACGCATGGAAAAGATTGAAGAGCAGCGGTAAGTGACGATGCACATGCGCATCCGAGTGGTGTGGCGCGGCCAGTGATCGCGCAGCGCACAAAATTTGATCTGACAATGACGTCGCTTCCTCTCGCGATGTCCACGACCCGTATCCGCTTGGCACTGTACACAAATTGAGTAAATTAAACAAGGCAATCGTTTTAGGGTACCTATACCAATCGCCTCGCTTTTCAATGCCGCACGTCTATTATATAATAGGGGTTAAAGTATGAAATTGCCGATTTGTACTGAAAATCTAATTGTTTATTTTTTAAATTTTTAACAAATTTATTTAATCAAAATAGTTGCCATTATTATCTATACATTGCTGCCATCTAATGGGAAGGTTATTAATGCCTTTGCGATAGAACTCCGACGATCTAGACTGCACAAACTGTGTGAAAGCATTTTGTACTGCCTCCTGGGAAGAAAACTTTTTGTCACGTAGATAATTGTCCAAATCACGAAAAAAATGGTAGTCCGTTGGAGCAAGGTCTGGTGAATACGGAGGATGACGAATGGTTTCTAACTGCAGTTCCTGAAGGGTCAAAATGGTTTCTCGTGCTGTGTGAGGTCTCGCGTTGTCGTGGAGCAATAATGGTGAAGATCGATTCATGAGTCGGGGCTGTTTTACTGCTAGTTTTGTCAACATGGTTCGGAGTTCGGCACAATAGACATCTGCCGTTATTGCTTGACCAGATCGGAGAAAACTATAGTGAATAACACCATGCTGAGACCACCAAACAGTTACCATTACCTTTTTATTGGTAAGTTTTGCTTTAGGACACTGTTGTGGCATTTGACCTGGGGTCAGCCATTGCATTTTTCTTTTCCGGTTATCATAAAGAATCCACTTTTCATCACATGTTACAATTCGATCCAATATTCCTTCATTTCTGTACCGGTTCAACAAGGCAACACAAGTTTCAACACGCGTTTCTTTCTGCAGATCAGTCAAATCATGAGGCACCCATTTTTCGTATTTTTTTATTTTATTGATTTGACGCAAGTGAGTCAATATTGTGGGTAAGGTAACGTTAAACCATGCCGCTAATTCCTGGGTAGTTTGACTAGGATCGGCTTCCACTATCTCTCTTAATTCATCGTTATTCACCTGTGTGGGCGGTCTTCCTCGTGGCTCGTTCTTTAAGTCGAAATTTCCATCACGAAAGCGTTTAAACCAAAATCGCACGCTGCGTTCATTAGTAGACCCCTCTCCAAACGCAGCATTGATATTGCGGGCTGTTTCTGCCGCGTTAGTTCCGCGTCGGAACTCGTATTCAAAAATCACTCGAATTTTCGCAGTATCCATCTTTCTTGTCTAAATTGAATAACAAAAACAATTGAAAGTCGATATTCAAATGTTTCAAATTTAAAAAAAAAAAATCACAGAAACCATTTGAAAAAAGTTTCATTCGAAAACCTCAAACCATGAAGATTCTATGAAAATTCAAAGAACCTATTGCAATAAAACGGCAATTTCATACTTTAACCCCTAATAATAAAAATTACGTCTTAATAAGATAAGCTTATAAAAACTGATTATTGTGCTAAAATACTTTATCCTAATAGCAATGTTTCGGGGATACACAACCATTGGCTGCTCTTTTAGTTATACTTCGTAAAATTTGCTTGATTAGAATGAGCGGTCGACATAATTTGTGGCAGCGTCCTACAAATTATGTTTTTGAAACACAATAAATATTTTACTAATTTACGTTACCACACATTAACACACTATCATTGAAATCCGCAAATCATTGCCATTCACTATAGTCGTCACAATGTAAGAGGCCCAATTTGACAGTTAAAGAAGACTATAGTATGCATTGACCTACCAACAAAAGTATGTAACTTGGAATGAAATCAACGATACAGTAACCAAACAATAGTAACTTATTTAAGTAAGGGTTTAAGTGAAGCATTATACAGGGTTATTTTTAAAACGTTAACAACCTGATAGGGCTATATTACTTTTTAACTAACAGCAGTAGAGCTCCTAGTGAAAAAGTTCGTCCAGCGAAGTATGCCACCTTACCTATTTCTGCCGTCATGTAGTAACGAGAGATTACTGCGTTCCGGTTTTGAAGGGAAGGGTGCTAGTGAAATTACAGGCACATGGCACTTGTTAACTTATGTCTAAGATGTCGGGGGCTGTGGCAGTGCCCCTCAGATATTTGCGACCTAAAATTTTGAGTGGCAGAGCAACAGTCATGGATAGGCGTGTCGCTTATCACCAGCCGCACGACTTGTTCGGGCCGTCTCTTAATATCATAAAAAAACTAAAATCTTAAACAAGAACTCTTGTTCCACGACTTTTAATCATTCATCACATGTTACTTTCATACAAATATAAGATATTTAAATTGACCACTCTAAAAATTCTAAACTGGTTGTGCGTATTATGCCGTAAACACCTGTCACTTAGGTCCTCTCGCTATACGTTAACATTACACTTGACCTATATTTGGCTATCAGTCGGTCTAGGTCGGTCAAATCGACGCGCTCGCGTCGTGTTTTTTGTAACTGAGTTGAGTAACACGAAAATGGTATGAATACTTGCTTGGTGTAGTGATAATGTGTTGAAAGCCAGGTCATCGCGTCCGGAAGAGCGTGCAAAGAAGACGTGTCGCAAAAACTTGTGTTTATTTAAATCGAATATTGTGAATATTGCAACCTATTTCCAACTTTCTATTAACCGCATAAGTCATTAGTTACACTGTGAAGTTCTTTGTTCCTTGCCACACTTCGGTCCCAGATGTTGTGTCAAAGTTGCAGAAAGCGCCCCTCACAACTTTCAGTGAAAAGATACCGCCTCGGTTTTTAATATTTTTTGTCCCGCTCTTGCAGCAAAGCGTATACATCTTTACTTCGACCGCCTTCACTACTATCGTAAACCAACATGAGCATACTGCGCTTTCCTAGTAGAAGTGACTCGAACATCGGACGAAGTAGGTCTCAACCAAATTTATCCACAGGGACTGAGCCATTGAGGGACATTGATGGTACATCAACTATTTCGTTTCGCAGCAAGCGTAAACGTGGTGATGAAGACGAAGTGCACTCAAAATTGGCAGATATCCAAAACCCAATGACGAAAATGATGTCATTATTAACTGCATCTATAAATGCACAAAATAAGAGTACAGCAAAGATTAGAGGCGACATCGCAGTTATCAAGGAGGAGGAAGAAGGAGGTATGGAAATAACTGACAAAAAAATGTCAAGTCTAGCAATTGAGCAGACAAAAATGAAAGTTGAAATTCAAAACCTCTCCGACTCCGTTCATACAACAGACGTGAAGGTTGCGTCACTGGAATCAGATGTGTATAAACTTCGAGCGTATACAACTGAATCGGTCCTGCGTAAGATAACACAGTATGACAATATTTTGGCTGAATTGAACGACCAAAACAACAGAAAAAATAACATTTGAACAGTCGGAATTCCAGAAATCAAATATAATGAAATAATATTGAGGAACGAAGAAGCCTAGATTAAGCTGAAGTAGTTAAAACTTAAAGCATGATTTCAGACGACATCCCAGAACCCGCTAAAATAATACGTGTTGGTAAATTCAAATCTGGTGAAAACTGCGCTATTTTAAGTCCGAAGAAACTGCTAAACATATAATCAGAAATAAAAATAAGCTAAAAAGCACAATGATAAAAATCTTTGCTGATCAGTCACCGTACCAACAAAGTTTAAAAAGCTGAAGGACGAACTAAATCGCAGGACAGAAGGAGGAGTAAGCAACCTTATAATAAAATACGTCAAGGGTGCGCCCCAAATCGTCGCCGCTTCCCTAAAAAACTACTAACTACTACTAGCTTCAATTATAGTAGCCAGAATGATATAATAACAACATATCAAGTCCTCAACAAATATGATGATCTCACATATAAGAAAAAATCCCTGATATTCCTTTGTGCAAATGCTCGTAGCATTGTAACACCTGGCAAATTTGATGAACTCTGTTGTATTGTTAAGTCTATAACACCAGTAATACAAATTATAATGCTAGTAGAGACATGGATTAAGTCAGATGATGAAGCCAAACGAGTTCAGATACCATTAATAACAATATAGGCGAGATACTGTGGGTGGGTGGGAGTTTCAATAATTCAAATTGTAAATAACTTAAAACACCATATTGTTGAAGAAATTAGGCAAGATGATATATATGGATTCATTTAACGAAATTCTCTTTGGATATTGGAACAGTTTATAAGCCAGGTCGAACAAATGTCAAAAGTTTTCTTGACACACTTTCCTATCAACTAAATCGGAGGTACAGGGTGGTAGTTCTCGGTGATTTTAATTTTAATTTACTAGAACCTGACATATCAGTGGAATGTTATAAGATACGCTACAAGATAATGGATACAAAATAATAAACAAAATCACACTTAAGTATTGCACCCGTGAAACATCGACGAAAAGATCCATATTAGACCACATCTCCACAAATGTAACAGAAAACCAGTTTAATTTGACTATTATCGAATCATCAATGTCGGACCATAAGCAATTTTTTTTTTTAATTAAATTTTTATTCAATTGAGATTCAATTATTTTTTGTGAAATTACTCCACTAGTTTGTTATAATTATTAATACAAAGATCGAACACTCAGAAAAAACACTCAGAAAAAATTCCTTCGATCCGGTCGGATGCGAACCGACGTCTTCTTGCATACCGTGCCAGACGCTATACCAACTAAGCCACGGAACGAACCAACGGACCTCACGAATTTTTCTATGTGCTTGCGTCGTGTCTTTGTACTTGGTTTTGCAATGACTTTTTAGTCGTAGCGCCATCTATGAGAAATCTTTGACAGATTTTTCACCCAGTTAGTACCTTTACAGCTACCAGTCCTGGCGAGGGATGTCGCTATTCACTGTATTAATTAAATTTTTATTGAATTGATATTCAATTATTTTTTGTGAAATTACTCCACTAGTTTGTTATAATTATTAATACAAATATCGAACACTCAGAAAAAATTCCTTCGATCCGGTCGGATACGAACCGACGTCTTCTTGCATACCGTGGCAGACGCTATACCAACTAAGCCACGGAACGAACCAACGGACCTCACGAATTTCTCTATGTGCTTGCGTCGTGTCTTTGTACTTGGTTTTTCAACGACTTTTTAGTCCGACCGGATCGAAGGAATTTTTTCTGAGTGTTCGATCTTTGTATTAATAATTATAACAATTTTTTTTAAATTAAGTAATATGAACCACCACCGAAGCATAAAGTTCAATATCAATCAGTAGACTATGTTAAACTGCAGACACTAGCACACGAAGATATGAATAGTACTATGAATTACGAGTATAATATATTTGAAGAAAAATTACGTAGGACTATCGAACTGTGTAAAACTACAAAACCCAAAGATATTGAATCCGCTAAAGCAAGATTGAATAAATGCAACGATACTTGAAAAAATTAATCGAAAAAACTCACTATATAAACTACGTAAAAGTATTCCAGATGATATCAAAGCTAAGAAAGATTTTATGAAAGAAATAGAACAGTAGCGGGCGAAATACAGAAAATGAAAAATGAATACTATTACAACCAATTTGTTTGTAAAAATATGCAAAAAAAAAAGTGGAGCCTAATAGATAATCTTACTCATAAGAGGATAAAAGAAGTATCAATACCAGCAATACTGGATATAGGTAATGCAGTTCTAACAAATGGAAATCAGATATGCCAATGCATTAATGACTTTTTTTCTACTGTTGGTGCAAAACTGGCACAAGCTATCCCGAGAGTGTGCCATAATGACAAGAAATCCAATCCAATCCAATACACTATCCGCAAATGCAGACTTAGTCACTAAATTGAAAAACAGCATTGATGAAAATAAAATCGGTCTCGGAATATTCATCGATCTCAAAAAAGCGTTTGACACTGTTAGCCACGACATTCTCTTGAACAAACTCAACGAAATAGGTTTTACTAGGAACGCACATAATATTTTTGAATCTTATTCGACAGGTAGCACACAAATAGTTAAGATTGGGGAATACCAAACCTCTTCAGCTCCTATCGTGTATGGTGTTCCCCAAGAATCAATTTTAGGACCCCTATTATTTTTAATTTACATAAATAGTATAAGTAAACTCGAACTTAAAGGAGAATTGTCGTTGTACGCTGACGATACTGGCCTATTTTACTTCGGTTACGATATGGTTTCAATTACACAATACGCCCAGAAAGATCTTGATCTTTTCAATGTGTGGTTTCAGTGCAATCTGTTAACACTTAATGTTGCCAAAACGCACTATGTAATTTTCTGTACTAGAAAACAAAATGACATCAAAGTTCGTGCCACTTACCATTAACATTAAAATAATAGAAAACTCTTATAATGATAAATACTTAGGCATCGTTCTTGATAAACACCTGACCTGGAAGCCGCACATTGTGAGGAATAAATCTAGATTGTCTTTAAATGGCGCTCTCCACGGCGTAGTCTGTTGCTTTCCGCGCAATGTACGGTGTAATATATATAACTCATTGGTGAAGCCACACATTGATTATTTGATCGAAATCTGGTGTTCAGCAACTAAAAGTAATCTTAATATACTACAAATATCGCAAAATAAACTTATTAAACGATTATTTAATTATGTTTATCTAACCCCTACTCTAAAAGTATATAAGGAAACAAAATTATTGGATGTTATTACAACTTATAAATATTACTCATGCTTGCTGATACGAATAATAATATCTAAAGAAATTTACGAAATTTTTACATTTTACTAAAGAGACATTTTGCGAAAGAAACATTCTGAGAAATTGACTTTTTGTGTGCGGTAGACATTCTGCGACTGAACTGCTTCTGCCCTAATGTACCTACACTAACCCACATAACAAAAACAATGTTAGCAGCTATACAGCGATTACGAGATCACAGGCAATTCCAGCCTAGATCCAGAGATCGTTGTCGTATGTTACCAAGAGTTGTCATCAACTTACGTAAGTAGATACATACGATTTACTTTTTATTTTATTTTTAAATGTAGCCAATCCTAAGCCTGGCTAATGTGGATTCTGTGTACAAGCTGTAAACTTAAACGTCTATTACGTGAAAACAAAAATACAATTTATCAATATCAAGAAATGTTCCAGTTAATACTTTGTTTTTATTTAGCTGCACTTAGTACTGTAAAAGACTATTTCGTATTAATAATTGATAAATAAATTTTTCACATCTCATGCTCTTAAAGTTCGTATTTATGCTGGGTGTAGGCTGCATAAAATAGGATTTTATGCTCTAGGGCATAAAATAAAAACGTCGTTTAAGACCGAGGCAATGACGCCTGCGCCAACAGCCACGCACACACTAGAACTAGGACTTTATAAAATAAAGGCATCTCAAGTTCATAATAAAATACAAAGTAATACACTGAATAAGCCAGGAAAAACCATCACATTAAATATGTCTAATTGTTGTAATTTAGCATTCAATTTTAATTAAATAATCGTTTATTTGTAATATTGCTGTTTCATTTCCTCGCAATCGAAGTGAAAAGCAGAGTGTATAATTCGTTCATAAAACCTATTTTACCCTCGACTTAATCCAAGAACGCCCACCAAAATATTTTTATGAATCGCGCCACACACAGTGGGCCCAAATTGATAATTTTTACATTACATTTTCCTACATTTTGAGATAAAAAATAAAATATTTATTTCTCCAAACGAAAAAAAAAACTAAAATTTTTTTTCTCTGAAATAATCAGCTTTTCAAGAAATTACATAAGAATAAAAATTATCAGGAATGTTAGTATTTATCATAGGAAAAAAATCAGCTCGATACTCCACAAGTTATTCGTATGTCCAAGAATTATCAATTTGGGCCCACTGTGCGCCGGGAGAACACCTCGCGGCATTACAATATTATTACTTCCTATCAAATACAGATCTAAAAAGTGTCAGAGAGTATTGATCATTGATAAATCTATTATGTTTTGTGAAAAGTTGTGGAACAAAAGTTGTCGTTTATGTTGTTAGTAATATAGTTTTGCTAACTCGTCTACATAATCCATGATAAAAATGATAGAAAATTACCTGGTGGATCTTGAATAGAGAAATGCGCCAAATAAACTATGATTTTCATAAAAACTACCCGTACCTCCGCGGAGGGACATGATAAGAGATAATCGCACAACCTGAAATCAGACAAGGATATTTTAATGCAAGCTTCTAATATTTAATTTTAAACAAAAAAGGGGGAATACGAATATACCTATGAGGATGCTTGAAGAGATCCGTTGCGAACCAAGCCCTGACGCTTTGAGAACAACGTAGATGTTGGCACAGAATATCATGCCTAAAAAATAAGTACAAAAATTAATAACAAAGTACTGTAAATGCATGAAAAAAATTGATGAATATTATAACAACATTAGTCAGCAGCAGAAAGTCATACCAGTCAGCAGCTGGCCCGCGTAGGGTCTTCTTCGTGTGAAAACCGACTTGAAATAAGAATTTCGTTGCTAATTGCACAGCCAACATTGACATTTCTTCGTTTTCAAGACCCTGTAAAACATCACCAATGGAAAGATTCAATAAAAGTTATTAAATGAAATTGAAAACTTACTTGCAAGACGGGTGTAAAACTTACCCAACAAGCATTCTGCGCACCCGGTAATACTTGCAGTCGCATACAACACAGCTTCTTCATAAAGTTGAAATGCTCCAAACTGAACTGGTCTTGGTTGTGTGAAAACGCGATGTTCCCGCGACGCACTGATAGCCAGATCGGCCTTGGTATGGCACTTTCCCTGTAATCAATCATGAATATTACTTTATCGATGAAGTGATCATTTTAATGGGCACTCCAAATGATAGAAATAAGTTCTTTTGCATAAATTAATCTCGCCCTCCCTTAGAACACTTTAAACTAAGAACGCTTACTTGAGTGTAATATTCTTCATCTGTTGTTCGAGACTGGTCTCAATGGTGTCCTTCCTCGTGTAAAAAAGCATGTAAGCATTCCACCAACGCTTTTGCCGTTTGAAAGACACCCGCTTTAACATCGGATCGAATACCTGGAACATTGTTAGAATTACCACGTCACGCGTAAGGTGGTCGTGCCAGAATGTGTTCGGTAATTGAAAACGGAAAAAATACAAATAACACTTCAAAAAATAAAGACGAAACAAACTATACTACATGTACACTCTAGTTAAATTCAACGTAGAATAAATGTCAATAAATAAAAACAAACGATTTTAAGGATTTTCACCTCAAGACTGTTCTATGGTAACCATAATTCAAAAAGTTTTCCCGAAATTTGATTACGCTATTGATAATACAAATCTTGAACTCATGTTAGTGATGAATTTTGTTCAATAGAAGTTTCAAATCACTAGCAAGTATTTTGAACCAACATGAAAATTACCAGTAATTCATTATTTATACAACTGTGTCATCCCTAGTGATTAATAGCAACGTTTTGTTATTAAACATTCCATATCGAATTTGGCTTGAGTACTGACATACAGATTTACTTTTTAAAGGTTTGTATTTGAATTAGTTAGGTTTGCTCAAGAAATTACAATAATTGTACAAATAACACACAGATTAAAACTAACAAAATTAAAAAAAAAAAAATGACTCAATTAGCGAACTGGAATTTTTTAAATGGCATAAATTAGTCTCACCTCGCCCATATATTCGCCACCGAAACACTGCGCCTTCATCTCTTCATCGTCATGCATGGCGCATTCTGATACGTCACCATCATCAAGTTTCACCCATCGCCCCATGTCGCTACCGTTGTCCCTATAATAATTAAAATACACAAAAATGGTATGTATATTATAATTCTTAATTATATTAAGTTGTAAGCTAGGTAAAGAATCCTGCTTACTCATAAATGTGGTGCACTGTAATTATACACAGAGATTTGGGCTTACCTGAGTAGTACATATGAGTAATAATGACCACCCGAAGCCTGTCCAGAATGGACTACAATGCCGCTTAGGTGATAGTGCGTTTCAGGCGTACGTTCATCACCGCCATCCCATAACGTTGCGTCTCCTTCCGCCTTTGCTAATCCCCAAGCTGAATAATAACGTATATTTTAAAAGTTATATCAGGGCACAATCAAACCTTCGAACAGATCCTTATTGGAGTATGATTTAGCATTATCTATGTTTACATAGGGTACTTGCGTCTTTTTAGAAAATATTTATAAGTAATAAAATGAGTAGCGCTTTACCTGTATAAGGTTCAACGTCCAATTCCCGTGGGAACTCGAAATAATCGTTGAATTTAATCGCACATACTTTTTCGAAGTCATACTCGAACCTCTTCAGCTGAATGACAAGTACCGGCGGGAGTTTGTTCAGGCACAATCGCTTCACTGTTACGACCTGCATAAACAAAAAATCCTAATTCTATACCACCAACCCTAGGTTAATCAGCTTGAATATCTAAGAATTTTGCATTCTGATAAGATTGTCTACCATTGTACGATCCTCCTCGACTATTAGCTATTAGGCTTAAAATAGCTATTTCAATGATAAAAAATAGAAATGTTGAGCTAACTGCCTAAACAATTCAAATGGCCTATGAAATTCAGATTTCTCAAGAGCTTTTTCAGCATAATGGGAATACTTAATTACAAAGTAACACATACCTTTTTATTACATTTATCACAATGGTAAGCATCGGCGCCTTCCAAAAGCTCTCCCCTTACGTATGCCTCTAACGACTCCTGAAGACGCGACATGTTTCTTATATCCAGAGACACCACACTGAACGGTTCTTCTTTGCAATACCTACAACCAAATGTTGACATGTTAATATTAATTTTTTATTGAATTGATATTCAATTATTTTTTATGTGAAATTACTCCACTAGTTTGTTATAATTATTAATAGAAAGATCGAACACTTAGAAAAAAATCCTTCGATCCGGCTGGATTCGAACTGACGTTTTCTAGCAAACCGTGCCAGACGCTATGCCAAGTAAGCCACGGAACGAACCAGCAAACCTCACGAATTTTTCTATGTGCTTGTTGTCGCATCTTTGTATTTGGTTTTTCAACGACCTTTTAGCCGTAGCGTCATCTATGAGAAATCTATGAAAGTATTTCGTCACCCAGTTAGATATTGTTATTTTATATTATTATTATTTTATTATTGTTATTGTTAATATTAATTTGCTTTCATCAATATCATTTCCATTATGTAGAATATGAATTGTTTCACATCATTAATAATATGATTACACAAACCTTTGTGACGAAATACATAGAGTACAGCCGCGAACTAAAATATAATTCTCCGAGCTTTAGCCAGTAGCCAGATCGAAGGAATTTTTCTGTGTTCGATCTTTGTACCAATGATAAAAACAAACTAGTGGAGTATTTTCACATCGTCAAACAACACACAAACATCACGGTAGTAAAACATCATGATACTCGATAAGTAAATGTAGTTACTATTTTTTTTTGGAAATACAGTACCTATGTGGACAGCCTTTGCAAATTTTCTGATCAGAGTAAGTGCCTCCCATTGTCTTGGCCATCAATTGTTCTTGGCCCAATGATTTCAGAGCTTCATCCAATGATTCCACAAGTGACATGAAAAACTCTACCGCGTCTTGTTGTTCACGCAAGTTTACAGGCTCGCCTTGAAGTCTGTAAAATAAAACCTGATTGGAGAGACCTATTCTTACAATTTAACACAAAACAATATGATTCTAGTTACCTGAAATGCGCCCACAACCCTCTAGGTACGTAATACTGAAGTTTACTATAATGTAAATGCGCAAAAATCGCTTGCACTTGCTTTAAGATCGTAATGTTGTAGTCACTATTACTCTGGAATAGAAGAACATTTTTTTTTATTTGAAAAATTAACAACTACAACAAATTGTTGTTTATTGTTTACAAATTTACACTCAATTTACCTCAACATTATTTTCCACTATCGTATGATGTTGAATTTCCCCCGAGAAGTCTTCATTAGGATCAGTCGCGGCGCCTGTAATTTAATATAAAAAAATATTAAATACGATACAAACACACTTAGTAAAATTTTAACAACTGCATTCTTCTTAGATATTCTACAAAAGATTTTTTTTATTTATACTGACTTAGCATCAAAAACTCGTTGTTTACCTTGTACAGTGAGCAGGGCGTCTCTAACAGCGCGCACGCAGTATAATTGTTGCAGCACGGAGTTCATGTAGCAGGTGGCACCAGCGTTCTTCAGTCCCACCAGCCCCGACGGAGGCCGCGGACCCACGCACGGCATGTACTCCCATTCTGATAGCGGCATACTTTTGTCTGTGGTCAAATTGCTTATCAAGATTTTTGGTACGGCACAATTAGCTTGACAAGTTAGTGATAACTTTTCATATCATAGCTATAAGTTACATTGAGTTTATAAGTTAGCACCAACTTGCCAAGCTCGCAAACAATTTCGAAAGATTTTAAAATAATTGAATTACAAATGTAATAACCCATTTATAAGTCCCACTGCTAGGCACTGGTCTACTCTCAGGCCAAGGGTTAGGCCGTAGTCTGCCATGCTGGCTTAATGCGGTTTGGGAACTTCACACGTTTTGTTCGGGTTTAATCAGGCTATATCCATCGAAAAGCTCATGGTAAATTTCAAATTAAATTTTGCACATAAATTCCGAGAAACTCAAGAGGTGCGCGTCCGGATTCAAAGACTGCTCGATAGGCGGCAGGTCAAACCATTAAGCTACCACGGCTGCATATAATAATGTAATATAATAATATAAGTATATTTTATATTTATGTATGACATTTTAAATTTATTTTATCTGTAATCGTAACAGTTGTACATGAACCAAACTATGAAGTATTAAATAAAACATATATACATTATATTTGAAAGAAAATAACTTCCGTATTTGATACTGTAACCTGAAAATTTCAACAACTAACCTGAATAGAACATTGCGTCAAGTAAATGCGCCAGCGCTGCCATATTAGGCACACAGGCGTGGACTAACGACAAGAGAAGCTCAGTGGCAGCTGTGGCAGCTCCGGGCGATCGACACAGAGGTTCAGGAGGTTCCTCAGCGTCGCCTGTTTCGCCTTCTCCGTCACCCATTCGACACCACGCCCAAGAATACGGCCATAAGAACTCGGTTAAAACCTCCTACAAATAAAAGGTTTATTATATAGAAAACTAGGAATACTGAAATTGATGTGGGCGCATTTCTCATGGGCTATAGTTGGTCCAACCACTTACCTTGATTAATCCAGAGTCCCTATGGTCTGGATGCGCGCCGTACTGGTACTTAATTTGTGCAGGTACGTGAGCCATTAGTTCTTTGATAAGGTTGAGATGTCCCTCTAATAAGACATCGTCTACAGTCTCAGGGTTTGCACGAACGGCTCGTAACCATGACACCTGTTCAACGGTTAGTTATGTAAACACCAGTGATACAAAAAAATCGTTCATATTACGCTGTGGTATTTTGTTTTCGTTATGAAAACTCATATAAATTTCAATTTACTTTTGTTGAACTCACCAAAGGGACGGTAAAAATAGAAACTTCATTGGATGCTTTTGGTAATTTTTGGCAAATACAAAACACTAACCTCTTCAGCCAGATCTTCCAATGTTCGGGCAGTCGGCCCAGCTACAGTGACAAGTCTGCACAACAGCTGCAAGAACTGCTGCGCATTTCTTGCGTGCCGCTGCAATCTCACCCCTCCTGCTGCACCACGCTCCCCTGCCGTACCCGCACCTCCAAGCGCGACTAGGGCTGCACGTGCACCATCGCCGCCACCCCATGCGCACATTGCTAACAGTTGTTCAGCGCACGATACTCGTACCTGGTAAAGTCATGATTTTTAAAAATTTTAGGCATATTGTAGAAAACCTAACCATATCGCTCTTAAATTCTCATGTTATTACAGTTATGAATGATCATAATATCAAAATAAAAAGATCAAAATATATAGAATAAAATTGAAATGAAAGTCATCACCCACTTTCTAAAAATTAACTAATATACTATACCTGAGCATTGGGGCAGTCGATCATTAAGTAAAGTGCAGTGTCTTGCCACCATGACTCGAGAAGAAGCGATTCCAAGTGACCGCCGCCAAGTGCCATGCATATCGTCACCACCTCCATGCATTCTCGAACCACTGTGAATAATGAAATTATTTACATGACGACGGTACAAAAGTCATATCCTTACCTTACTTTCCCAAACTCATATCTTATAAAGAGTGATTATTCAGGAGATGGCAAAACTTTCTATTTATTTTAAATTTCTTATCAAGGGTGGCCATTTGGATACATTACTTTAAGAATAGATAAAAAGCAGTGTGTGAATATGAAGAAAATGTGATGTGAAATCAGCCTGCAAAATTTGTATGTACAATCAATATTTTTGCACTTCAGTAACTTTGTGCTTTAAGATAAGAGTTTGAGAAAGTAAGGCGATTTTCAGATTAATTTACTTAATTTCGGTGGTAATTTTTATTATTTAAGTATTCGAGTATATTATTGTGAAATATTAAAAATATTTCACGTTATTACACTCGAATGTTTAATAATACTTCATGATAGTATTATAAAATATTTTAATAATAAAAATTGCCACCGAAATTAGGTAGAGAAAACTACCCTGAAAATTACTCATAATATGGATAAAAACAATAACGATATATACATAACTGGTCACAACTTGGAAAAAATAGTACATTATTTATTACAAAGATCGGGAGGAAAGGATTGCCGAACGAGTATGAGTTACAAGTTATATTATCGAGTCAGGCAATCCCTGTTATCGCCGAGGTATATAGGGCATTTTTTTTTAAGTAATTGCATTACTTAAAAAAAAAATGCCCTATATTTCCGAGCATGTTTGAGATATAATTTCATCCAATTGTTGTTGACCAGTGAACACAATGCATGTTCCCACTTCCATGTAACATTTTTTAGATGACTTACATGTGACATCGTCAGAATGAACCATGCCACTCATCTCAATGGGCTGAGCAACAGAATACGCGAGCGTGTACAAGGCACGCACTGTCGCCGTAGTGGGCACCCGCCACCATACTAACGAAGATACTGATTCACTGTCATCCCCGTTTGTTATCACCTGCAATGAATAAAAGTCGGGCGTATTGCATGTTCACCTTTCAGCAAAACGTTAAGGTTTCTTCACTGGCCTAAAATAAAAGCTACATAAAAATCACTACAGTTAGAAAACAAGAGGCTGTCTTTTAACATACCTGTTCTCCAAGAGCGTTAGCTAACTTCTCAGCTATAGCCTTGACTATCTGCTCACAGGCATGATTGGGTAAAGATTGCAACTGCAACGCTTCTCTCAATATTGTTACATCCATCCTATAACAGAGAATGTACATTAATAGAAAAATAAGACTCCAACTCATTAAATCTAGAAATTTTTCCCCTCGATAAGAGAAAAGCAAAGTAAAATATCGTACAGTGCTTCTATTTTCTCAATGTCATTCGGCAAACTGCGTGTTTCGGCTGTCGCCGGGTTTTATACAGTTGCCATTTGCCTTTGGTACAGTGTGGACGCTTTCAATTGACTTGGAAGTACATAAGAGTTGCTATAACATTTTTTAATCAGATGAAGAAATGTGCTTAGATACGGACTGAATTGAAATGATTAATAACCGAAAAATATTCATTTTTAGTTATATAAAAGAAGCAACCTTTATATTTTTGTGAACTTGCTTATTGACATGGAGTAATAAATGTTATTAAAAATAGATAAATAGTTTTACAGCTCTATATTGTTCACACAACGTTGTATGTCGTACTAAATTCAAATTATTATAGATTTTAAATATAATAATTAAGGGCATGCAAATTAATACTCGTGTGCATTGTGAAATCTGATGATTGCCAAGAGACATTGAGAAAATAAATCCACTGTACCTATATTGATACTAAAGTCCGAGCTTTTAGAACGGTTACAGGAACAGGAACGGTTACTTTTAATAGCGATATAAACAAACGCGCGATTGCATCGCGACAAATGCGGTTTGTAGGCGGTTATATCGATGCTAACACGCGATTGCATAGCTACTGCGTGGCGACTGCATCGCTGCTGATGCGCTGCTAAAGTCGCCGTGTGTAACCACTCTCATGCCTCGGCCACGAAGAAAACGCCACACTCGAAGTGTTATTCGCTGAGAGCGTCAATTTTAAAGCGTCAAAACTCGGCCACGAAAATATCGCCGCGTTTGAAGCGTAAGCGTTAATTAAAGCATCAAAATACCAGCGTTGCCAATTTGTGGGGAATTCCCCAAATTGCGGGGAATTTCAACGAATTTCAACTCTTCTTATTTTGTGGGGATTGGCGCGATGTAGGGATTTTAACATCATTTTGTTTTATCTATCCTGGACAGCCCGGAAAAAGACATGTTTTACGACAGTCCAGATCTTATGTTGTGGATTGTGATCTCATCCTCAACGCAGGCCGATCTTGTACTGTCGTTATAAACTCTTCTATATTCATATTTCGATATAGCGATGAGCAATAATAACAAAATAATTTGTTTTAGACGCTGACGCGCGACCGCTTCTGTCGGGGCGCGTGAAGCGATTGTTTCGTGCACACTATGGAACTTTCTCAAACAATTGTTCTGGCCGCCCGCAAAAAAATTAATTCGCTCGTAGCGAATTCGCTGCAAGTTACAGCGCTACTTTGTGGCCTTTTACAAATAAAATCATATATTTGTTTATGACGCTCGACGCTGACGCTTGTAGCGTCAAGCGAATTCGATGGGAGCGTCGCGACTGGTGGCCCTCGGGTAAGACTTCAACTGCTCATATAAAATGAAATGGTACTGTACTTGTATTCTTTGTCTAGGGTGATTTCCGTGCCGTCAGGAGCGAGTATTTCAAAAAGATGCGCCAAAGTATAAAGCGTCAGTTTTGCTAGCCTGACAAGTGCTAAAAATCCGACCCTGAAATAAAGAAAACTTGTCAATCAGAGTACGTGAAATTTCTAAAACTAAATGTGGATGTGTAATCTTTGCGAGTTACGAATCAGTATGACATAAATCTTATCCAAAGTTTACCGTCTCGTATGTGGTACAGCACCCTGCAGAAAATCTTTGTCAGACAAGCATTCGACCAACAGAGGTGCTTTCTTAACGCAGGATATTTGAAAATTGAGACTTCGCTCTAATCTCGTGTCTGAAGATGGCATTATCATGCTGTACAGCACCTAAAATAAAAGATTATTCTGTGATCTCCGTAATTATGGTTTTATATAATTATGCGTAATGTTAATTTTATTACCTCTACATTGTAAGCTACTGTGGGTGGAGCAGGCCCAAACAGCATGAGCCTTAGTTTTGTATCGTCCCGACATAATAACGCTTCTGTAAGTTTCTCCACCTAAAATAAGAAAATAATGTGATACTCATTGTTGAAAACTACATAACAAAATCCTGCAAAAAAGATTTGTGCCTCTCCATTGAAGGAACAAAGGAAACGATGTTTTGACACATATTCTAAATAGTTTGGATGATTTTTTGTAATTAAATTTTGTAATAAATTACATATTTGTGAACTTACTGTCTGTTTGTGAGCTGGACAGATCTGAGACAATAAATGAGCAGCCTCAGTCAAAGGGCCGTGTCCTTTTGTGATACCGATGTGCTCCAGGTCTAAAATGAAGGGTAGGTACCACGAACCCTGGGCAAATAGCTGAAAGAATAAATCTCTTGAGCAAATATATAAATTTTGACTTTGAACCAAGACTGTACTACTTTTATTCTTTTACTGAGCAACATTTATTGATTTCGTTATAAATATTATTTAAATATAAAGATAAAAGTGTGGTAACCTTCCAACAAATTCAAAACGTCACAAGCAATTCTACAGAAGCCAATGGGGAGTTACTTACGACTCCAGGTAGAGCATGTTCCGGAGTGGGTGGTAAAGGTGGTGACGTTGTGCTGGAATCGCTGCTCGATTCGTTCGATGAGCCGCAACCGCCACTGCCGCACACTTGCCCGTCGTACACCTATTTAGACACCGACTTCTTTAGACGCAAGTTATAGGACAATGCAATTCACGGGTATCAAAACTCGCCAACAGCGTTTATAAGAAAAAAAAGAATGTCTTCTTGCACACGCGTTTTGACTAGTTAATAGAGATTAGATTATACACCTAAAGAGTACTTGATTAAGTGTGTTACTGCTTCAATCAACTGATATGAACATACTGAACATTTATATGACGTGGGTTTTTCGGCAGGTCAACTAACATCCGAGATATTTATGATCAAAATTCGTGGAGATGCTCCGTCTCTTTTTACCAAAACTATCATTTATAAGTAGTTTATATAAATAGTGTCATTAAGGTGTGTGCGGTTTGTGACCGCTATTACTGTTTAGTTTCTTTATCTTGATTTCTGAATGCATGTAAACATTTTACTTTTCAATTGAATTTCAATTCTGTTTTCACATTCCGCCTCCTACTTATAATTCTTTTAATGCTAATGAAAATTATTGAAGTATCGATGTTGTACACTATTAATATTGACAACACGTTCCACGCACCTTGGCAACTATGACAGTTTTATCCCTCAGACCAATCTGCGATAATATCTTCCGATCATGACTCGAGTCCAACAGATCGCCGTTCACGTATAGCTCTAATTTATTTACAAACATTTCTAACTTTATATTGTTATCTGAAGCTAATTTTAATCTGTAATAAAAAATATATACATCTTTAGTTCTTAATGTCATAGAAAAAATAGATATCAGGAAAGTCTATAAACGTTCCGGCTTACTTTCTTTGGATGGTCGCTCGCAACGAAGCCAGGGTTTCATTTGAGTGCGAAAAGATTTCAATATCTTCGATTTGTCTTTGGCCAGTTTGAAAATTAAATCTGACTATTATTGTACACTGACGTCCGCGCCCGGACCTGTAGATCGGCAGAATTTGTCGTTCTGATGAGAATCTCCTATCACATTCATTTACGTATTCCTGTATGGCACGAATCACTCTCGTCATCCTTGTACAACATTCCATGACATCTGAAAGAAATTATATAGTCACAACTTTACGAATCGATTTAAGAAAATACCGTCTTCCAATCCCCAAAAATTAATCTTTCATTAAAAAATTGTGATGGCATCGTCTTCCTGACCTTGCTGTAATTCCATATCTTTCTGGAACCGCTGCGTGCGCGCGCAGCACTGGGTGAGAAAGTTCTCGTGGTGTTGCGCGGGCGATAGGTGCGGCCCGACACAGGTGCACACTTCACGTAACAGCTCGATGCCGCGAGCTGAGATGTCGTCTTCGCATTCCGTTATTACCTATAGAAAAAACAAGATAAAATAAACATAATAAAAGAACACTTGTGATTGTAATAATTGTTAATAACAACAACTCAATTTACAAGGGCACAAATAGTCATTTGAAGGATACTTACTCTCCATAAATAATCTAATCCTATGAGATCAGCGTCATTAAGTAAATAACTACGTCGTTTTACTTTTAGTTTGCCTTCTTTGGAATTTACAGCTTTGAAAAACCTGCAACAAGTAACTTTTTCATAAGCCCATCTCAAGATAAAATGAAATAGTATTGTAATGTTATCTAAAGCTATACCTTACCTTTCAAAACATTTAATACCAGCGTGAGTTAATAGGTTCGGAGGGAGTGTCATAATGTTACGTCGAAAAAAATGCAGATTAATATTTGGATCGAGGTCTGGTTCCTCGCCCATAAGTTTGCTGAACCATTTGAAACAGGCTTCGCGGTCAAGCAAGTGCGCTGGACGCTCAGCTAAGCACACCCATATTTGTTTCGCCTGCAAGCAAGACTTGATCATTCGAAAATGATGAAAAAATAATCAATTTCACCTCATAATGTGGAAGTAAATAAAAATACTCTAGAGAAAGATTTGAGAGAAAGAAGAAACTACATTTATTTCACTACCACACACTCTGTTAATACCATACATTCTGTTAATCCAATGTCTGGCACATAATAAAATACACAACCTGGGTAAAGGGTACACAAACACACCAAGTGCCTGGTCTCAAACTAGAGAATTCCCTATACAATGAGTACCAGAGCAACGAAACACGCTCTGGGGCACTTCCTGGAACATCCTGACTAGAAACCCATTTGGAAAAGTTCATTTCTTAAACTGGTCCCACCGGGAATCGAACCCGGGACCTCCTCATCTAGTGTGCACAGTGCAAAACGTTGGGCCACCGAAGTATCATTAAGCTCGCTTGTTACGTTTTTAACCGACTTCAACAAAAGGAGAAGGTTCTCAATTCGACTATGTTTTTTTGTATGTATGTTACGCGATTTTGATAATTCTTTTTTTGTTGGAAAGAGGGTACCTCCGTGGTGGTCCCATTTAATTTTGAAGAAAATATTCCTCCTCTAAGGGTGGCTGTTTACGCATGAAGATTTATTTTTATAAGTAGCGCCTACATTTTGTAAGGAGCAATTATATTAATGGTTGATTTTACTACGCCCCAATTGAAGGCGCTCTCAATATACTAAGCAGCGAGCACCGATTTTTATTATCTCCTGTGTTAAGTCCCATATAGTGGCGAACTAAAGGATGAATCTGGTTTTGCCCACTTTCCGGTAACCGATTTCAATAAAACTTGGCAAATAGATGTAATTCCACGAACTTTCTAGGTCGGTTTTTTAGTACCCTGATTAATGTTATAAAAATTTCTTATCACTATATAAACTGTTCAAATAGGTTTTATTTACCTGTTCTGCACAGAGCCAAAGCTGCCCATCCTTAAGTAAGAATCGGAGGAAACTCAACCGTTCATGCACCTGTGCTGCGTGGGGATATCTGCCATCTGGTAACCAGTTATCCCAATCTATCTCACCTTCAGCTGCATCATACATCAATTAATTATAATTGCTATTAAGGCTGTCTATATGTTAAGGTTAACAATGTCGACAAATAAACAAAGTGAGGTTATCGTTTTTAATCGACTTAAAAAAAGGAGGAGGTTCTTAATTCGACTGTATTTTTTGTGTATGTTACGCAATTACTTTTACAATTACGCATTTGTGAACCGAATTTGATGATTTTTTTTATTGCTGGAAAGAGGGTACCTCAGTATTGGTCTCATATAACTATGAAGAAAATATTTCACCTCTATGGGTGGCAAACTAGGGGATGAATCCTGTTTCGCGCCCTTTCCAGTAGCCGATTTCAATAAAACTTAAAGATGTAATTCCACGAATTTTTGAGGACGGTTTTTTTTATAAACAATATTTGTATTATTTGGATATAATTATTTGAAATGCAAAAAATAAAGGGTCAATGTTATATTTTTCCTTTTATACATACCTGCAAGTTTATTCCTTACGCCGTCCATATAATAAGTAAGAGAATCAGTGACTAGTATGACCAGAGAATGTTGCGTTTGCAATCTATCTATGAGTTCTTGTCGCGTGACGTGTGGTCTCACCCCGGTACCTCCACCGGCCTCATACAGACAACAAATATCACGCATCACTTTGAGTGCTGGTAGCACCCATTTTTCGTTTGTTTTTAGTTCCTCCACACATCTGTAAACAATGTCATTTTTAAACTACTGAAAATTTATATACAAGAATATCCTTTGTTGCCCGTGGAACTACCAGTTGAACTACTAGTACCGGAACTACTAGTAGTTACACAGGCAATAATAATCTCCCGTGGAACTACCGACAGGCCTAGTAGTATCACGGATAGGTAATTGTACATACAAAAAAAACATACAGTCGAATTGAGAACCTCCTAATTTTTTTTGAAGTTGGTTAAAAATGCATTTTAACTAGCAAATCAACCTTTATTCTTATTCAACCTTAGAATATCGTTTCACTAGGGTAAGCGATTATTTTAAGGGGAACTGTATACGTTTTTACAATAAGATTCCGGAGCATAATTATATTCAGATTACCATTTCCTAAGTTTAAAACTTACATTAAAAGTATTTGAATTGAAAAGTCATATTACAAAATTGAAGACTACGTGTTAGATAAAGATTTAAAGTGTATTCCAAAGCATTTAAGTTTATTTGAAAAGAGCAATCCCTAGAGTCTCTTGCTCGTTCTCCTCAGGGAGGTGTACTGAACGAGCAGTAGCTTAAAAAATGTCGTTTTTCATGTTTCATGTTTGTTGGAAAGAGGGTACCTCAGAAGTGGTCCCATTGAAATTTGAAGAAAATATTCGACCTCTAAGGGTGGTAAACTAGGGGATGAATGACTTTTCAGGGGGTCTACCATAACTTTCCAAAAACAATCTTATTTCAATGTAAGCTTAAAGTAAGCTTATTATAATATTACTCATGTTCATACCATGACAGACTTTTCAACCAAGTAATGTATTATTGCTAAAGTGATTGAAAGAACGAATGATTTCCCAATATTGTCTATTCCTTACTAAAAATAGGAAAGAGATAACGCTATGTGAACTATACAATGCCATCTCTTTCTTTTTTGATGTTCCGAATCGTCTCATCGTCCGTAAATAAATAAATCGTAAATCGTCTTATCGTAGTATAAGTTTAAGTACTTAATGTTATTTAGATTCAGAGAAGTTTGACTTTTAAAAAAAGAAAAGTATGTAATAATAAAATCTATTAAAATTACGCTGTTTTCAATAATTATTTCGCATTGTCATGAAAAAATAAATAAATAAAACAAGCTGAGCCTTGATAGCCACGTTGTGAATTCGGAACTATAGTCTAGTGTCAACTGTTAGTTTCGCCAAGGAGCATATAGATGGCGCTGTCATAATTTTACGAAATAAACATCGCGTATTTTTATTCAACGAGAAATTATTTCCTATGTCCTATTAAATAAAAAATAAACAAAATATTGAAGAAATATATGTAAATAAATAAGTTCAACTTAACTTTTAATCGTTACAAATCAATATTAAGACAATAAAACTGAAAATAATATTGATTCCATTGCATCCGTGTAATGGAATGGTATTTTAGATTGCTGAATTTGACATAAGAGCAATATTACTTTAAAGTTAAAGTCGCGTCATAGTGCGAATTGAGTGAACGAATAGTCACAAATCTGCCAATAAAACATCTTAGTTTTAACATTACAATAAGCTTACTTTAAGCGCGTTATGATACGAAAAGTAAGTTTAAAGTAATATTGTTATAGCAGGTTGTGGTAGGCTCCCAGGTCGGTTTTTTTTCGTACTCTGTACTAAGGTTAGGTTATTATTGTATTGTTTGGCTTGAGGTTCGTTTGTTTTATGAAATTAATAAAACGCTTCTTGTCTTGATAGTAGTAATACGGGAAAGTGTTATTGCCCGTATCAGTAGTGGTAGTACCACGGACAAAAACAATTACCTACCCGTGATACTACTAGGCCTGTCGGTAGATACACGGGAGATTAACTACTAGTAGCCCGTGTAACTACTAGTAGTTCTGGTAGTTCCACGGGAGATTATTTATGCCCGTGGAACTACTGGTACTTAGGTAGTTCCATGGCCAACAAAGGAATGATATGCCTACTGTGGACTAACACCAGCCACGTAATAGGGAGTCACCAAATTTATTATCGAGGAATCGTCTTGACGCGATCGTCTGTGACCACACTTGTCGCATTAAGCCGATTCGTCGTTGACGCGGCCGTTCGCGCGCCGTCGCTTTCGTTGTTTCCAAATCAGGATCAGTCGTCGTCGGCAGGCGTAAGCACGCAATCGGAAATTCGCAGGTAGCAGATTCGTTGCCGGCCTGAGCCGAGACGCGTTCGTACGTACCGATGCGAAACACACAACTTCTTTTTCGCTCTTACGTTCAAGGACATAAAGTTGTTTCTGACCGGCTTAATGCGATTCTGCGTTAATAAGTGTGGTGACTCTCTTGTTGATTTACACAATTAACTTGCAAAGTGATTCTTGCATTATCGTTGAGCAGAAGCATTTAATAAAATCTGAGGAGCTTACTTGTCCAACCAAAGGGTTTTCTGTGCATCGCGATCTTGACTACAGCTGTAGTCCAAGATTTTGATTAGGTTAGCCAACGCTACATCTATTATCTCTGTACAAACTTCTTCCGAATGAGCTAAGTTCCAAAATAGTAACAATACCTAGAAAATAACATGACCTTCATTAAAGGCTCCAGGAAAAAAAGTTAATTTTTTTATTTTATGTACTAAGTACGTACTTTGTTCGCCATAACTCCGTCTTTATCATCCTCTGCAAGTCTTCGAATAACTTCTAGTAATTTATCGCTTTGCTTCTTGCTAGATGTTGCCCAACTTGCCTGCAAGTAAAATCCATTTAGAAATCTTAATCTGTTACAATGTTAATTGACACGTATGACGGAGAGAGATCTTCATAGTAGGCGTTGAAATGAGACTCCAGTGACTGTTGTAAATTATATTACATCTTTCCACTTTCGTGAAAGATGTTTTTCGCAACGGCGGCCGCCCATTAGCGTTCCGTTTAATACCGTTTTTAAAAATTTATTATTTCGGTAAAAAAACATACATACTTAATGAAACAAAGCTTTCTTTGGTAATGTCACGATTTGCTAACATATACTTATTTATTTATTGAATTATGTTTTACTATCATGATTTCTATGAAAATACTCCACTAGTTTTTTGTTATCATTGATATAAAGATCGAACGCGAACAAAAATTCCTTTGATCTGACTGAACTTGAACCAGTGTCTGTCAAAGATCTGAGGGGACTGCCACTGCGCCCATCAGCCTGAGACATAAGTTGACAAATTCCATGTGCCTGTAATTTCACCAGCAATGTCGTGCAACGCTCTTAACCAACTGAGCTACAGACCGAATTAGCAGACCTTACGAATTTCTTTGTGTTTATTACAGATCTTTATATTGAGTTTCTATTTTTTCGTTGTCAGCGCACTCGTGAGAACTTATGTTTCATACACTTCTGCAATATTTCGTAAACAGATTACCGTTAGTACATTGTTAAAACAATATTTACAATCATATAATATTGCCAATAAGTAATCTTGTAATATCAATGATATGTTAATTCCAGGAGCCTTTGGGTATGCTGATGACAGCACAGTTGCGGACAGGTTGACCAATACAAGGGTCAGTGGAGAAGACATCCAGTCTTGTCGAGAGTCCAGAGTGGTTAGTCGTTTGAATTTAACACTTAAGGCAGTATCCGATTGGGGCGATGCCAATCTTGTCAAATTTAGTCCGGTCGTGAACGGACTACTGCTGCCACTTATGGGATTACTCTGCTAAATACTAACTGCCCATAATCCAAGGAGATTCAATCGACGAGCATGGCAAGAAGCTTATAGGTGACTCGGAATTGGTAGAGGCGAAGCTGCAGAGCCTTGAACAACGCCGTAAAATTGCCTGCTTATCTTGGGCCTTTTCAAGGCGAGTGTGAATAGGTATTATTTAGGTGTGCATGCATCGTCGACCTCATTATCACTTTCCATCTGGTGAAATGGAGGTATTTGAACTCCATCTCACAGCGTATTTATTTAAAAAAAAAAAGGAATATATGAGTATTTTATCAACAGATTTATCTTACCTGAAAACAATCAAAAAGATGGTCCAATTGATCAGGTGTGAAGTCCCAAGCTAGTTTGGCCAACAAATCATGCAAGTTTTTAACAATGGCTTCATGTTTTCCATGCTGGGCTTTCCATATGGCATCCAGGTCGTCTCTGGTTAGTGAGTTTTCTTTGATCATGAACCTGAGCATTTTCTCTAACCGGTCTACATATTGAGGCTGGTGGAGGGAGTCACGAAGTACTATATCTACTACTTTGTTTTCACGGATCCAGGTCTGGAAGTGGCAATTTTAGCAAAATTGACAATAGCAACCTTTTTCGCATACATTTTTTATGACTAAAATAAAATCTACCCCAAATATAACACATGTTGTTTTTCTATTTTAAATTCAATAATTTAAACCAGCCCTTCAGTCTAACGTCAGGATTAGTGACGAGAAAAACCGACATTAAACTTATTTAAAGAACAATGGCGAAATCATTGTTAAAAGAATTCGTTAGCGTTTTCCAATGTCATAATTACAAATTTGAATAAAATAAATTCATTAAGTTTTTAAAATTATACTGAAGGATTATTTAAGTCTGGAAATAAAATCAAATTTAAAAGAAACTCAAATGAGTAATTAGCATGTAGCCGGACAGATATCTATAACAGTCAGTTTCCTAGTTTCTTAATATAGAGCGACATCTAGCCGCTGTTTTCCAGTACTTACGTATCTTAGACTATGGAAACCAAAGGGATGTTATGTTGATATATATAAATCAAACGTTATTATGTATATGATGCATTTCGACGGTGAAATAACAAACACGTTATTGTATTTATTTAACTACTGCGTGCCGTCGTAAGCCAAAAGTGATAGCATTACACTGGTCTGAACCAAACACAGGAATCGAAATAACGTCATCTTAAATGCCAATTGTGTCCATTTCGCAAGATTTCGCCTTTCAGACGGTCTACTCCCGTTCTCCATCCGAAACAATTACTGTCAAATAAATAATACTGGACCAAATAAAAAAACGCGTGACGCGAATGAAGCTTCATACTTTACATTGTCTTTTGAGTATACCCCCAGATACGGTTGTCGAAGGGACGTACATCAAATTAATGTCAAAACCTTGAGACTATAGAAACCAAAGGACGTGTTATACTGACATATATAAATCAGACGTTATATGTATATGATGCATTTAGACGTTGAAAACATAAACATTTTATTGTCTTTGTTTAACTACTGCGTGCCGTCGAAGCCAAAAGAGCTAGCACTACATTGATTTATGTCAAACACGGGAATCGAAAATAAGTAATGTCATCTTAAATGCCAACTGTCGTCATTTTACCATTTTTGGAGTACCCTTTGACATCCGTATCCGGTTGTCAAAGGGAAGTACATCAAATGTCAAAACCAATGTTTCGCCAAATGTTATAAAGAATTATTCGCATGAATTGGACAAAAATATTGACAGTGAAAACAATTAAGTATTGATTAAATTGCGCTGCAGCATCAAGGGGTGCGGCAGCAGAAAAGGCGGAAATCAACCGAATGTTACATTACACCGGCGTATGTGTTATTTTTTTGTCTATAAATCATACAATAGCCCAAATATCTCGTGTAATTAGACTCATTTAAGTAGTTTATTCATAAGTCTTGCCGAATTTTGCTTTGGTTACTTTATATTGCCTGTTTGTTAGTATATTTTGAAGATTGTTGATAACGATTAATTTGAGATAGTGTTGTTCTTGCAAGCAGACATATTACCGATGTTCTGTTATTAAAACAATTCACTACGAGGTTTTTATTTTTTCATTATTATTATTTTTAAAGTTTACCTACAAATGAAAAAAGAAAGAAAGGATGGTTGGAAATTATAGGACTGCCGAACACAATCATTGGATCAAATACCATTTTCGTTTGTTCGCTCCATTTTGAAAAGTCAAATTTTAATAGAACTTTGAATGTAACTAGATTATATGATAATGCAATTCGATCGTTACATTTATTGGTAAATAAATTTATATTTAATTTTGACATTGATTAAAATGGCTCATTACTTGCCTTGTAATAATAGCCTAGTGTTAATCATACTTTGATTACAGTAAACTATACAAATTTGCAAACATAAAATCAGTTTGAACATTCAAGTCATACATTTGTATGTCGATATTGACTTAGTACAACACTAAATTCGCCATATGTGTGGTACAATTTTGGTTTGGGTAGGTACGTTTATTCCGTAGATAGGGCAGCTCCTTTCCTTTATTTTTTCCATCCTCTAAGGCAGCCTTACCCAAAGTGGGCGATAACGCCCCCTTGTGGACGCTGCAGGCCTAAAGGGTAAGAGGCCCAGAAAAAAAATGGGGGCGTTGTGTAGAGGCTTAGGGGGAGATTTGTAATTTCATCTAGGAAGACTCTTCGGCACGTATTCTAGACCTCTACTCAATGCTCAAGTCAGGATTTGAGTATGGTTTAAAGCACTCGAAATCATACTCGAGTCTTTGCCATTAGGGTCGTATTTCCAGTGCTTGTATTTCCAGTGCAATCCTGAATTGAGCATTGAGTAGAGTTCTGGAATACGACCCATAGACACCGACTGAGCTCTCGACTCTCGACTACAACTTGTGAACATCAACTAATATTAATCAAGAAAGAAATTGCTCGAACTAACTCGGTTCGATATTTCTCTCCGTTTAGTTTATATATCTATCCTGTTTTATTGAATAAATAAAATAAAAATCATGTCAATCGGTCGCTCCGTTTTGAAATGAAAGTAGACACAAACAAACAAATAAAAAGGCACAAGACACTGTTTCGCATTTTAATAGTTATTAGTATTCCTAGGTAGGTAATTTTCGTAGATAATAGACCACGGGCAACCATGTTTTAACAAGTTTTTGTTAAATAACCCGATTTGTGCATTCTTGTATCAATCGGCTAGTTCATAGAATACTTGTTCTTACTTGTTGAGTACGATTGCGAGTCGAATGAGATAAACGAGTTTATGCATGATTGTCTTATTCCTGTCGGTGCGTGCTGCTTATGCAATCCTACATAAACAACGTATTATTTATTTTACTTTCATTTGCGGTTTCGCGCGTAATAGATAAGCAGTACTTAAGTTCAACACTTACTTACGTATTTTTTAAAACAAAACGATGTCTGAAGTAAAAAAGAAGAGATGGCAATACTGTGCGGAATATATTAAATTCGGATTCATTGAAAATGCCACAAACCCATCGTCGCCTTTGTGCCTTCTACGTATAAAAACATTTTCGAATACATTAGACACAAAGGCTTCATAGAATACTTAAAAAATAAAATTCCAGATGTCCTTGCTGTACATTGCGTTATTCATAGACAACACTTGGTTGCTAGAAATTTAAGTGAACGACTATTTCAATCACTGCAATATGTCATCAAAGCAGTCAATAAAATCCGTAACAGCTCTTTGAATGATAGATTATTTCATCAGCTTTGTGTTACTAATGACGAAGATTTCAACCGTTTGTTGTTTCATACGGAAGTTCGTTGGCTATCAAGAAGCAATTGTCTGACTCGATTTTACAACCTGTTTGACTCTGTGATAGAGTTCTTGGAAACTAAAAATACAGAATTGCGCAACAAGCTCATTACATCAAAGAATGATATAGCTTACATGACAGACCTGTATAAATTGTTCAACGACATGAATCTCCAACTGCAAGGCGATGAACTAAATTTAATTAAAACAAAAAATGTCGTTGCCGCTTTCGCAGCCAAACTGCTTCTAATCTACACAAAAAGAATATGGGCAGACGTGAGTTTCACAATTTTCCGAATTTATCAGTCTCCTGCAGTAACGAAAACTTGTATGCCTACTGCCAACATTTGGAAAACCTCCACATTGACTTCACCGAACGATACCAGGACATTTTGAACTTGGAAATACCAGACTGGGTGTTGGATCCGTTTTCAAATGGCAACACAGCAATATTACCTCGGCTGGAAGAAGAACTTATAGCTTTGACAACAAACGAGGAAATAAAAATCAAGTTCAAAAATGGCTACCAAGAATTTTGGCTACAAAAACCGAACCCGCAATTGTACCCTGGATTGTGGTCAATAGTTCAACGATTTTTGATAGCATTCCCATCGTCATATTTGTGTGAACGTGGTTTGAGGGTCGTATTCCAGAACTGTACACAATGCTCAAGCCAGGATTTGAGCAGACTTGAGTATGATTTCAAGCACTGGAAATACGACCCTAATGGCAAGGACTTGAGTATGATTCCTAGTGCTTTGAATCATACTCAAGTCCTGACTTGAGCACTGAGTAGAGTTTTAGAATACGACCTTTAGTGCTGTGATAGATAACGCTGTTTACTAAAAAGAGAAATCGTATGCATGTTACCGAACGTGGTGACTTGCGGCTGTTCTTAAGTAAATTAGAACCTGGATATCAACAAACTTATTAAACAGCATTGACATACCAATAAATCGGTCATCGGGTCTAAAACAAAATCCACGAAAAAAATGTGAAGTTAACCTATACAAACGTAGTGACATGTAACGAAATATAAAAAACTAAAACATTTAATTTAAATTGTAATGTCATTGCTCGGAAACACCATATTCAGCTTCTACAGGAAACTTAACAAAATACACCATATTTAGCTTCGACTGAAAAATACTTGAACATAAGAGTAATGGAGTAGCCTTTCTCGTAAATATTAATTAATTCTCATTATATATTATTACGTCGCATTTTGTACAAATTCACTTAAGGATTATAATAAAGAGTTGGGCAGATACATACATACAAATATTATTACAAATGTAAAAATAAGTGTGTACTATAAGAAATGTACCGATATTCCAACTAAATGTAAACTCATATATCCGTAATTCTGAAAACTGATTTGATCTGAAAACCGTTACGCTTTCGAGTAATTTTGATACTTTTCACAAAGCCAAAATTATTAGCTTTTGTTTTGTAATATTCCTAAAAAAATACATTTGACGTTATGAAAATTCGAGCTAATGTTATTTCGGGCAAATGTATTTTCTGACTTCTGATAGGCAATCCCAAGCCGTAAAACGAGTACAACAATATTTCATTAGTTAATGCTAACGTTTAATAAAAAAATCATTTAAAAAATAAGATTAAAATCACAGCGACTCTATAGTTTCTTTGTTCTAAATATTTCAAGCGCTTGTGGTTCGAACAATTGAAAATGACCAAGAAGTTTATAAAAGCTTCTTGAAACTGACGTAATGATTCTTTTTCCATCTTTTGCGCATGCAATGTGTAGAAAGAGGACAGTTGGCTATTTGATTATTTTGTGTGCTTATGTCATTTATATTTACGATTCAATTATATATAAATTAAATACTATAAAACTGTACAAAATAACACTTTTAAATGATAACTATGATAACACAATATATTCGTTTAGTGAAAATATGATATAAAATCATTGACTTACAAATAAAAAGGACGACGGGTCAAATACAAAAACCACGACAAAAATTTAAGTCAACCTATTTAAACGTAGTGACATGTAAAGGAATATGAAAAAGCTAAAACGTTGAATTTAAATTGTAATGTCATTGCAGTACTGCCTAATTTTGCTTGCAACAATTGAAAGGCGCAAAAGAACACCATATTCAGCTTCTACTGGAAACTTACCAAAAGGCACCATATGTAGCTTCTAGTGAAAACTACTTGAACACAGGTATAATGGAGTAGCCTTTATTATTTATAAATAAATTGTATACGTAAATGTTGAATTTTATACAATGCCATTTATTACGAGCTAGGGTGTCTGACTTTTTTTTCTTGAGTTTCGAGAATTCTCATACCCGATTTCTTCGATGTTGATGATTCGAGAATTTTTTAATAAACCGTTAAAAATCAGCTCAGTCAACTATAAAACTAAATGTGAACTTTTCGAAAGTTGTTTTGGCCTGGGTGTTCTGAGTTATACCCCGGAATAAATTCCATCGTTCTTGATCCCAGGTTCCATTCCCAGTAGAACCAATTTGGGTAATGAACTTTTGTAAATTGGTTCTGATCTGGGATTCTGTCGCTCTGATACTCATGGGGAGTATGTACAAAGAGTTCCCTAGTTTCAGACCAGGTGATTGTCTTACAATAAAATACCAAGACCAGAACCATTTAGAAAAGTTTACCAATTTAACAAATTATGTTAAATTGATCCTACCGGTATCGAACTCGGGAACTTCTCATCCAGTGCCCACAGTGCAAACCGTTAGACTATCAAGGTTGTACTATTTGTACTATTATGCATTGTTTGCATGTGAAACTACAAATTGCTTAAACTTTAAAAAAAATCCTATTTAATTTGCACAATTGAAGCAGACTGCTTCAATTATCTTCTTTATTTCTTAAGTTGGTATATTTTGTCATTCATCCAACTTTTGATTTTAAATGCATTTTCGCGGTAAAGATGTTCTCTGTTAATACTTGTCAATTTCTTCTTACCTTCAAGCTATGTTTCCTAGATAAATTACTGTATTCTCTCCTTTCTATGCATAGTTCACTCATTGATGTAATCGCATACCAAAGCTTTAATATTATGGTTCTTTATCAAGCTTGCATCAGCTCTGGTTTCCTTTCTTTTTTTACCATTTTCTTAACCCGTTCGTGCATAGTACTGAAATTATACTGCGCTCAAAAACGTCACCACTTTTCTATATGCCGTAGTGCTTACATTGATTCAATATAATTATTACGGTTTATCACTGACGACGGTTGATTCCGTCAACAGGCCTTGTGGTACTGCTCATAGTTCTTGCAAATGGTTCTTGTGCTTGAAAAAGTACGGCTATGACGGTACTAGGGTATTTGCCGTTGTGAGATAATTACAAAACTAAAATGCGCGATATTGATTGTGCAAGAGAAACGCTTTCCAAAACACTTAGGTACTAATTAATAATAATTATTATAATAACGCACACACTCAACATTGCCCCGCATTATGGAAACCCTGTGTCGCGGGTGCCATGGACACACATATAGACAACCACAAATTACACCCAAACTCACGAGAGAAATAAATGTAGGCCATACACATATTTCTCCCGAAAAACCTAAAAAAATACTTTCGGGATTATGGAAGTTCATGCAAACGTTATTTCGGGCAAATGTATTTTCGGTCTTCTGATTCGTAACCCCGAGCCGTAGAAAGAATACAACAATATTTGAAAGTATTACTAATATGTATTACAAAATATTTTAATAATAACATTAGCATCAAAGCAACTCTATGAAATTTTTGTTCTAAATATTTCAAACGCTTGTGTTTCAAACAATTGAAATTGACGTGGTGGGTCTCGTTCAGTCTTTTACGCAAGCAATGAGTCGGAAAGAGACAGTTAGCTATTTGATTATTTTGACTGCTTTTGTAAATTATATTTACGATTAATTTAAATATAAATTAAATACTATATATACTAGTGCAAAAAATAACACTTTTAAATGATAACTATGATAACATAATGTAATACTTACTGAGAATATGATATACCATCCCGTTTTTTCACTTTAGATGAGTAATTTTTACAAGGTTTTACAACACAACACGGCATCATTGACAAGCGCGCTGTCAGTCGAACGAACGAAGACTAAAGCGTGATTGACGCTCTGTATACGATTTTAACGCCCTGTAAGTTCGGACACTTTTTAGCCCGGACCCGACATCCATTTATTTGTAAGTCAATGTACAAAATCGTGTTTTTACATTTTACTGCAGTAATTTTTAGAAGTTATTATTATTGGTTGTGCATGATTGACAACCGCGCTGTCAGTCGAACAAACGAAGACTGTTGCGCGATTGACGCTCTGTATGCGATTTTAACGCCCTACAGGTGCGGACACTTTTTAGCGCGAACCCGACGTCCATTTATTGGTAGATCAATGTTAAACAGCATCAGATTAGTCCTTCACATTAGTTTTTATATTAGAATCGATTATGTTTGTTTTATTTTGAATAAAAGATTCTCTATCTGAATACTATAAAGTTGCGTTTCAATAATCATTCTCATTGGCATGTGTAGCCCGTAAGAGTTAACTTGAGACCTGAGCGCCGTTGTGTGACCTACTGTGCTGAGGTCTCAAGTTAACTCTTGCGGGTTATAGTAAAAGTCTCGTTTAGAAAGAATGTTTAATCTTCGCTAATGTAACTCACAACAATTAATTTAATTTGAAGTTATAGTGGTTTTTAAGCAGGTGAAAAAATGGGGGCGTTAAAAAATAATTTATTCTCAAAAAAATAAAGTAGATAATTCCTCCAAATATGTCACGCGAAAAAGTGGTACAATTGACCAAAAAGTTCCCGACATTAAGGATAGATGGCACGTTTCACAAAAAAAATATTTGTGTTCGAGTTGCCGGTACATATTAACTCAGTTTTCTTTCGTTATGGCTTAAATTCATGCCTTTTGACCGTACCATTATATAAAATCATTTCCTCTGAATGTTCGCCACGTCACAAACCCACTGCACCAGTCAGCTTCTTTTAACTCAGTTTAAGGCGTCTCTAGTTTATTTTGATATAATAATACACCAAATATATTTTATTCAATTATGTAAAACATAACCTCCAAAACTTCAAATTGGAATACTTTAATTCCAGACTTCTTAGAATAGTTAACCCAAAACCAAATTTGTTCAGGAAGCTAAACTCTATATTTTCACATATTTTTCATGAAATTTTGAGTCTGGCAAACAAATTATGTCAACAAAAATTAATATGGGAATTCGCCATTGTTCTTTGTGTTTTCGGTTCTTATATATACAATATATAATTTAATTATTTAATCAATTATATTAGGAAATACAAATATAATAAGGTGCTACAACTCGAGAGGTTGTCATTTGACCGATATAATTTTTTCAATTTAAAGTCATCAATTTTACATCTTCGAATAAACTTTTCGAGAAAATAGTTAATTTTTTTCATTTCTAGCAAAAGGGTAGCCAATTCACGTTATGACATTACTTTTGCGCCACCGTAAACTATGTCGAATCTTATAACGTAATAATGGAAATCCACGAATATGCTGAGCATGTTTAAACAAATCAATAAGGATTACTCACCGTAATAACGGTAGGCGTAAGCCATTCAGGTTTTGGTTGCTGAGATATTGTACTAATAAGTTGGTTGATTTCGTTCAGCGCCGACATTTTTCCGTTGAACGACGACATTTGCAACAATCGAAGAATCATTTTCAGGCGAAACATTTCAAGGGCTGAAAATTTTAAGTTCTGATAACATTTTTCTATTTTAACTTCTCTGACATCGTCTGCTCCAAATATTTTATTCCTAGATTACAACGGCCAAACCGGCGCGGTCATTGCGAGAATATAATATATATAATAGAGCTGGCGCGATCTCTTACTGAACAAAAAGCTGAAAACTCATCTTTAACCACTATTATAGCCGTGTGCAAAAAAGTAAATTCTTAATTCGTGGTAAACACACACTTTGCTCGAGCCAACTCGGACGGTGCGAGCTATTTTAGAACATTTAATCATACGATTTCTTAGAAAATAATTCATACAATGAGTAAGTAACGCAATACAGTATCAACTCAATACACGTAGACATGCAGGGAAGCGTACGTGAAGAACCACAGTGATGGTGCAACGATGAGTGTAAAGCAGTCACATACAATGTAGCGACGTAGGGGCGGATGGTATTACGCCCCTAAGCAGCTACAGGGTACGCGCCAGCCTCGTGAAGAGAAGTTACTTAACTCCATTCCTAAAAAAGCTTCATGATATATAACATATAATTTTAGGACGTCTTCACATTGTCATGTTAAGAAGACGTTAATACGTAATACGTAATAATACGGTACTAGTCGTACTGAAGAATATCCTTTACCAACAATTACATTCTGATAAATGCAAAAAAAATAACCAATGTGACATCATTGTTCACTATAGATAAAAATTGTTAGACAAGCCATTCAATACCCATAATCTTAAAAGAAATTTATATGACATTGAACACATTAGGTAAATTTTAATGATTTTATATTATTTAGTATTTGCCGTGTTGAATGACGGCTGTTAAACCGATTTCAGACATTCAATTTAATTAAGTGAAAAATGTGCAGCATGTAAACAATTTAGACGCGTTAAATTGAGGCTATCAGCGCAACAGTGTTGTAACCCACATTTAATTTTTTCCGACAATATTACTGTAAATGATAGTAAAGTACATATTTATTTTATATATGGATGCTATTTTCTAGTATAAACAAAAAATTACAATGAAATACAATGTAACACTGTAGAAAGAAAATGAAATGTGAGTTATATCAATTTTGTGCTGATAGCATCAACTAGGTGCTTCAAAAATAGGTTTTCAAAATTTTTTACTTCCAATAAAATCACACACCAAATGAAAAAATACAAGCATAAGTACATTTTTCTTTTTTCTATATAACAAATACTTCCAAGTGGTGTATAGTATAACAAAATTGTGAAAGCTAACGTGATAAACACATTTTGGTCAGTTAAAACAATTGATAATTTCAAAAGATTCATCTGTAATGATACACAAATAATAACAACAGTTTATGACAATACTTCCAAACATAATGAAAATACAGATACTTTCAAGAATAAACAAAAGGTGGTTTACTCACATTTGAGTAAGCTGTGGTGTTGAGGGGTCTTCACAGAGACGCATTTGCAGGCTCGTATTAGACAAGATACTGTATCAGTCTTATTTTCGCTACCACGTGCTTCTCTTTTTAACTCTTCGTCAGTTAAGCTCTCTAGCAGTGTAGGGATACATTCCTAAAAAGATAATATTGTATGGAATTCCATTACTCACCACAGCAATACCTAGCTGTTTACACCGAGTCGTTTGCAGCCTTCATTGTCAATTGTCTTATAAAAAAAAACATCTTTTAATAAAAATACAAATTTTTATTAAAAGTTGTTTATTGCCACATCTGTGCAGGTGGTAATCCATATAATAAGCAAATAATAATTTGTAAATTTAAGAACACATAGATCACACACTTGTATCATAAAAGAAGTATGGTAACTCCGTACAAAGAAACAGCGCGATTTGTATGGGTGTGCGACATCTCACGATGCACAATGATACTTGTCTTATTATACTATGATTGTATGGTGTTTCTATATAAACGACTGATGCGGGATTTTGCAAAAAATAAAATAATTGAATATCAATTCAATAAAAATTTAATTAATATATCAATAATGTTCATCGTAATTGACGTTTTATAGCAACCAGCACAAAATAAATTACCGATGTATCACAATTTCAATACCCACAAAATCCCCGCAGTTTGTGGAATTTCCCACAAATTGGCAACTCTGCCCAGAACACAAATCGCGTTGGGTAAGACCCCGGACACGTAGAAACCGAACGTCTGTCGCTTGCCGAAGGCGATCGTGTCTTCAATAGCGTTTACACCTAGTCGCTTCGATCGACTTCGGCTGCGGACTACGGTCGTCAGACGACTCAGTATTCACACCGTATAGCTTGCCGCCGTCGGCGAGCAAGCCGTTGGTCGTCAATCGACCTGGTGTAAAAGCACCATTACAGTTCTAACAAAGTGTGACTACCGTTGTATACGCTAGAATGTAATAGAGGTAGGTCTTACCAATACAGGTAGAAGATAAGTTGTCACAGTATGTGGAGTAAGAAGATCATGGCAAAGGCCTAGAGGTCGAAGTAGCTGCCAAACAGTCGCGACGCGGGTCTCGCCACTGATCGACTGCTCTAGTGACGATGGCTGTTCACTACGAGCTGGTGTTGAACACTGAAACAAAATTAATCCATTTAATGACAGCTAGGCCAGATCAATAAAGTTATTAAGTATCAATTACAAATAGAAAACACACAAGAGATGTAAATTAGGTAAATAAATTTACAGAAGTAATTGAACACCTGGTGCCCACCAAAACTATAGGGAGGTTACATATCTAATCATAGGCACAATCTTTGGTTACTGAGCAGCATGCAGGTATATACTACGACAATCGCAAGACGCCTTAACTTTCAACATTGTGTAGTAAAAAATATTAATGTAAGTACTCACTTCACTTCTAGACGCGATAACGTCAACATTTTCTGTGTCGTCGACTTTGTTAATTTTGTTCTCCTCTATCTCCTTCTCTGTTATTTCTTTTGACACCTTTTCTTCAAAATGCACTGACGATGTTAAGTCTGGTTTTTGGAAACCCATTATCGCATCGAAACGTTCTCGCAAACTTACAAAACCACCTGCTTGACCGAATCTGAAATTTTTTAATCAACTTATTGTGTATTTGGAAAGGAGTAACAAAAATTAAGGCATGAATATAAACGAAACGCATTGTGGTGAAGAAGCTCAAAGGATTCTACCAATATACTGTTAGAGTAGTGGGTATAAACAATTGGTGTCAACTCCTGTTTACCTTAAAAATAAATTTAGAGATAAGAATAAATGCATGTTACATACACATTTATAAGATGGACCAGCCATCCTCTAGGCGTGCGATGATCCTGCGATCTTGCAAATACTTCAGGTTCCTGTGTGGAGCCTTGACCAGTGGATATTGAGTTGGTAGTTACTGACAGACCTTCACAAGTTCGAGATGCATTAAATGTGTGAAATCTGAATGAAAAAACATTTTAAATATAGACATTTGTTTTTTTCAGTCATGTTACAATGGCCAGGATGTAAATAGCAAGTAGCTTGATAGCTGAAAAAAGCAAACATAATTGATGTGAAAACTGCCTATATTGCATCTGCAACTAACGCGGCTGTCATGAAAACGCAGATATTGTAACAATAAGAAATGCTAAAAAATATTACTTTATCTCTTTATTGCTAGAGCCTTACCACGCAAGCCATTTTTGAGCGTACGCGACGTCACAACTTCACCGCCAGTATTGCGTCATCGACATAACAATAACGTTCACTCGTAAGTGGTATGGTACTCAATGGGCTTTAATAAAACTTTTTCACGAATTACCCCAAAGACAATAATATCCTTACTTGTTATTAGGATTGAAAGCCATAGACAGTAAATTCAAGAATCTCGCATCGTCCAGTTTCATCGCGCACAATTTGACGAGTTTCTCGCAGTTGGACCGGACACATTGCTGAATGTTGTTCTTCCATGACGATACTGCGTCGTCGGTTAGTATCTTTGTGAAGGAGACAGTGAGGGCGTCATTGTAAAACCGCTGACATCCTGGGTGGTTGATATCTTCACCTAAACAAAATGATACATCAGTATGTATCCTCAAGATAAATTTTGGTTTTCGAAAAGATAAAAATGAATTATTATTCCCTTATTTAAAAATAGAACACAGTCCAATTAGCATTGAATTTGTTTGACATATCACTTATATATATCATATACACTTATACATAAAATTACAAATTAAATTAGATTTCTATCAAACTTTTCAAAGTAAACTGTATTAGCTAACACTTTTTTTTTAATGATGTTATTCTTTATACACCTAGAGCCACTTATTATCTTTATACAGACCACCAAACACACCCCAGTGGTCTGTAACACAGGTCTCCAACCTAGTACAGACTCCAGCTCTCACTAAGGAACTTGTATTTCACATGTGATGTAACAATAAACTATATTTTACTTAGACCTTTCTGAGAGAAATAAAGCATTTTGTACTTTTTTGTATTGTATGTTTTTACAGATATTTGCTCTATTTGTCTACATTAATGATACACTCATGAATAGAGGCCACGACAAATATAAACTGCATTAAATATTTAGTTTTAACCCATAAAACAAACAGATTTTACAGGAATATTTAAACATACTAACACTTTGCTGTCAAATTAATGCAAAAAAATTTGATGACTATACAAATGGTGCAATTACCATATCTCTTAGAATCAAAAACTTTTTTAGATGATATCTCTCTGTATATCCATTAATGGGCATTGTAAAAAAACTATATATTATAATAATATTAAAGTTACATAAATAGCACTTTATGCACAACATATTTCTTAAATTGTTTTTAGTTACGTTGTATATCTTTTGTACACCTATGTCGATTTAGTGTTACCTTTTGCTGCAAGATCTGTGGCAGCAATAAGGAGAGCTTCCAACTCCTGCTCTGGCAGCACTGGCACCACCCAGCGAGGATGTGATATCTTCTCTTCTAATGCTTTTAGTTTAGCCTCGGGGAATACCATCTAAACAACAAATATTACAATTTCTTTACAACAATTTGAACTCTTGCACAGGCACATGGAAAATAACGAAGCATCTAAGAATCATTATTAATTCACTTTAAAAAAAAAACATTAAAAATGTAAACAAACCATGGAAAATGTAGTTTCTTGGAGGTTATTAAAATATAAGCATGTTACTACATTATGAATCCAAATGTACTTACCTCCCCGGGCACCTGTTCTTGTTCTTTCATTGATATTGTCATTATTTTACCATGTGTCTATTCATTGCACCCACCCTGAAAACAGTGTTCTATTTTAGAAGTTACAAAACATTTTACAAAGACAAAAATTACTGCAATATTAATATGAACAATCTTTATACTAATTGATTATAAAGAATAGGCAATTAACAAAGTTTAACAATCCCCACTGACAAGAATAAAAAAATCAAAGGCATTATGAAAGTCATTATGATAAATCAATAGATTCACATGTATGCTTTATATCACCACCAGCAAACTACAATACTTCATCAAATTAATTTAAATATAATGGAAAACAGCTGAGACAAACAATAATTTTAACAGAATATGCCCGGCAATCAGATAATTACTGCAGGACGATCTATTAGAATC
Source organism: Hyposmocoma kahamanoa (assembly GCF_003589595.1). Classification (NCBI taxonomy): domain Eukaryota; kingdom Metazoa; phylum Arthropoda; class Insecta; order Lepidoptera; family Cosmopterigidae; genus Hyposmocoma; species Hyposmocoma kahamanoa. The sequence goes on from NW_020653945.1 coordinate 14,673,883, forward strand.
GCCTCGATCGTTTGTTTCTGTTTGCAAGTACTTGAAATCATATCCATAAATATATCCACAAAATCTATTATACAAATTCATAACCGATGGACACATAAAGTTTAGGGCTTGTAAGCTCAATGTACAGATGATAAAATTGTGTACTTTTCCACAAGGCGATATACAAAATAGGTACTCCCAGAGGAAAAAGTAAAACATTTTTCTCCGAATTTCGGTGTCGATTCTTCAATTATGTAATTTTCTTTAGATTAATACAATCATTTACTCAGAAAAAGAAACATTTCATATTTCTTTCCTATCTATATAGGAAATGGGCGTTCAACGTTTATTCGAAGATCCAGACAAAATAAATTCCTCTGTCTACAATCAGCCGGCGCGACAAAATGGCGTCATTATCCAAAACAAGATTGAGCAAAAAAAAATGTAATAAAGCTTTTCTCAATAGTTTCGTCATAACAAGAATTAACTAAATAACGAAATATATTAACCTTACCTTCAATAAATAGTCAAATTATTGAAAAAAACTCCGAACTTATATCACAAAATTCGTAATGCACTACACTTTTTGACGTAAGAACGAAAATAGATGAAAAATCCGTCTAAAGTTCTTTATAGATGGACTATCATACTTTTGTAACTAGTATCAAAAATATTATCGATTAATTGAAATAAAATTGCTGTTAACAACATGTTTACCTAAGCTCAGATAAATTTGAAGAAAAACAGAAAGTGAAAAACTGGAAAAAATAAAAACTGATAATAATAAAAAAAAAATACGTGTAACCCAAGTTGTGCATACATACTTATTTTTCATAACAGTAATAGATATCACAGTAGCTGTGACTACTACTAAAAAAACCCTCAATCGTAATATGTCAAAAACTGACAATATCAAAAGTTGTTTGTGTTTCAATAGCAGCGTTGCCAATGCCAATTGTTCAAAATCCCCAAAAATCACGGTTAAAATCCCGAAATTTGGGGAGAGCAAAGTTCATATTCCCCACAAATTCCCCACATCTCGAGTTTTCATTATTTATTACAATTAAATTGCTTAAAAATATAATAAAGAATTGAGAAACTTAAATGTAACCATCTATTACGTTTGCTATGAATGTAAGCAGAATGTAAAACGTAAATCAAATTATAAAATTAGATGACCTTAAATCGTTTATTTATTTTAATGAGATTCGACATTAATCAAATAAAAAAAAAAAATTTCTTTGCCTCACAAAATTAAGTAACTAGTTAAGTTACTTTGTTGCGCATTTGGTGACACTAAGATTAATGTTAGAAAAAAAAATTAGTAAATTAATTTTGGACCTACATTTAATATTGAAAGTTGACGAATGGTAAGTTGTGGTGTGAAAGTACCAAGTTCTCGGCTTTGTTTATCTATAGCTGATTTCGTTTTTCTTCGTACTGGGGACCGGCCTAAGTGGGAAAAAGGATCGCGAATTCAACACGCACCGACTGGTAATTTTACAATTAAAAACCAAGTGCTCTGATAATAATTCTATTTAGGCTGTTTGTTAATAATGCGAGGGATGTGCGATGTTGAAAAACACGTCGATATAGTTCATCACAGTGTTTCTACCAATAACGATCAAAGTGGCGATGCATCAGCAATCGACAGATTAAACAAAATCATGAAATGTTATATTCTCTATATTTTCCCCACATAGCACCAACTCCCACAATATTCCCAAACTAATTGAAATTCCCCGCAATTTGGGGAATTCCCCACAAATTGGCAACGCTGTTTAGAAGGTAGGTAGCATAAACCATAGACAACTATGTAGGCATAAACTATGAAAACTCTAAGGGCGCGTTCCCATTATATCGTAACCATAGTGAGTATAGTGTTCTGTGGTCGTAACGTTTTATTTATCGTTGGACGACAGTCGCGTCTAGCTTGTTCCCACTAGAACGTGACGACAATTTATCGGTTCAGGGCAACTGCCGTGTCGTTTGCACAACGGAATCGCTTGAAGCTGCGATTATCTGTCTTCACCTCGGAGTAATGACAATTCACATTTTTATCGTGACGTTTTATTTACCGTTGACTGTCGTTCTAGCTCTTCCCATTATCATGACAGTCTGTCGTTGTAACATCAAAAAACTGAACGACAGTTAATCTTGTTATTCTATGTGTGAACAACTCTCATTTTTTTCCATCCTCTAAGGAACAACTTCATTTAAACATATAAGCCACGACACTTTGAATTGCACGACGGGCGTCACCAGTCGTCACGACATAATGGGTACGCGCATAAGCGTATTATCTGACCTTCGGACCTTCTTTCCTCCTTTCAATTTGTATATCTATGACTTTTGCACACGTGTGGATACTATTTAAAAAAATTACATTGGTTGAGATGAATTATCTCCTTTTTTTTTAATCTGTGTAATATTAATTTTATTATTTGCTACTGCAACTGCAGTGAGTTTTGTCACCACAGACTATTAGATGTTTATCCAATGTTTGTCACAGAGTACCACCACTCATCAAAGTAGAATAAAAGTCTTAAAAATAATAAATAAGAATTATAATTGAAGTAAAACTTTAGAAAATAATAAGTTATCATAGTGGTTTGTGATAAGTTATTATATTTGAATGGTTTTCTCTCTATAAATATTAAAGTGTATTAAATATATTGTATACTATGAACCCGAAAAGCCAAGAGGCAAGAAACCGGGAAGAAAATCCTTTTGAGGGAATGGACATAGCCAGTGCAGAACCTCTCAATGCTTTGATTAGCCGAAGCCCGTGTACACAATGCGGCAAATCTCGAATGTATTTCTGTTACACATGCTTCGTTCCAGTTGCACAAATCGAAGGCAAAATACCGTTATGCAGAGTAAGTTAATATCAGTAAGTAAATAAGATTAGGAAATAACTAATTTGCTAATTTTCCTCATAAAATTTTCAGCTGCCAATAAAAGTAGATATCATCAAACACCGAAGAGAAATAGATGGTAAGAGTACAGCAGCGCATGCAGTAGTTCTGGCTCCACATGAAGTCACTATTTACACATATCCAGATGTGCCCGAATATGAACATAATAGCAGAACTGTTCTTCTGTATCCAGGGACTGATGCCTATACAGTTAGAGAACTTTTTACAGGAAAGCAATCAGCTGTCAGTTATTCAGATCAGAGACGAGCAGAATTACCAGCTGGTTACAATGTAGGTACATTGATGACTAAATCATATAATAGAGACTGGAGCCAACATATATACCATGTGGAAAAGCTACCAATAGATCGTGTTATATTAATAGATAGTACTTGGAATCAGAGTCGTGGCATCTTTGCTGATGAAAGACTGCAGAAAATACGTAAAATAGTATTACAAGACAGAGTGTCACAATTTTGGCGATATCAAAAGGGAAGCCCTAGGTGGTACTTATCTACTGTGGAAGCATTACATCAGTTACTGCTAGAGCTGCATTTATGTGCATGGGGTCGCAGTAAACATTACATATCTAGCCCTACAATCGCTTTTTCAATACATACTGAAGATGGCCATTTTCAATGTACACCATACAAAGGACAATATGATAACTTATTGTATTTCTTTAAATATATGTATGAGAAATTACATACACTGTACAAACATGATGATATGCTAGCTTATAAAAGATCTATGACGTAGAAATTGGATTTTGATTTCAATACTCAGTTTCATAATATTTGTAGTTTTCCAAAATAAAACAAAATGATTACTAAATTATACTTTAATTATAACCTACTAATCTTAACTTTACATACAAAAGCCATTACATCATCATTTATTGAAATTACATACTTTCATTATGTTAATAGAATTACAGTAACACAAATTCCAATAATGCTCACCTTATTTTACATAATATATACCTTGTTTATCAATATATTCATTAAATTATAATACAAGGTAGTTTTGTTGAATAAGAATTCAAAAAATATATTACCACTATCATCAGGCACAAACAACAAAAATATACACCCATATCGTTGTGTTCTGACACAAACGAGTAAAATATAGTAATTAAGAAACAATATAACCTACATATTCTTGTTATAGTTACAACTTTCTGTATAACACTGTCTGTTATTCAGGGAAACACCCTGTCCTAGAGTTTACGCAAGTCTAAAACAAAAACACTACCGTCACTTGCACTAGCGCCAACTTTTGTACCTCGAGAATTCCAGCAGACTTCGAAGATTCCTCCTGTTCCCTTATAAGAGTGTACTAGTCCACCGGTTTGTGTTGACCATATATGAACACATTTGTCAAATGAGCCACTTGCCAAGAACTTTCCATCTGGTGAGAAGGCCACACTGTAAACAGGCTCTGTATGTTTTGTCAGTGTATGAATACAGACACCTCTCTCCACATCCCATAGACGGACTGTAGAATCAAATGATGCGCTGGCCAAGATGAGGTTCATATTGGGATTGGCTGTCCCTGGTCCAGTTGGAGACCATTTAATAGTGTAAATTTCTTTGGAGTGAGCTTGTAAGTCATGCACACATGTGTCTTGCTTCATTGACCAGATCTTGAGTGTCATGTCATCAGAGCAGGATGCAAGCAGCTGTCCTTGAGGATCCCACTTGATAGCATTTACTTCATTCTATAATAGGAATATGCATTAGTAAGTTTTTTACTGGCAAATTACAAAGTTTAAGCTTTGACAAACTTACTGTATGTCCTTGGAAGCTCTTGATGGGCTTGTCAATGTTTAATCTACACACATGGATGCACTGATCAGTTGAGCATGAAGCAAAGGACTGGTTGGTCTGCCAGTCAACATCAAGAGCTGGGGCAGAGTGGAAAGAGAACTGTTGAGTGCATTGTCCTGATGCTGCATCCCAAATTATTGTGGTCTTGTCAACCTAAAGCAAACATTACACATTAAATATATTATGTCCAAAATTAAGTTCTGGTTTAAGGCTTTTTTAAGGTCATAATTGAATATTGCTTACCCCAGCACTCAAAATATAATTTCCCCTTTTATTCCACTTAAGAGCAAATATGGGCCCTTTATGTTGACCTAATGTGGATGCCAGTGTTCCATCTGTCGTCCATATGCGTGCGTAACCATCGTAAGATCCTGTTGCTAGGAGATTACCATCACACTGAAGAAAGAAAAATAATTTAACTATGTTTTTGCACATAAAACATGTGTATTACAAGGAACACAAACAGGACAAAAAAATTAAAACATACATTCCAATCCAAAGAAGTGACATCTTTATTACTGGGTACTTCAGCCCCTCCCTTTTGTATGCAGTGTCTTAGAACTAATTGATTTGGAGTAGTAGCAGGATTATCTGACATGTCCCAAATTCTGAAATAGTAAATATTGTACATATTAGACCACATTTTTCACACCAATGACTCAATGACAATACAATAACAAAGAATATGTAAGAAAAAAGTGTATTTGACAATCAGAAATGGTATTTATCTTGGGGATAATATTATTTGATCCTCAGAGATATACTTGATCTATTGTAAATGTCCGCTGCACCGCCGGCGACGAGTGCTCGAAGCTAATTTGCTTGCATTTCTGAACATGTTTTCAGGTCGTATTATAATTAATATAATATTAGTATACAAATATCATCAACATATTTAGTTTTAAAAACAAGTATCTAAATTTTATTTTAATGATCTTATAATCTATCTAAACAAATTAAACATTTTTTGTGTAGCTCAAAACAGATTAAAATATCTATAGATTTAATGTATTTTATGTCTCGGAGAAAGAGGATCAATAATTTAAAAAGATGACTATTTAAATTTTTTGCCTGCTGCTTTTACAAATTTGAAATAATCATTTAAATACATGTTTTGTTTTAATACTATGAGAATCAATTTGTCAAATTCAGATTTGTATCATACAATAATATATCATGTAGTAAGTAGAAACATTACAAAAACACTCATGTAAATGGTAATACCTATTCATAAAATTGGCAAGTACTGTAAATTATTGTCCAAATAAAATTTTGCTGTTTCTTTGATTTAAGGCTACTGGGTGATTTTAGTTAAAAATCATATCTCAAATAATTTACATCTATCAGAATTTACAGAGTGAAAAAATTAAATTAACCATTAGATGTGGAGAAATTGTGTAAGTTGGTGATTTATTATTATTATTTTGAATATAACAATAGGTGCATTTATGTAATATGACAATTATGGCACAGGTTTTACTACTATACACACAGGAATTTGATTGAACAATTTAAATTCATTTAAACCTGTGCATTTCATAATCTGAAAAACATAGGGATAAAAAAGCTAGCAATGAACCTATCTAAGCTGTCTTACTTACCTGGCTGTACTATCTCCAGACCCGCTAGCCAGTAGATCTGTACTGGGGTTCCAGGCACATATGAACACTTCAGATTCATGTCCTCTGAGAACTGTAGCTTTATTGGCAGGAATCTCAATGGATTGGTCTACATCCATGTTTTCTGGAGCACTTGGTGTTGCTGCTCCTCCGCCAGCTGACGCTGCACTGCATGTTGTACCCTGGTAATTACAGTTATTGTGCTGCAGAAACAGTAAACCATAATAAAGCTTTACTTATTTGTTATTGTTTACAACTACTGTAGTGAAAGTACTTGTCATCAAATAAATTAGCAAATATTTCTACAAACATACATCAACACCATTCTGTTCACTGCCGGATCCTGGTTCAGCCTTAATGGCCTGCTTCTGGGCGTTGTGGGCATTCTGTCGAGCTGCTACTATGTCTGGAGTCACCGCATCTATTAAACTTAAGCTTTCCGTAAGACGTGTTTCTGTACCTGAAGAAATAATTATTATTGTACAGTAAATGATTTGTTAGGACTCATTGATGATAGTGACAACGAATAATACTGCAAAGATACCATCTTCTCCAATAGTTATTTCCGCTTCTGTGTACTGTAGGCCCTTCTGTAAAATATTGAGTAGCGCAGCTGGAGGAACGAGTGCTCCATTTATGTTGCTTTGCGATATATGAGATTCGATGCCGAAGGTGTACGCCGAATGGTGGAAACCTGAATTTAGTAACACATTTCATTTATACTATGACACACTAGCTATTTCAAACAGTTAGCGTCTTCTGAGTTCAATGAACCTACCTGATTCCTGCAAGTACCGATAGACAAGAAAATTCACTTCGTCACTAGTGAAACTCATTTTGTAATAGATTTATTGTGAACCATAGGTGGTAATTCATATAGAAACGTGTAAATTAAGAAAAATACAAGAATGTAAAAGAGTAACCGCGTATGACAAGTTGACAACCATTAACGTAATGTTGCCAAATAACTTTACTTTTTGTTCTTAGCATTGTCGTAAATAAATTATGCATCGCTCCATGCTAAAACCACATTATGTGTTGCCATTATAACTGATCATTTTTTATTTTTTTTATTAAGGCTTTGGCAAAGCCATCTGCCTAAACATGAAGTTTAAATGTTTCCGTAAATATGGCCGCCACAAAGAGGATAGGCAATTTGAGGCGACGTGCTTGGATTGACTCGGGACTCCCTAAAACGGGCCGATACGGGTATTTTAGTTCGAGATTCGTATAATTTCGCGTTTTAATCTTCGATTAAGGCACAATAGCACTATCCTATTCCACTTTAAACTAGATTTCACGAAATAATTGAAAGTCAAAATAAAAACGACACTTTTCCCTCCAAAAGGTCCAGAGCGAAACTAACTAACTGATCATAACTATGCTTATCTATGGCTTATCTTATGATACTAGCTTTTAAAAGTTTTGGCTTAGATATAAGTACTTTGAGCCATTTCTTCATTTAATTATCTGGATCCTCATTAAATATTTTCCATAGTAGTTCTATAACATTAATGTTCACTTTCAGTAAAATTACATTATTGTCAGTTGTCCCTTCGAACAGACACTTTGAATTCGTAATTATTTGTATTTTCAGGATAAACTCTTTTGTAATTTCAATTCAATTCAATTATTTATTTAATTAGGTATTAATCCCATAACATTACATTATACATTACACGGTCATAAAAATTTAAAAGCAATTAATAATAAAAAAAAATTAAGAATTAAATTCAAGTTACTAAGTAATTAAAATAGATAGTAAAATAGATAGTAATTAAAATACAATTAACTAGATTAACATTAGGAACATTAAAACAGTTATAATAGTCACATCTTAAAAACAAAGTCTGCGCAAGTTCATTACTGGACTTGTTTAGTCTCTGCAAGAGATCATTGACGCTTTCGTAAAAGGGCGTAAAAATCGTCCACTCTGGCAGACGTAACATGGCCCGAAATGCATTGTTGTACTGCACTCGTAGTGTTTATCGATCGTTTAGTGTAATTATTCACAGCTGACTCGCATAAAACGCCTTCACCTGGTCTGAGTCACAAAACGCCGCGCCAACATATTGTCCTTCACTGAGATAGCTCGGCGCTGCCTCTCAAGGTCCTCATCATCTGTAAATCTGTTTGTAATAGTGGGTCCCAGGTATTTAAATGTAGAAACTACTTTTTACGTTGATCCAAGTAACGTAATCGGCGCAACAGTGTCTGGCCCTTTGTCATATTTAAACACCATCAATTCTGTCTTTTTCACGTTATAATGAAGACCATGAACGACGGCATACCGTTCACATAATATGTGACATATATGTATGTCAATAAGTTTCCTCATTCAACTAATAGAAGGACTCAACAGTGCCATATCGTCAGCATAACTACTGATGTTTGCACAATCCTGCCACATGTCAGTCGAATGCAGCTCTGCTAAGTTCCTCCATCAGATCGTTTACATTTCTCTGTCTAACCCCGCAGTCCAACTTGTAAGGCTCAGAGATCGCATCATCCTAGCGCACCAATTTAATCTGATTCCCATACCAGAATTTCAACAGACATGTCACACTACTTGGCACTCCAACATTTTTTACCACAATAGCTCATAGTTGATGGTGTCAAAAGCGTGGCTTAGGTTGAGAAAGCAACCACATATAGTAGTTTTTTCTTTTTACATAATGCTTTATGATATTCTTGAGTCAAAATATAGCCATATCCGTAGAGAGACCAGGCCGAAATCTAAACTGAGCTTTATTTAGTTTTACCGTTACCGTAATTACTACTAATACCATTACTATTACTACTACTACTACTATTTGACAGTAATTGTTTCGGACGGATGTCGAACAGCGATCGAGAGTAGCCCCCCCAGAATTCTACTCAATGCTCAAGTCAGGACATGAGTATGATTTCTAGCACTGGAAATACGACCCTATTGGCAAGGATATGAGTATGATTTCTAGCACTGGAAATACGACCCTATTGGCAAGGACACGAGTATGATTTCTAGTGCTTAAAATCATACTCAACTTCTGACTTGAGCATTGAGTAGAGTTCTGGAATACGTACCTGAGACTATGGACCGTATTCCAGAACTCTACTCAATGCTCAAGTCAGGACTTGAGTATGACTTCAAGCACTGGAAATACGGCTCTATTATCAAGGACTTGAGTATGATTTCTAGTGCTTTAAATCATACTCAAATCTTGACTTGAGCTTGAGTAGAGTTCTGGAATACGACCCTAAGGAACTATCCTCTAAATTAAAATTTGATTTTACTGAATGAAAACGACGGAGCTATCACGGAGCCATAAAAAGATTTTTACCGCTGTTGTCAAATGAAAGAAAGAAAGAAAGAAAGAAAAATAATTTATTTGGCAACATTTTACAATAAATAATACAAAACAAACACAATCATACATTATATGTTACCAAAACAGTCACCACTCAGCTTTGTGTAGTGAGACGTTGAAGAACGCCTCATTACGCTGGTTTTCAGTGGCACCAAATCATTTTAAATTTTGTTTTTCTTTATCTTCCCTCAGTCATACAATTTAATTTTATAATTCACGATAAATAAAACTCAAAAGATATTTCTAAACGAAGAACATAATATGAGCCACATTTTTCAAACTTTCAGATATTTTTCCGGAAAAAATTAAATTTTTTTGGAAAATTACCCAGCAGCACAGCAGTAGCTGTGCGTGTGAGGTCTGTGGTATTATATATTATCTATGGTAAAGTCGTTATGTCAAGCGAGTTGAGCAAAGAGTAAAGTTTGAGGGGCAGTGAAGCGAAACACGAAAACAAAATATTTTGTATTTAACTGGTTTGAAGACATAGGAGAAATCTTTAGTGGATATTGATACTTTGCTAATTTAATTTAAATATGTAGTTTACTGAACAGTCACATTTTTTATGATACGTAACAAATCTGCTTTTTTATCCCGGATTTCCCTTTACATGCAATATTTAATTGATTTTATAGTGGTTACGAAAATACGGTGAAAAATGGACTCGTCTGCTACTATTATTGCAGCCCAATTGCATAAATTATGCGTTAGCTTATCTTCTAATCCAGGTGAGACTCAATTTTCAACAATAATTAGAAATTTCGTATTCGGGCGCCCAATTTTCGCGAATTTTATTTTTGTTATATGACACTGTATGTAAAAAGATTATTCAACGTACCTAAATTATATTAAGAAGGTTTAAGTTTATTTTGTCTTTTTTTGTCAAATTTATGACATTTGACATTATCAATTTTCTCATTGCAATTTAGAAAAGTTTATTTAGTATAGTTTAGTTTCATTTATGAACAACTTTCAGGACCATTTCAAAGATATAATATCTAGATATAGAAGAGGTAATTGCTAAATTATATATGATTTTTGGATATAGTACGGCTGGTGTCTGAAACTTGACGTCAAGGTATTTTGCATAAATTTAAATTTTTGGATGTTCTTCACTGGACGTTACAGATGGTGCATATGAATTGGCAGTTTCTTATCTATCTTCAACTGCAGAAAAAACACGTAGTATTCAGGATGAGAAGCTTCTTTGCCAGAAGATACTCTCCCGCCTTGCAAGCAAGTCTGCTAAAGATGCTGATAAATTCAATGAGTGTTACGGCAAGCTCAAAAAGTCTGTGAGTAATCACAAGTCTAGTTCTGTTTTACTAAATTCATTTACACATGGATCAATTTTGCTTAATAACTTCTTTTTTAAATTTGATTTTGAGTTTGCTAACAATATTAAAGTTTTTTACTATATATCGAGTTCTTGGGTTTTTGCAATTGTAACACATAGGAAATGAAACTATTTTACGGATTTAAATTGCGTATATTTGGTTTTTAAACAAACCGACGTTTAGGGCCCTTTACAGGTCCATGTGAGTTTTTTACTATACTTTAGTATTTGCGCTTAGTCTAATAGTATGTAATGCAGCATTGACATATTGCTCATGGAGTGTAGCAACAACACAATTGTAAAAAAAAAACATAACTCAGATAAATTATAGAAAATGAAACAATTTTTTTCTCAGATCTAAATTTCCTATATTTTTTTTTCAAACCAATGTTAATAGTTCCATTTCCTAAGTGTAAGAATTGCGAAAATGTAAGGGCTCATTCAGAGTGCAGGCGCGTAAGCGACGACAGGTGCAGGTGCACGGGTCTTCGCGTCTTTCCTTTCACAGTGCTGAAGCGGCTATGAGCGGGTAGATCCACACTTCATAATCGCACACAGACGCTTGACCAAGCACTGTGAAAGGTAGAGGTGGACCAAGCTAATAGATCTACCCGCGCACCCGCGCCCGCCTCGAGGCAGGCGACTGCGCGCGCGACCTCTAAACGCAAGGAGCGTCTACGTACATTTGGATTACACGCACCCACGCGCGCCGTTACTCTGAATAAGGCTTAAGAACTTGATAAGATAATTGAGAAGCATCAGAACAAAAACCAATAATTCACATTTTAACTTGTTCCCTTTTTTAATGTCAAATGGTTGATTTCCTGTACATCTCTATGAGTAATAATTTAGCCAACCTGAACAGCAACCACTAAATCATTGTTAAAAATGTTATTCAAATGCACAAATCTGCACACTATGCGACTAATCCATTCAATGAGACTGACAGAAATTAGATGCAAAATTTAACAGTTTCATTGGTTGTTTTGTTCTGCAGTTCCTCAGTTATGGCATTACTCATCTAAAGTACCTGTGTTTACTAGGAAAACAAAGATGTTATTGTGAGTCATTGTGACATTAGAACAAAAATGAAATGGAAAAGTTATATATAGTTAATTCTGTCCAGGAAAATTCTATACTGTATGATTATGCCTTTGTTACACCAGTTGACCAAATTATTACTACTTGTTTCAGTTTATCCTAAAACAGAGAGTGTCCATATTGGCCTTGTTACTGGCTTTATCAGAGGGCCTGAACCACAGTGAATCTACACAGCAGCTCTTTCCATTACCAATGTTCTCTATGACTGTAAGCAAGCTGCATTCATAACATACTTTACATACAACATACCATTTCTTTACAGGAGAATAATACTATTCAGTAGAATTCGTTTTGTTTGTATATAGTTACACATATTCAAATACTAAAGAACTTTAGCTTTCATGACTTGATTATAACAATATATTTATAGGACCTAGAATTTGTTATTGTTCATATATTCTTTTACATATGAGAATCTTTTCTTGCAGCCCTAAAAATAACTTTTTAACAGGAAATGTGAAAAACTTAGGAAATGAATCTATATTTCTGATCTAAATCTCGAATATTTGTAATCTATATTTGAGGTCCTTTACAGGTCCCATGGACACCGATTTAAACGCCCAGCCCATACTGGTCTACAGTCAACAGCTCATCAAGCTATACACTTCTCAAAGATCTTCACACAAGATCTGTCGATGTATAGTGTGATTTACATCCGTCCTTGCAATTGACAAACATTTACAAAACAAATCTACGCAATTTAGATCCAAAACGTAGTTTCATATGTTTCCAATATGTCAGTCTACATTATTTCCAATCAACTGAAAGTAACATCTCGATATGTCAAAAACTTAAACCTTTCACATATTTTGAATGAATAAACTTTTTCATTTATACTATTCTATACAGAAACCAGGAACTATGTTGTCAACAAACACTACAACTTGTTCAACGGGGACTACATCCAGCTCAAGTAAGCAGACATTTGGCACTGTGAGCTGGGGGAGTAACACTCAAAAGCAGCAGGGCTCAGAACAGAGCCTGCCTTCCAACAATAGCAACTATGCCATGGCACTGCCTATGCAAAACCTAGGTGAGCAATAATTAATTAAATGCAATAATAATAGCTTTTCAACTATGCTATGGCACTGCTTGTGCAAAACTCAGGTGAACAATAACGAATTAAATGCAATAACAATAATAATAGCATGATACATTTCTCAAATGTTACAATATAATTCATTAATAAAAAATTCATTACAATTCTTTAATAAAAAAAAACATTCTTAAATTAATACTAAAAATCATGGACATAAATTTCACATAAAAAATTGATACTTAAGATAAATAGTTTCAAGATTAATAATTCATTATGAATCTGTGTGCAACATTTCCCATAATTAAATTACCTGACGCAAATGCAATACACATTGCATTCAATTTTACACATTGAAATATTTTAACTCTTAATAAATGACGACGCTTTCGTTTAAGACCAACTAACTAGAAAATTTCACGAACTTAACTATTTCCTTTATGTAAATATTTGCTATTATTTAGTAGACTCTTTACTGCAACTTAATAGTAACATTATAGATAACGAGTCGTGCTCAGCCTGCGGCACGTGGTCGGGTTCAGATTACGGGGAGTGCTCATGCTCTTCGGTGGCAGACCGGTTAGTACTGTGGGTGCTTGATGAGGATGTTCGATTCCCGATTTGGGCCAATTTAAGAAACGAACATTTCGAAGTTGGTTTTGGTCTGAGTAATCTGGGTATTGTCCTCAGAGTTATCGTTACTCTGGTATTCACGTTACAGGAAATTAGGCAGAAGTCTGGATATTTTTTTCCCACAAAAAAGAAATTATACATTTTGAAAAACTAATGTTGAACATAAATTATTATCAAGCACTCCTAGACACCCCCATATGCCAATTTTCAAAGGAATCAGAGCAAATTTTTATCTGCCGCCAACGAATGCTTTTGTGGCGGCCATATTTAAAAATAGCGAACAACAAATTTTGACCATACTTCTAGAGACCTTCACATGCCAATTTTCAGCCGAATCAGAGCAAGTCTCTTTCGGCAGCTATTTTGAACAAAAAAAAATTCCACCACATCAGGAAGTATGCGTTCTATTTCTATCAGTGAGTTAGAATTTGTAGCTCTATATATACGTGGGGCGCACTATAAGTTTCGGGAATGAATAAGAAAAAAATAGTATAAATGATCAGAATTGAATTTATTGTTTCTCAAAATATTATCCGTTAACGTTAATGCACTTTTTCATACGAATGAACCAATTTTGGAAACATTTATGCCACAGATCCGTGACAATCTCTGAAACATATTTTTCATACTCTTCGACAGCCTCTTCAAGTCATGAAAATCATTGACCGCGTAACCAATTCTTAATTTTTGGAAATAAATAAAAGTCATTCAGTATTCAACAGAATACAACACTTATTATATTATTATTGTTATTATTATTAATATTTAAAATGGTATAATGATGATAGACCCTAGAAATTAAATTTCATAGGACTGTAAATGGTACAATGCTTTTATTCTTTTTGAGACTCTAATTTGCAAGATTCAACTCATTGCTCTGTTTATATCTGTGGATTGTGAAGCGATATTTCAATATTTCTCGTTGGTGCTAGTAGTGTAAATTTTTTGAATTTGTATTACTGAGAGGTGGAAACCTGGTGGCCTGTCGCACAGGCATTTTTTTTTACTTACATAGTTTAGGCATCAGTCTCCCACAATATTATCCTTACCAAAATCTAACGTGTAAACTGTTCCTAGCTATAATATGTATTTTGTGGAAAAGAATATAAACGTTATTATTATTATAGCAATCATCCGCTTAGAGGCACTTTGCACACGCGCCACTTTGGTTGGTTTCAGCTCATCTCGACAGACCCATACGCTCGATTGCTGCTTTGTTTTGGGATTGTAACTTTAAATCCATGTTTCGTCACCTGTTACTATTGTGTAAGTGACGCAATTCGTTTTTTGAGCCTCAGTCAAATTGTGTGGGATCCACCGAGAGCACAGCTTTTTCACACCCAAATGTTTATGTAGTATTGATTGCATTTGACTCATGCCTATGCCTAAAGACGCCGGAATCTCATGGTATGTCACGCGCCTGTCTGTTTTGATCATACGGCGCACAGCATCGATGTTTTTGTTGTTCACAGCAGTGGACGGGCGACCATCACGAAATTCGTCACTGAGATTCATATGACCGCGTCTGTATTCTGCAAACCAGCTATAAATAGTCGTCTTGCTTGGTGCTTCATCGCCAAAAGCAGTTTGAAGCCGAGCGAAGCTCCGCTGAGCTGTTACATTACATTTAAAGTCGTAGAAGATCATAGTACGAAAATTTTCACGAGTTAAATCCATGGTGATGTAGACAACCAATTTCTAAAATGACGTCACAATGTAAAAACAAGTGACAGTCAGATGAAACAAACTGTATTCTACAGCCAAATAGTTCCATTTTCAAACGGTGTAATTACTTTTTAAACATTGTTTATGTAAGTGGCCAGTTCCGAAACTTTAGTGCGCCCTATGTATAATAATAGTAATGTCCCCGACGAACACACCAATTGCCTGATCTCAAACTAGGGCATTCCCTGTACTATGAGTACCAGAGCAAAGGAATTCTCTCCGGGGCACTACCCGGAACCTACCGGGAATTGAACCCAGGACCTCCGCATCCAGCGCCCAAATGGCGTTCTATAGCAGACTATCTCAGGAATAACTAATTCATCACAACAATGTGTTAAAAATGCGACTCTGCCGCGCAAAGCCGACGAATTGTACATATGTATATCCACCAAAAATAGTCACAAGAAAATGTTACCAGATATAAAACATTGTGCCCAATACTATGTGTAATAAATAAGCAATGGTCAGAATATGGTGTTCTAAAAGAGCAGAAAAAGATTTTTACGTTAAAATGCAAATCTCCTATTTGTGGCTTACAACGTACTTACGTGTGATGTATCGAACTAATTAATATTTTATGGTTTTAACCACTCCATGATGTCACTCCTAGTATATAATATGTAGACATTTATGTACTCTTTTTGGAACATCCTATTCGGACCATTGATAATAAGTAAAGAATGAAGTATTTTCGTTTGGGCTACTATTCTAAAAAAGCATTATGTATTTAGATGATTGATTTTTATGATTCTTTAAAGTTTGTTTCTCTTGCACTAGAAGGTCAAACCGAGAGCGCTTGCGTTCGTGACGCGGTGTTAGCAGCGACGGGCGTAAGGTCGCGCGGGGCTGGATCTGGCCCGCGTCCAGCTCAGGCCATGTATGCACGTATAGCCCATCTTGGTGTACTCCACGACCGACTTAAGGAGTTCATAGACCCAGCCTCTGGACTCATGCCGCAAGGTAATTCTTAAAATAATAATACCTATTTGATTACATGTGTGTTGTAAGGAAATGGCAAGGAATGGTAATTAAAGTAACGGAATTTGAAAAACATATTTTATTTTTAGGCTTGATGGCTGAAGGATTAGTAGCGTGCATCAGAGATGAATTTACTGAATATTATCGCAGCGTCGCTTTACTACAAGCTCAGGTAAATTGTTTTCTATTACCAATGAAACATTGTTAACTAATTTCTTTTTCGATATTTGGAAACTTTTTTGGTAACTACTGTGTATTGTACGACACACACAAAAGTCTTCGCTTTATTCGACAAAAATGGAGTACTCCATCACATGGTTTTATTTTGTATTGGAAATAACGCCGCGCTGTGTTACCTGTGTTTGTGCAAGTGTGAGATTGTGTACGTATTGTGTGCATAAAATATGTTTGAACGGGTGCTGGTAAAATTGCAGGCACATGGGACTTCTCAGCTTATGTCTCAGGGTGATGATGGCAACTGCTATGTACAGGCGTGTTGCTTATCACCAGGCGCACGATATGTTCTTCTCGTTACGTAAAAAAACGCAAGATACACACCAAGCCAAAACCGCTATATCCGATAAAAATGGAGTACACAGTTGCAAGATCTATTTTGTATTGGAATAACGCCGCGCCTGTGTGTGTGCAAGACCTTATTCTCAAAAACATTATTTACATGGACTTCCGCAAAGTAATGCCTGAATCTATTAATTACTTGTGTATTGCATTTTAAAAAGTTTTTTTTTGTAGGCTTGCGATTCCGAGGGTGGTGCTGGTACATTGCGGCGCGTCTGTGTATGGGCTTTAGAACCACTCCATCGTTTGACGTGGTTGGCCAATATCACCCATGCTGCACATCACAAAAAAGGTAACTTTTGTGTAAAGATTGCAGTTGTTACCCAACTGCCCTTAGAGAGAAAGCTAAAATTTTCCGGATGTGAGTATTAGGCCTCGACAATTATTGATTTTCATTTATAGGGTATTGTTATATTTATCTTGGAGTGGCAAATAGGATACACTATGGGAAAATATTAATATTGCGGTCAGTGGATGGTACTTTATCCAACAACTGTGTAATTCCACATATTTAATTGAAATTGAAGAACAATTTTGATACATTAACATTAAAGAAAATTATTACATTAAAACAAATTAGGTGCCTGGCGGCAAAAACTGATAACAGAGAAAAAAAAACTCCAAGCGATAAACTACGTAAACTAAAAGGAGAAACAGCTTCTAGACTTAATTATATAATAAACATTAGACAACATCACATAGTCACTCCGATCCCAAAGTTAGTAACTAAAGGACTTGTGTTATGGAAAACGGAAACAACGACGGTCCCACAAACACGTAGACCCGAGCCAATATAGAAAGGTTTCTCTACATAGAACCCGGGACCTCAGAGGTGGCAACACAGTAAAACCGGTGTGCAAGCCACTCGAACACAGAGGTCGTCAAAACAAGATCCTCAAATTTCACTAGAGCGACGTTGAATGTATGTATTATGAAACGTTTTCTTTTTCAATGCATAAATTATTAAAAACTATCGAATTATGCGAAGTAAACATATTAAAATTTAAATGTTGCAAGCAAATGAGATCACTGCTTCGAAGCTATTACAGGCGAGTATAGTTGGTAAAATATTATTTGGACTAATTCGTCTTATCGCTTCATCCTTAGGACTAAAGAGTGAGCCGTCTCTCTATGTATATAGTGCAAACAACTAGTTTGAATACATTGGCACTTAATTCTAAACGTGACAATCTTTATGTGAAACAAAATTTGTTGAATTAGTGTGAATAGAGTCGGCAGTCGGTATTTTACGAAGTACCTAGTAGTTTAAAAAAACGACCTGAAGAGTAAATAAATAAATTCAGACAATTCGTACGATGGACCAAGATCATTAAGTCAATGTACGCTTTAAGTAAAATAAGTGTTAATGGTTTTATTACCCTATTGTAATAGAACGGGTAAGCCGTTCCAAGAGATACATACATACATCGGTGCAAATAATATTTCTTCAACTACACTTGTTTATCTATCAGTAATAGTAATATGTGCCAGACACTTGATCCTAACACTTGACAGATTACCCGGACTATAACTAATTTCTAAAAGTTCCTTTCCCAAATTGATCTTACCGGGAATCGAACCCGGGACCTCCGCATCCAGCGCCCCACAATGCAAAACGTTAGGCAACCGATGTCGTCAATAACCAAAAAAGAAATTTGTTTGTCGGTGGCTTGAGATCAGTCTAGTTTTTTGTTTTTTATAAGCATTTCCTTTATTTGTCTAAAGTCTCTGCACTACTTCATTACATACGAAAGTACACAACACACTGAAATACTTCTTCTTCACTTCTTCATTTAGTATGAAACTCTTCCCATCACTCATTGGTTACGAGTGACTCAAAGATGAATGAGATGAAGTCGGTTAAAAATAAAAATGTATACCCAATTGAAACTAAGATAGGTGTTCGAACTATAGTCACAAAAATAAATTATTTACGTACACTAATGTATTAACGCGCTTGTATATAGGTGGCGAATTAGCCTCGTGCGTGCACCGGTTCGTACGACACGGTGACGAACGCGTGTCGACATTAGCGCGACGGCTCCTTACAGCGCTCACATACCCGTTACTACTTATGTTGACACGTTGGCTTTTACATGGTAAGACATTGCTTTTTTTTAACTTAACTAAAATTAATGTAAATGCGACCGGGTACATTTTATTCATAACTTTTATGAGTTACAGTCATATACACAAGATACCTGATACCAAGCCGACTTAGCTGACCTTTTGGTTCTGAGCACAAAAATACGGATATTGTTAAACAAACTTAATCATTAAACTGTGAGCCGTAAAATTTGTTTTGGTTTCGGTCCCTGATGACGATCACAAATGAGACGTCATTTGTGAATGACTTTGTAAGAAAGTTTTTAAGCCAATTTGATCTTTAAGGTACAGTTCTTACATATATACAGAATACAAATTTCAACCAGCTTTAGTAAAGCAGTCGTGGCCAAGCGGTATAAGGATTACTTTGCAAGTTAAGGCAAGCATGGTTCGAGTCGCATTAAAAATAAAATACTATTTAGCTTATATTTATGACTATATGATATATATTTTTTGTTTTTAATGTCTCGATAGGTGTAAGGAATGTCTATGTCTTGTTCATACAGAACAATAATTTCTAATTTTAATAATTTCGTTAAATGCCAACGGTTAAGTGTAAACCAAGAAAGAAAACTTTGAAAGTAATTAAAACTGAATAGGTAAATGGGAACGAAACGTGGAACAATGGGTAATCACAGAAGACACGATCGTATGCAAACTGCAGAGCGATTTCGTCATTTATTAATCTATCCATACCCACCCTACACTTTATTAATAATATCTACCCACCCACCTTAGGCAATTTCTAGTGAACAAATATTGTGATTTGTCAACGTTATCATTAAAAAGTTAAACAATGCTTTTAAAAATATAACGTTAAAACAAAATAGTGCTCGTGGAATCGAACCACGGGTATTGTAATTGGCAGTCCATATAACAAGCCGCTCGACCAGTTTATTTAGATGTCAAATGACGAAATTTAGTATTGGTTTTAAAAATATGTTGATTATCTTCAAACAACACTCCACTGTATTGTTTATACTATAAAACTGAAATTGCTTTAATTTTTTATTTGTTCAATACGTAAGATGGGTCTCCGAACCAAAAGGTCGGTTTGGGCATGTTAGGGGGTCAGTATAGTATAGTATAGTATAGTATCTCATGTATATGACTGTACATATTTACAGATACATCCAAAAATTTTAAAATGTTTTAATATTCACACTTAAAGATAAAAGGTTTAATACTCAAAAGAAGTTATTTTTTTCTCAACATTTTTCTGAAATATTTAAAATTTTGTAAATATAATACCAAACTATAACGTTGTTAAGTCTAATTTTCCTTTTTTTTAACTTCACCGCAAGTGTGATGAAAACCATTGTATGTCACACAGGCGGAAAAGCAATTACAAACGTTCGAAGGCCACGCCACGTCCTTCCGTTCGTAATGTTATCGCCCTTGTGAGACGATGTATATTATGTTTCAGGTGAAATTGATGATCCATATCATGAATTTTTCATTGAGAGCAGGAGCGGTGTACCGATAGATCGTATGTGGCACGACAAGTATAGAGTTAGGTAAGAATTCACACAAAACAGACACTATATTTATAAAGAAACAGAAATGGGAAAAAGAAATATTCAAACAGGTGGAAAAAACGTGATGAATAATAAGGTTGATATTAGAAAATGAAATTGTTTTGGATCTGAATCGGCAGTTAGCCGGGACCTGTAAAAAGCCGGAAACGTTGGGTTGTTTGAAGAAAACAAAAATACGCGTTTCTGGTCCAAAAAAGTTATGTGTAAAACATGGACTTAGAAATAAATGGACGACGGGTCTAATACAAAAACCACGAAAAAAATGTCCCAAGTCAACCTATTCGAAATTTAAATTGTAATGTCATCGCAGTATCGCGCTTTCAGTCGAACAAATGAAGACTAAAGCGGAGTTTGGCGCTCTGTATACGATTTTAGCGCCTTACAAGTGCGGACACTTTTTAGCGCGTACCCGACGTCCATATAGTTGTAAGTCAATGGTGTAAAATAACGCACACACTCAACATAGCCCCGCACTAGGGAAACCCTGTATCGCGGGTGCCATGGACACACACATAGACAACCACAAATTACACCCAAACTCATGAGAGAAATAAATGTAGGCCATACAAATATTTCTTCCAGCCCGGGAATCGAACCTGGGACCTCTGCGTGGCAATCCGGCATGGTAACCATTCGGCCACGGAGGCAATTTAAGTCTAATAATTGCGAAAACCTAATAACTCGATAATAAACTAAGAAAAATTCCTTCGATCTGGCTGAATTCGAACCAGCGCCTTCAGAATACTGTGCCTGACGCTCTCTATACCAATTCAATTCAAATTTTTATTTCGGATAAAATATCCATATAGTGTTAATAACAAAATACTTACAAAATATGTTACATAAGTCGCACTATATGTTTCCGGAACTGGCTACTTACATAAACAATATTTAAAAAGTCATTACAACGTTTGAAAATGGAACTCTTTGGCTGTAGAATACAGTTTGTTTCATCTGACCGTCACTTGTTTTTACATTGTGGCGTTATTTTAGAAATTGGTTGTCTACATCACCATGGATTTAACTCGTGAAAATTTTCATACTATGATTTTCTACGACTTTAAGTGTAATGTAACAGCTCAGCGGAGCTTCGCTCGGCTTCAAACTGCTTTCGGCGATGAAGCACCATGCAAGACGACTATTTATAGCTGGTTTGCAGAATTCAAACGTGGTCGTGTGAATCTCAGGGTCGTAATCCAGAACTCTACTCAATGCTCAAGTCAGGTCTTGAGTATGATTTCAAGCGGAGTTTTTATTCCAGAACATTACTCAAGCGTAGAATCTGTAATCGGAGTTCACATGAGTAATGTCTTAATTTTAGAACAATGCTTGAGATTTGTTTCAGTTTTACTGTGTGTTTTACCATGAGATTCGGGCATCTTTAGGCATAAGCATGAGTCAAATACAATCAATACTACACAAACATTTGGGTGTGAAAACGCTGTGCTGTCGGTGGATCCCACACAATTTGACTGAGGCTCAAGAAACGGATAGCGTCACTTGATGCAATGCCATGCTTACCAGATTCAACGAAGGGGCGTTAAATTTGATGTGGGACATAGTAACAGGTGACGAGACATGAATTTAAAGTTACTATCCCAAAACAAAGCAACAATCGAGCGTATGGGTCTTTCGAGATGAGCCGAAACCAACCAAAGTGGCGCGCGTGCAAAGTACCTCTAAGCGGATGATTGCTTCTTTTTTTAATAAAACTGGACACGTGGCTACTGTTGCTTTGGAGAATCGTTGTACCTGAATAGTAACTGGTACACGCCCATTTGTTTACCGGAAGTTATTGACAAACTCCGTAAAAATAACCGTAAACGCCGTATCATCTTGCACCACGATAATGCCAGTTTTCACACGGCCAGACAGACAAATGAATTTTTGAAGGTGAACAACGTTGAACTTATGAGCCATCCCGCGTACAGTCCCGACCTGGCACCTGACTTTTATTTATTTTCAAAAATTAAGAATCAGTTACGCGGTCAACGATTTTCATCACTTGAAGAGGCTGTCGAAGAGTATGAGAAATGTTTCAGACATTGTCACGGACGAGTGGCATAAATGTTTTCAAAATTGGTTCATTCGTATGAAAAAGTGCATTAACGCTAACGGAGAATATTTTGAAAAACAATAAATTCATTTCTGACC
Organism: Hyposmocoma kahamanoa; assembly: GCF_003589595.1. Lineage (NCBI taxonomy): Eukaryota > Metazoa > Arthropoda > Insecta > Lepidoptera > Cosmopterigidae > Hyposmocoma > Hyposmocoma kahamanoa. The sequence goes on from NW_020653945.1 coordinate 14,696,761, forward strand.
ATTTTTTTCTTATTCATTAGTGCGCCGCACGTAATATAAATCATCTAAACATCCTAGCTACGGAGCGAACCAGCAGTCCTTACGAATTTTTCGGTGTGCTTGTTTCTATGTGCCGTAGCACCTTCTGTGAGAAATATGTGAAAGTTTTTCTTCACTTAGCCAATGTTTTCTTCTCACAGAGAATGGATGGTTCCGTCATTTATGTCGCGCGAGCAAGCTGCGCAGATATTAGCTACAGGCAAGAGTGTGGTGTTTATGCGCGAGGCGTGCGCGGACGAATTTGGTCCCGGCGATCACGCGCAGCACCTCAACCAGCTGCTAAGACCACCCGGTGAGTTAGTCTGTTTTTTCGTTTGAAAATGTCGCTAAATAAAAAGTCGACCTCAAAGTCATTCATCCCCTAGTTTGCCACCCTTAGAGGTGGAACATTTTCTTCAAATTTAATAGGACCACTTCTGAGTTACCCTCTTTCCAACAACAAAAGAATCATCATAATCGGTTGACAAATCCCAGCCGGAGTTATCGCTTAACATACATACAAATTTGAAGTCGGTTAAAAATAGATTTGTTATAACGCAGCGCGCGGTATACTTGCTACTGCTCTTTTGGTTCTACGGCAATTTAATTGTGACTAGTTAACAGAGAACTCTCGTTTGTTTACTTAGTATGAAAGTTATATAAAAGATTACTCAAATTTACTATTAAACGTAATCTTGCGTTCGGACTGTAGTCGGCGAGACAGAAAACGCCGCGTGGTGGGAATCGGAAGAGTTGTCAGCCGCTGTGGGCGCGGCACACTTAGCGGCGTCACAACGCTTGCTGTCAGCGTTGACTACGCATCACCACCTACTAGATCACCTGACAGCGCACCGTCGATATCTGCTGTTGGCGCAGGGCGATTTCGTGCACCACCTCATGACGCTGCTACAGTATGTAGCAATCATATTATCTATGACTATAGTTTGTGCCATTTAACATGCTAATAGCGGCTATTGACCCGACTTTCATTCCGAAGTCACAAATCTACAGTGACTGATCGTGCCTTCCTATAATTCTGTCGCAATTTTAACATTGCTTGAGTAACATTATAAAAGTCAATGAAATAAAAAAAAGTGTAATTGAGGCATATTACTCTGGGAATTTATGTATTAATATCACATTTATCTTATTGCAATTTAGTATATTAATTATAATTTTAACTTATACATATTTAATGAAATAAACAACACGAATTCTATTATAATACACACCAGAATCATGTCACCTTCCAGTTATTTTGTTTTACATCTGTCGAATATTGTGCATGCCCATGTAATTTTATTGAAACGTATAATTTTAATATTTGTATGCCTAATGTTTGGCCGGACACAGTGAAGCTAATTTTGTTCATGTCAGCTTCTATACGACCTGTGTTTTCACAAATAAATGAATTATGAATGTATTATGCGGAGTACACTTACTTTCGATTAAGTTTCGGGAATATTCACGTTTCAATTTTGGTGTTGTTGAGTTAATTCGTTTTATTAATATTGGTTTTTATTTATTTAATTGATTGGCTTCGTTATATTTTGCAAGAAATAATGGTATCACTTCTTTTAGACTTGGTTACTCATATTGTATTCTGAAATCGACGGTTTCGCTTAGTATTTACATTGTGAGCTCCTAATTATCATTGGAAAAAAAAATCCAATTCTTAATGAATACGTAATCTGTGCGTCGAGGCGACTTCTACCACGGCACGCTATCGACAAAGCATGAAAAAGTAAAGAGATCCTTTTATCATTATTTCCTCCTTTTAGAAACAAAGACCTATATACAGGGTGTCTCACGGCAGAGTTAGGATTTTAAATTTGAATATTTTAAAAACCGTTGCAAGTAAGCGCGGGGGGAGGAACGCAGTAGCTTCGTCATTCGTGCGGATTTGTTAGTCACGATGTCGCAGTGGTCGGGTGAGCACCGCGCGTTCGCTATCGAAGCGTTTTTGAAAGGTGGAGAATCGTACGTCGTGGCTCGAAGACAGTTTTGTTCTCACTACAATATTAGACGTTTACGCGATGGACCAAGCGAAAATTTGATTCGTAAATGGGTTATCAAGTTTCGAGCTACCGGTTCCGCTATAAATCAACCGCGTCCGGGCCCAAGCAGAACTTCAAGAACGGAAGAAACAATAAACGAAGTTGCAGCTAGCGTTCGACGTAATCCACGCTTGTCAATACGCAAAAGAGCGGCGGCTTTAAACGTCACCAAATCAACCGTAGAGCGGATTTTAAAACGTGATTTGAAATTCCATCCCTATAAAATACAGATAGTGCAGGAAATAAATGAAAATGACTACAATTTACGTAAAAGTTTTTGCCAGACAATCATTGAGAGATTTCGCACTTTGAATACTGTGTTTTGGAGTGATGAAGCACATTTCCATTTGAATGGATGTGTTAACAAACAAAATTGTCGCTTTTGGTCACAAGTCAATCCCAGACAAAAACATCAAAGACCGCTGCATAGCCCAAAAGTGACAGTGTGGTGTGCTCTTTCGGTCAATGGAATAATCGGGCCGTATTTTTTTGAAAATGCGACAGGTGCTGCGATAACTGTTTCTGGTGAGGCTTATCGGCAAATGATATCCAATTATTTTATACCCCAACTTCGAGAGCATCCAGCCTACAGCTCAAGAACGTGGTTTCAGCAGGATGGAGCCACTTGCCACACTGCAAGAGCCACTATGGACCAACTTCGTGAATTGTTTCCTCAAAAATTGATATCCCGCTTTGGTGATATTGCGTGGCCTCCGCGATCACCAGATTTGACCCCCATGGACTTTTTCCTATGGGGGTACCTTAAGAGTAAAGTTTACGTCAATACTCCGAGGAATATCGCTGAGCTAAAACAAAATATCCAACAAGAAATACGCGACATCGAGCCGGCTATGCTTAGGCGCGTTATGCAAAATGCGATGAATCGATTCCGTGAGTGCGTGCTACGAAATGGAAGACATTTGGAAGATGTCATCTTTAAAAAATAAAATGCGCATTATAGTTCAATAGTTTTCAATAAAAATCTTTTCACAATAATATGCAAATTGACTTTTATTTCATTTCAAAATCCTAACTCTGCCGTGAGACACCCAGTATAACATAAAAGAACAATTGGGCTCCCGTATTTGAAATCGTTTTTGTTATATATGCAATATACGTCACTTTGAAGCATGATTTAGTAAATAAAGTCTCTTTTCTAGGGACGAATTGAACAAACCTGCGTCCCAGCTGTACGTGCACAACCTGACGTGTACTCTGGAGGCGGCCGTGCGCGCCACCAATGCGCAATTTGAACCGCCACACGTCTTAGCGCGGTTGCACGTCAACCTGTATCCTAACTGTAAGAACAGCATACTAAATTGATTAATTTGCTATCACTACAATCATACGTATATGTCGCGTCTTGTGTGCCGAGTATTAATATTTTTGGATTTCATTATCTGTTCGCACTACCTGGTGTAATGTTGATTTTATCACACTTGTTCAGAACAAACAACAGTTAACAGTATCTTGACATACAGGCAGCAGTAGAGATCCTTGTGAAAGAGTTCGTCCAGTGCAAGTACTGCCACTGCCAATGTTAGCATTACTGCGTGCTGGTGAAATTACAGGCACATGGGACTTGTCAAGTTATGTCTCAGTGTGACGGGCGCTTTGATCTTTGCGATTTAAAGCTCTGAGCGGCACTGCAACTGGACAGTTGGGACAGGCATGTAGCTTGCCATCAGGCGCGCGACTTGGTCGTCCCGTCACTTGATGTTATAAAAAAAAGGCCAAGTCTGCCGGAATATCTTAAATTACGCCCACGGACTTTTTCATTGCATTACCGCCCTATAGCTGTAATGGATTTTTTTAAATTTCATTGCACTGTACTTCTAAATCTGAGTGTATTACGCATAAACTTGAAGTATAGAAAAAAAGTAAACATATGCAGCTTAACTATATTTTACTAAATTATTTGTATTATAGTCGTCACAAAATAAGAGGCACCTTTTGACTTGTGATCGCAACGTAAATAGGACTGTAACTAAACATGTGTAACCACCATATTAAACAGTTCTCTTCTAATTTTATGAGTGTATGGTCGTTTAGATCAAGGGTCTTCAACCCGCGCCCCGCGGTTGCCTCCTTGGCGGCCCGCCATGCCATTAGATTAACAAAAATAAAATTAACATGTCTACAAATTATGCCTATTTACACATTAAAACCGACTATAAAAGAAGGAAATTAACGCGCGTGATCCGAATTTATGTTCTACCTCTACCTACAATTACATACACACGTCAAGTCACGTTTGCATCGCACTGCAGCGCGCACGTATTCTATTCATTCCCTCGCTCATTGCGTTAAAACACGATGCGATTTGAGTTTTCGGTATCAAACGAGTGTGATGGCAGCCAGTACAAGTAGAAAACGCAAGGTCACTGATGAACACAGATCATTCCAAGATAAATGGACGCATTTGTATTTATTCGTCAGTGTCGGGGAAAAACCCATTTGCCTCGTATGTAACGAATCAATTTGTGTGGTAAAAGAATACAATATCAAACGTCATTATGAATCGAAACATTCCAGTAAGTTTGCACATCTTCAAGGACAAATACGAATCGATAAGGTGGAGGCTCTGAAGAAACAACTTCAAAGACAGCAGTATTCATTTCACAAACAGAATGACGACAGTGAAGCAAGTGTAAAAGTGAGCTACATTATTTCGGAAAAAATCGCTCGTAAGTCAAAACCGTTTACTGACGGCGACTTCATAAAAGAATCCATGGAAGCTGCAGTAGAAGTTTTATGCCCCTCGCAAAAGCAACTTTTTTCCAAAATAAGTCTGTCCGGCGTTACAGTCGCAAGAAGAGTAGAAGAATTAGCTGGTGATATCGAACGATCATTAATAATAATAATAATAATAAATAATAAAAATCATTTATTTCAGGCCGTAAGCCCATAAAAAAAAAAAAAACAGCACAAAAATAAAATTAAAAAATAAAAGAAAAGGGGTATTAGTAACACAACACATCTTAAAACTATGTTAGTACAAAATTGACACAATACAATTAATATATACATATGTTAGGAATCACTACCTACTTTATATGTCCAGTAGTGATCCCTAACATGAAATTCAGCATTGCGCTATCAATGCGACACGCAAACATCTCCAGGATGCCGCTGCCACCACCACGCACTCTTTTCAGCAGAGACGTCACTTTTTTGCGTCTAATTGCGTAAAAGTCGTCAGTCCGCGCTTCAGCGAACATGCCGGACGCGCTGCAACGCCGTGGTAGTCCCAACAACATCCTGAAGATGTTGTTGTATTGCACTCTCAGAGTATTGTATGTACTCTGGGTATACCTGACCCATAGACCACTCGTGTACATGGATTGGCAAAAAGCTTTGAAAAGCGTGATTTTTACCTCTCTTGTACATCGAGCGAATCTACGAGCAAGCATATTTCCACGCACAGCCAGAGCCCTGCGCTCCCTCTCTATATCCATGTCGTCTTTTAAAGTGTCTGTTACGACGTGTCCCAGATATTTAAAACTATATGCTCTACCGAGAGGCACGCCACCGAGCACTAGCGATGGTACAACGTTAGGGAGGCGGTTGCCTGCTTTGAAAACAAGCAACTCACTTTTTTTTGAGTTGTACATCAGCCCATACTCGGCCGCATACCTCTCACAAACTGCAACAAGTTTCCTGAGCGCATTTATAGACGGTCCCAGCAGCACGATGTCATCTGCGTAGCAGATGTTATTGACGCACTTGTCGTCAATAACACATCCAACATGCATGCTGCTGAGCTCGTCCAGAAGCCCATTCACATACAGGTTGAAAAGCAGGGGAGACGTAAGGCCCCCCTGCCTCACACCGCATTCCAATCTGTATTCATCAGACATCTCGCCAGCCCATCTCACCTGATTTATTTGGTTACCGTACCAATACTTTAGTAAGTATATACATTCAGCCGGCACATCCGTGTGTCCTAGTCTGTCCCACAACAAGTCGTAATTTACCAGGTCAAAAGCCTTCGACAGGTCTAGGAAACACGCATATACCGGCGTTTTCCTTTCCGTATAGTATTGAACAGTTCGCTTAAGGCACCAGATGGCGCTTTCGGTAGACAGACCAGTACGAAAGCCAAATTGAGAGTCGTTTAAATGTATGTGTCTACTAAGGTGGCCGTTAAGCAAACCGTCCAAAACCTTAGCGGTAACAGTTGCCAGTGAGATGGGTCTATAGTTGGCCATGTCCGACACGTCGCCCGTTCTATTTTTAACAAGAGGTACTACTACAGTTCTCATAAGGCTCTCTGGCAGATATGAGTGTTGCAAACACAACGTGTAGAACATAGCCAGAACTCTCGGCAGATGTACTCCAGCATACCTGAGATGCTCAATGCTAAGACTGTCGTGTCCCGGTGATTTCCCACGCTGCATGCCATTTACGATCGAGGCAACTTCCTTCGCAGAAAAGCTTACGGTACTCTTCCTCACGCCAGTCTTACCATTTTGCACCCCACCCGGCATAGAGATCAACGGAGACCTAACTGTGAATAGGCTTCTAAAATTGTTGGCTATATCTACTTTATCACACGCCCCACCAACGCTCACGGGAACGCCAGAGCTCACATTCCACTTTTTAGTGCTTTTCCAAAAGCCTTTGAAGTTCTTTGCCGAGTGGTGCGAAGCTAAAATGTCACATTTAATTTGCTCTTGTCTACGTTGGCACCACTTCAGTTTTGACTTAAAAAGCTTACGACTTTCGGACATTTCATTAAAAATAACACCATTGGGTGGTTTTCCCGCCGACAACCATTCTTTAAATTTAACCCTAGCGTCTCTATGAGCACTGGCAACATATTTATTCCAGCCCGCAATGTATCCTTTTTTTCTACAGCATTTTTGCTTACTCGACTGTCGAGACGCTGATTGCATTATATTAATTACATGTTTATACATTTCATCCAAGAATATATAATGACTAGGGTCGCAACACATTCTATCTCCACAATGCATTAGTTCAGACGGGAAATCCACCTGTTTCAACTTCTCGTGACAAATAGAGTGATACAGGTCAATCTGAGCATTTTCACGCTCTCCCCACACAATGTCGTTGTATGGTACTTTGGTATTATTACATTTAACCTGTACCACACCAATGTCACATTCAATAAACATAGGCAGGTGGTCGGACCAAAACACGTCATACATAACCCAAACATTTCGAACTGTTTCGCGCGCCGATGCAGTAACAATGCTGTGATCCAACCACCTGTTACAACCATGTGCATCACTAGTAAAAGTGTGCGTACCATACACACAGCCTAACCTCTCCATATCAATACAACACCAAAGCTGTTCGTCACAAAATTGCACTAGTTCCTTCCAGAACAATTCCTCTGGATGCGCATTAAAGTCACCTAAGACATACACTGTTTCAGTTTCCCTATGCTCTTCAATGATTGCACTAATTTTACCTAGACACTCAGTGAAAATCGGTAGATTTTCAGCCGCATTTGTGGGCATATAAACACAAATCACTATCATGGACCTATCATTTACCTCTATCTTTATAGCGGTAAATCTCACATCATCGCACTCAATTATGGAAACCGAACTAAACATGCTTTTCCTCCATAGTATTGCTACTCCTCCATAAGGTCTCCCTCTCAATAAACCTTGACTTGTGTCGACCGCTGATGTACCCGTACTTGCAAAGTCTTCATCCACTGTATTAAGTAGGGATAGGTCATGAGGCAGTAACCATGTTTCCTGCAACGCCAGTATATCTGCCATTTTACACAACTTTCTCACGTCCTCCATGGAACTCTTCAGACATTTACAATTAAAAGTAAGGAGTTTAGTATACGTAGTATTCGGACTACCCATGAGTAAGCTTATTATATATACATATTTCTCCCAAATGTCATAATTGTCATAATTGTTAAAAATTAATAACCACTCTGTAACATTATTGCTTCATTTCCCGCGGATATTTATTACCCATGCCATCTTTTCTGTATGTAATATACTGACGAAAAGATACTCCGTCGGGCCAAAGCTCCGCATTCATGAATACAGGCAGCTTGTGCTTAGGTATGAAGAACTTATACGCCACATACTCCTTTTCATATTTCATGTTCATTTTTACAGGCATAATCGGAACGCTAGTTTTCTTCATAACATAATTCGCAATATCCTTATCGGTCGCCTCTTTATTCACATTATAGATGTAAAACTGAATATCCGCTGCCTTAAACTTCTCATCGGAATCTATATTAGCCTTTCCCTTATTTCCTACAAACTTGTTCCTCAATCTCCTCCTCTGTACTTCAATCCAGCGTTCGTCCTTAGGTGTGCTGTTCCATGTTCCTTCCTTACGAACTATCTCCGCAAACGACTTACGTTGAAAGGTTAACGTTTCGTTTCTATTTACATTACCGCTCAAGACGCCCTCACGGCTGACCGGCGGCACGTTGAAATGAGGCCCGGTACGCGCACACGTAGGTTTCGCACTAACCGTTTTGTTCGAAACCGCGGTATGGGCCTCCACGCGCGTTGATGTCTTTTCAATACAAATATCTGCACATTGCTCAGGCACAACAGCGCTATGACTCACGCCGGCCTGCACTGCACTGCGTGCATTCACCTCACCGGTCATTGACTGCGGTAATATTTCAAAACGTGGACGACTCATTTGTTGTAAAGGAGTAAGCACTTCCTCATTCGTGTACCCTCCCATCTCACTCAAAATCGGTGGGCTATTAAAGGAACGTGTGTCGCAATTTGTATACTACTCCGTTGCACTCGACGAAAGTACAGACCTAACTGACACCGCTCAACTGGCCATGTTTATTCGCGGCGTTGACGTTAATTTTGTTGTTACTGAAGAAATGGCTGCTCTAGTTTCCATGAGAGGTACTACAAGAGGATGCGATTTGATGGAATCGTTTAATACCGTCATAAATAGATATAACCTCAAATTATCCAATTTGGCTGGTATTTGCACAGACGGCGCACCGTCTATGGTTGGCAAAAACGAAGGACTTGTTGCTTTAATAAAGAAAAATAATCCCGATATCTCCTTCATACAGTACCACTGTATTATTCATCAAGAAAATCTAAGTGCGAAGTCTGTTAGTATTCAAGAAGTCATGAATGTTGTGATAAAAGCTGTTAACTTCATCAAATCTCGGGGCCTTAACCACAGGCATTTTCAGGAATTCTTAAAAGAAACAAATGCTGAATATGGTGACATAACTTATTTCTGTGATGTTCGTTGGCTCAGCAGAGGGAAAATGTTAAAACGGGTGTTTGATTTGCGGAAAGAAATTGCAGCTTTTATGCAAAGTAAAGATAAAGCTATTCCATAATTCGCTGATGAAGCATGGCTAAGTGATTTGGGTTTTCTTGCCGACATAACATCACATCTCAATGATTTAAATAAGAAATTGCAAGGAAAAGATAATCTGATTCACGAGCTATTTGACGCTTTAAAAGCGTTTGAAGTGAAGTTGGACTTGTGGATCAATCAATTTAAAAAAAACGTTACCACACATTTTCCAAATTTGTCGTCTTGCCAAACTTCAAACATATTACCGCGCTGCAGGATCTGAAAACACAATTCGACTCACGTTTTAGCGATTTCCGGAAAAATGAAATAAACCTGAATTTGTTTGCTCACCCATTCAATGTTTCTGTCGAAGATGCCCCGAAGAAGTTCAGATGGAATTGATAGAATTACAGTGCAACTCTACTTTAAAAGACAAATTCAATTTAGGGTTGATCGAGTTTTACTCAAAGTACATCCCTATTTCAGATTTTCCTAAAATAAGAGATCATGCACTGAAAATGACATCTCTGTTTGGCACCTCATATCTTTGCGAACAATTATTTTCTCGAATGAAGAACGTAAAGTCGAAGACAAGAATTAGAATCACCGATGTTCACCTTGAAAACAGTTTGAGAATTGCAACGACTACCATAGGGGCAGATATTGATAAATTAGTTAAAAGTAAACAATATCAAACGTCTCATTGATTAAATTTTATTAAAATAATTTCTACTTAGTTTGTAAAATTACGTAATAAATAATTTCAATGATTATATTATTGATTTTTAATTACTTTATGTTTACAATGGAATGCCTTTTTTGTGTTGCGGCCCGCCGAACCAATATCAGAGTATACTAGGCCCTTGACCTAAAAAAGGTTGAAGACTCTTGGTTTAGATTATTTTTTCAGGTTATTTGTTTTCAATTCTATATAGAACAATTGACATTCATTTAAGCAGTATAGAGTTTAATATAAATAATAAGTAAGTATTTTAAATAATCACAGTGACAACCTGTAGTTGTTGTAGTGTACTTACATTAACAGAGTACACAAGGACAACCTGACAAAAATTCTGAAGCAAAACAAAAAACTTCATAGTTAAAATTTTTATTTACTTTCATCGGAAGATGAGACAACATCATCAACTGAGCTATTGTCACCTGTATGTACAATATTTGATCCTCTATCATATTATCAAATCTCTGTCAAAACCAAAATCACAAAGCCAATAGATTTTTAAGTGAAATTGAATTTACTCTTCGTGAAATTCGGCTATTAATTGATTACAACACTTAAAAAAAAATAGATTGAAAACGTAACTGTTTGTAACTCAAAATTGCATTTTGGAATCCGTGCGAAAATAATACTTGGAATATGTTTCATCATATTACATAATGCGTCAGTAAAATGAATGTATTTTTTTAAACCTAATAAGTTAATAATTGTTTGTTTACGGTTTCGTTGATTGCATTCAAAGTTAATACTATCGTAGACTCTTAAATTGTGATTCAAATTCTACAGTACTTTTAGTATTTTGGAATAATTTATTTGATATCTAATACATCATGGTTGTATGCGTTTTTGCCTTTTATAACATTTTAGTCGGAGCTGTATTATCTATGAAAGAATAGCTGGCCATGTTTAGAAAAACAACCGCCAATTGCAAAATCCGTAATTGTTGTGTTGTGAAGCGATATTTATTTATACTAGAACGATTCTTTTAATATACGGCCCAAGGGTCCCGTTCCCTCCAGCTGTCCAGCTCCCGCCGAGGGCGGATAAACTGCCGCTGCCACCACCTTGGGTCAAATTCGCGCCGCGACACCAAAACGCAGTGGAATTTATAATTTTATATATTAATACTAATATAAATACTGACGGCCTTATTTATGGATACCACGACTTACAACAATTTAAGTTTGTTTTTGTTTAAATCGTACTTAAAACAAAACGGCTAATAGAATTATGACTTTAACATTTTTTTTTAAATTATGATATATATAATTATGATTATAAACTCACCTTGACATCGTAATAACTTTTTGTTTTTGTTTATAAAAGCACAAAATATTTTTTTCTGTATTCTGTAAAGTAAACTCTAAAAGCTCAAAAGTAATTCTCAAAAAAATTACTTGTGAGTTTTTGTAGTTAAAAAAAGAATAATGAAAATATTTAAAATGTTAACTTCTAAATTCATTAAAAAAAAACTAAACACGGTTTTAGAATTAACTTTATTTAAAAACCTGCTCCTTTTAAAACCTTTTCCAGCCATATGCTAAATGTCGTAGAAATTATTTGACACGTGATCATAATAAGAGATACTACAAAAAGGTCCGTGCTAACTAAATTGTATATTACTTGGTTAAAATCAGAGACTATTAAAAGACGGTTTACGTCGTAGTTTCTTTATTATTGTTTTAGCAATAATTCAACATGTGGCCAAAAGAGATACTTAAAAAAGGAATAGATTAGAATCATTTATCTCATATTATTAATGTCACAATATTACAATTAAAAATGCAGTCAATAATAATTAATATAAAATCTATTAATATTAGGGGTTAAAGTATGAAATTGCCGTTTTATTGCAATAGGTTCTTTGAATTTTCATAGAATCTTCATGGTTTGAGGTTTTCGAATGAAACTTTTTTCAAATGGTTTCTGTGATTTTTTTTTTTAAATTTGAAACATTTGAATATCGACTTTCAATTGTTTTTGTTATTTAATTTAGACAAGAAAGATGGATACTGCGAAAATTCGAGTGATTTTTGAATACGAGTTCCGACGCGGAACTAACGCGGCAGAAACAGCCCGCAATATCAATGCTACGTTTGGAGAGGGGTCTACTAATGAACGCACCGTGCGATTTTGGTTTAAACGCTTTCGTGATGGAAATTTCGACTTAAAGAACGAGCCACGAGGAAGACCGCCCACACAGGTGAATAACGATGAATTAAGAGAGATAGTGGAAGCCGATCCTAGTCAAACTACCCAGGAATTAGCGGCATGGTTTAACGTTACCTTACCCACAATATTGACTCACTTGCGTCAAATCAATAAAATAAAAAAATACGAAAAATGGGTGCCTCATGATTTGACTGATCTGCAGAAAGAAACGCGTGTTGAAACTTGTGTTGCCTTGTTGAACCGGTACAGAAATGAAGGAATATTGGATCGAATTGTAACATGTGATGAAAAGTGGATTCTTTATGATAACCGGAAAAGAAAAATGCAATGGCTGACCCCAGGTCAAATGCCACAACAGTGTCCTAAAGCAAAACTTACCAATAAAAAGGTAATGGTAACTGTTTGGTGGTCTCAGCATGGTGTTATTCACTATAGTTTTCTCCGATCTGGTCAAGCAATAACGGCAGATGTCTATTGTGCCGAACTCCGAACCATGTTGACAAAACTAGCAGTAAAACAGCCCCGACTCATGAATCGATCTTCACCATTATTGCTCCACGACAACGCCTCACACAGCACGAGAAACCATTTTGACACTTCAGGAACTACAGTTAGAAACCATTCGTCATCCTCCGTATCCACCAGACCTTGCTCCAACGGACTACCATTTTTTTCGTGATTTGGACAATTATCTACGTGACAAGAAGTTTTCTTCCCAGGAGGCAGTACAAAATGCTTTCACACAGTTTGTGCAGTCTAGATCGTCGGAGTTCTATCGCAAAGGTATTAATAACCTTCCCATTAGATGGCAGCAATGTATAGATAATAATGGCAATTATTTTGATTAAATAAATTTGTTAAAAATTTAAAAAATAAACAATTTAGATTTTCAGTACAAATCGGCAATTTCATACTTTAACCCCTATTATATTAATACAGATATCGTATATGTCCAGCGTTTTTAATGTACGCCACATTCCTCTCACTACCCTCTCTAACGGTAATGAGTCACTGGGGAACATCGCATTCACCTACGCGCCTTCTTAAGAATGACATTGATTTTTCTTTATCACTGTGTAAATGTAATTTTGATGTAATTGTGAGAAAATAACCTTTGAAATAGTCAGAGATCTTGTATATAGGCACAATGTCTCCGTTATGTGTCAGTCGAACATTTTATGGGTGATTCCTAAACCTCATCATTCACAATCTGCCCATTACCTTACTCGTGTTTTTAGTAGACATCATCTTGTTATTATTGAATACACGACGATCGCGCAGACTGATAGATTTTATTAAATTTGAATGATGTTGGACCATCGAGTATATAACCAGAAATAGAGACGAAGTGTCATTTAATTTGTTTGAAAACTATTCTGCCATATCATTACTGTGACAACTACGCTCCGATTGGCTAGCCCGAGTTCGAAACAATTGACGGGTGTCGTCAACTGTTTCACTTCAATACGACCAGTTAACTTGAGCTTTGCTATAATGGCCGAAAATTGCAAAATTACATAATTAATTAAATACCGATGAAATGTGATTCCGTTTGTTTTGTGATTAGATGTTTTGCAGTTTTTCCCACACCACCAAATAGAACAGCACGGCTAGTTAGAGATATTACCTTTATTACAATAAATACAGATTTTTTTTGGAATATACGGAGACGTACGCACAGGTCAGTAGTTGGCCTGTCTATATTGCAGTGCAAACGAGAGTTGATATTTATAAGAGCTGTATCGCTAATGTGTTACCAGGAATATATCGCCCTTATTTCGTCTGTATTTCTGGTTATGTATTCGATTTATTCGACACATTTATTTAATACAGTATCGTGTGGAAACTGGTGTTTCATTGTGCAAAAATTATTATACATTGTAATGTTATGGTTGAGTTCTTCACTGATCCATGGGGTAGTGTTTCTTTTTTTAATATTTTATTTTAATAGGAAAATGAGTATTAATATACAGGGTGACCTGTAACTCGATACATTCCTTCTAAGGGGTGAAAGTAGACTAGAGTAGAGAAGTAGAACAGAGAATTTGAAACAAATTGAGTCATGTGATACCCTGTCCAAAAATGAGTACTTTCGGAGATATTGAAGGTTTTAGGTTTTTTTTGTTAAAAATCCCGATTTTCAACGTAATTTTTTTTTTCGAACACTTTTATGTCTATTCTTATTTGTTTTTGTTTAATCTGGTAGTTATTGAATCAAAGTTATTGTTTAATAACAATAGGGCACGAAATAACTGTTATATTAACTATGGTGTTTCAAAAATGATAAAGAGATACTTAAAAATAATACTTTTTACTTACTAAATAGGGTGCATTGTAAAAAAATTTATGGAACGAAGGGTACAAATTGTTTAAACTACTTGAATTCTTACCTATTTAACTAGGTACAAATGTTAACTACAATATTAAGGCACATCCCGGACACTCCATACAACGGTCGAAAATTATTTACCTACTACTACTACTTACAGCAAGGCGCTAACTGCACACGTGTGAATGTGTGCGCGAATTGGCAGGGTTACCCATAACTTTCTTGCACTATTACGTTACGTGATCAGAGCGGCAACATAGCGAAAATGCTAACGCGAATCTGTTATCTATGATTCTATAATAGAATCCAGAATCCAAATAATTACACACGTCTATTATGTATTTCTATCGATATAATCACATATATTTCATGAATTCACTAACTAGAGTAATATTGAAGATTTCTTTAAAAACTATATTAAAAGCCCTTTAAATGTTATATTTTGGACATGTACTTTTAAATAAGGTAACCAAGGTATTTGAAATTGCGTGTCCAAGTTGGTTATCATTATTTAGTTAATAATAAAATAAAGGTATATTCACTACTTAGGTAATATTTATCGGCAATACAAATTGAAAATTCGAGAACCCTTGTCTACGAAGTCATAGCGCCTCACTATATTGATATAATAAATCCGTATTTTTTATACATACATATATTACTCTGCAGTAAATAAATGAAGAAAACAATAACTGAATGAGTCCCAGACATAAGTTTTTTTTGCTTACTTCGTTTCATCTTCCGGAAAATGATGATAAACAGCCGTACACAGCACCTTTCACGACCATTATAAATAGTAACGTAAAATGATGTTTTATATTAACGTACAAGTTTCGTAATGAATAAATGAAAACTATATTCAAATATCAAAGCCGTCTTCGCGCGAAAACGGCTCGCCGCACTATGGAAAATCGAGGTCTGTTTCAGATAAAAAATCAATAACTTTCATTCTTATTTGTTAAGATAGACTATTGAATTTTTGCACAAGCATAGAGTATTAAATACTGCTTTAGTTGAAGTTCAGATGCTATACTTTTATAAGAGTATGTTTATTTTTGAAAAAAAATGAAAAAATATATTTCAGAAATAGCTTTTATTAGATTTCCTTAAGGACAACGCTACTTATATTATTAATAAAAATGTATTATTACATTTTTTTTAAAACAATCATGTTTAAACATGATTGTTTTAAAAAATTCTGCTCTTATCTATTTAATTGAGAAATTAAAGGTTATAAGATTACAAACACGTATAGTAAAAAAAGTTACAAAATACTAATTTAAAAGTAAAATAATGTTAGAAATGTATGTACCTATATTATGTTTTATTATACTTGTTGAACTTCAGGATCCAAAATGAGTTCATTCTTTGA
>NW_020653945.1:14712750-14742759 GCF_003589595.1 Hyposmocoma kahamanoa
GCTTCTGCCCATCGTTTATTAAAGGAAGGAATGAGATTCCTTTGAACATCACTGATAATAAAACACATGTTGTCTTCAGAAACATGTTAGTTTTCTTTTAAAACTGTTGATAGGGTTTCAAGTTTTTTTCCTCCTTCAATGTATGAGAGTAATAATTCACGCTTGGAACCCTTGAAAGAATTTGACATTTTGAAATTCAGTGATGATACGTAACAATCAAACGTCTGCGTCTGTTTAGTTTTATTATCAATTTGTAATAGCTTTATTAAATTAATTCGCTCTTCTTATATAATTTCATAAATGAGGGTAGTGTGCATTTTGTTGATTAAAGTAGTACCACAAAATAAGTGCAAAATGTAGACAAAACGCCCTGTTATCAATAAATACCTAATTTATTGAAATATACCGCAAACTAATCAATTCAATAGTACAACATAAGAAACCACAATAGATAGCGGTTTTCCGTTTCTTGACTTATATCGTAGTTTTCGCGATTACTTCTAAAACCGCACGTATCCGCAGCTGATTTTTATAAATGTTATTTATGAATATCTGAGCTATAAAACAACACCAAACGTAAAGCACCGGGAGACATCGGTAACTGTCAAAAGTCTCGATGAATTTCAAATACGTACCTTTTTTTTCCCTCACTTTTTGTATTTTCTTTTTATAGAAAAATAATCAAACAATCCACAACATTATGATTGCTTTAAAATTTATATACTATGGGCTTTTTAGAAATGCATAACACTTTATATATATTCGCACAAGTTTTTTAAAGAAATGAAATTTAAAGTATTGAAGCGAACAGACCTGAAATAGACGAATTGAATTGCGAAGACATTCTTACGTATTACAATTTCTCAAAAAATATGTATTCCAAATGCAATCCACGCAAAATTACTACATTATGTTAAAGTACCAATCTAATACAATAAAAAAAAAAATTAAAGTGCGTCAATAACGACTTAAGTAAAAACGATTTTTGATATGCCGTTGTTCTATCATTTTCCATAGTGCGCCGGCAGCCTTGTCGTTCAGTCAATGTGACCGGCAATATGCGGGGCGTGGTGCGGTATCTAAAGCTAGGGAGGGGCGGAATTTGCGTTCTCTTTAGTTTTTGTTCTCTGGTTAAGGTTTCTAATAAAACACTGCAGAAAATCGCGAACAGAGTGCGAGTTTATTACACCTGATATTACGGTAACGTAATTATTAGAGAGAAAATGATAAAGACATGTTTACATTTAAGAATCAATAACTTTTATTAACTCAAAGTACATTTTCTTAACTAAAATAACTTAAATTTCACTTCTTTCAGTACCTAAGCTTTATTGCAAGTCCTGCTCAAAATACCAATTTAGGTTTGTAATACATGCTCGTAATCTTTTGCGCACTTCAGTTTTTATCACCCGCGATGTTATTGTTGCCATGATTTGTCCAGCTGCATAAATTATCCTCTGCCTAAGCTCGTCTATGGTATTTATGAGCGTTTCATATACTAAACTTTTCATATACCCCCATAAGTAAAAGTTGCACGACGTTAAATCTGGGCATCGTGCTGGCCAAGGAATCGGCCCGCCTCAACCAATCCAACGGCCTGGATAATTTGTGTCCAGCCTTTGTCGCACACCCAGGCGGGAGTGAGCTAGACAGCCATCGTGCTGGTAAACTACATTAAACAATGTCTTAACGGGTACATCTTCCAGCAATAGATCTAAATGTTCCCTCAAAAAATTTTCATAGGTCTCTCCATTTAAATGATCAGGGAAAAAGTAAGGCCCAATTAAATGTCTGTCAATGATTCCCATCCAGACGTTTAGGGAAAACCTTCTCTGATGGGAAATTTCTTTTCATGGGTTTTCACCTTTTTGGGCCCAAAAATGTGGATTGTGATAATTTGTGATTTCGTAGCGATCAAACTTGGATTCGTCTGTCCATAGGATTCTTGTAAAAAATTTGGGTTTACCATATCGGTATTGATCATGAAATGGCAAAAATCTAGCCTTCTTGCTGGATCTCCTTCCCCCAGTCCTTGCACCGGAGTGTAGTTGTACGGGTACAGGCCAGCGGTATGGACAGTGAACCACACTTTCAATTGTATTGCGCCAAGTTGCCTGGCTACCATCCTAGTAGAAGTTGTAGGGTTTCTTTTAACAGCATCTAATATTTCCTCTTCCTCCTCTGGAAAATAAACGGGAGGCCTGCCACCATCTATGTGCTTTTGGCAGTTGTTGAAGCCGTCTCGCCTCAAGCGCCTGTACGTGACAAAAAACACTTTCTTATTGGTACACGACGACTACGGTAGCGTCGCATGTAGTCCCTTCGTGCCGCAGCAGCATCACCATCACAAAAACCGTAACAGAACAAGGTGTCAGCGTATTCTACGTTCGTATACTCAGACAATTTATCACTGACGTACACAGGAAAAGTCTGAACAGTAGAATGCAACGATACGTCCGCATTCGCTAATAGTTGCAGCTAACTGAAGTAAACAAACTAATTGAAGTCAATGAGTTCTACAAAATAAACTTTTAAATGCTTTACAAAAGCCCCTATTGATGCCGAAGCTAAACAAAAAAAAAAATTGATACAATAGCTCCCGGCGAGCCCAGTTAGCACCTACGCGTACTACCAGGTAGGTTCGTATTTTTAAGAAACTTTTCCTGTTTACGTCAGTGATAAAATGTCTGGTGAACTAAATTTTTCATTAATATTAATGTCATTTGTATGAATAAAATCCCAATTATAATTATATATGTCTCATATAAAATAAATTAATAGATTCCTCTGCAAAGATACGTCAATATATAAATTTGTTTACGTTTTTGTGTTGCGTAACAGGCAATAGACGTTGTGGGCACTTATCGGCGTATGTAACGGAGAAACAGTTATGTAACTTAAATTGCTCGAAACTATCCCACAATCCAAAGAAGTGCTACAAGTGTCACATTCGCGTTAGGAAGAACGACAATATTTTCTGTGTTATAACAGCTCAATAGGTCGTCCAAGCATCGCCTATCTCGGTTGTCGTTCAAATAATCTACGTTTATGTCACCGACCAATATTAACCTTTTATTTTCGTCAAATATTGTTGACAATAATTTTTCTATTGAATATAGAAGTTGTTTGAAATCTCCATTTCCGGTTTAATAAATACCCACAATAATAACATTTTCTGAATACAATACAATAACACAAAATACACAATGATATTCCACACCGAGGCCCTGTAGGTCCGTTCTTTGTTTAAATAAAATTCGTGTGGCTTATTCCAGCGTGACCAAGGTGGAGATTTTGAAATTTGACTAGCCAGAAAAAGTCGCTATTTAGTCGGTTCTAGTCGCAAAAAACTAGATTTAGTCGGTCCGTCATTCAAATGTTATAAGGGTGTTTTACTGTCCACGCTGGAATAACCTTATTCCAGCGGCACCATTCCTCAATCTCTCTAAACAGGGGAGCGACTAATTCTAAAATTTTGCGACTAGAACCTACTAATTCACGACTTTTTCTGGGTGTAATCAGATATAAGCCGCCTAATGCCGCCGCGCGTTGGGATCGTGTCAGGTGATTAGTGGACAGATTCTGATAAACCTTAGCAGGCAAGGACACTAGCCGACGTCCGATGAAAAAATGTACCGTAGTCAAGGGCATTAGATCCTGTGGGTGCGATGACAATGGCGTGTGTGGCCGAGAGTTTAAAATTCCCTCAATTTGAACTAAGATTGTGTTAAGCTCCTCGTACGTTAAATTAGAATTACCCAATACTC
Source organism: Hyposmocoma kahamanoa (assembly GCF_003589595.1). Lineage (NCBI taxonomy): Eukaryota > Metazoa > Arthropoda > Insecta > Lepidoptera > Cosmopterigidae > Hyposmocoma > Hyposmocoma kahamanoa. The sequence goes on from NW_020653945.1 coordinate 14,716,518, forward strand.
TGCAAATGAAATTTAGTCCATTTAATACCCGCCTCCCAAATACCAACGAAATGAGGCGAATAAGTTGGAATAAAATTCATATTCATATTCATATTCATATTCATTTATTCATTGCCACCATATGTTAGAAAAGGTCTTAACTTAAATACATGTGTTCATATGGACCCCGTTAGGGCACTGCAAGATTTAACAATTTGAGAGAGGAACTTAATATAATATTACCTACTCACTTTCACACATTCACATACCACATTTATATTATTATATTTACATTGTAATAACTATAATTTTATATTTATTTTCTACCTATACAATTCAAATAATAATGGAATTAAAACATAAATTTAACTCTAGACATATAGTTATAAAATTGCAACATAGAGCTTATGTAATCTAAAATACACAAACGAGGTAATAGCATAGCATCTACAATCATATAACGAATATATTCTATTTTAAACGAAATTTTATTATAATATTAAAACGAATACGAATAGCTACTCGAATTTGTCTGAAAGAAATTCCTCTATAGAATAGTAGCATTTTTTAATTAACATTTGTTTTAGATGTTTAATAAACGTTATGTATTTTTCTTTACTTTTGATTTTATTTGGGATTTTATTATAAATTTTTATCAACATACAATGAGGGCTGTTAGTAAATAATTGCAATTTTGAAAAGGGTACTTTTAATTTGTATTTATTTCTGTCATTGCGTTTAATTCCTGGTATTGGAGAATACAAACCTATATTCTTACGTACAAATTTACATGACTCAAGTATATAAATTGAAGTGAGGGTTAATAAATTGTGTTTTATGAAATGGGGTCGACATGAGTCCATTTGATCAATGTTAGCCAGGATTCTAATGCATCTTTTTTGAATTATAAAAATGTCTTTTACATTTGTGCTGCTTCCCCACAATATTATGCCGTATTGGAGCCATGAAAATGCGTACGCGTAGTATGTACTTAAGGCCGTTTTAAAATCTGTTGTTTTCTTCAAGTGGAACAAGGCATAGGTAAATTTAGACAATCCACTGGCCAGCTTTTGTATATGTGGTTTCCAGTCTAAGTTAGTATCCATCTCAATACCTAGTAAAGTAGCAGAGTCTACTGATTCAATTATAGAATTATTAAATTTATAGTCTATCTGCAAAGCAGTTTTCTGGTGTGGTTTGAACTGTATTAATTTTGTTTTATTTATATTTAATTCTAAGTTATGTTCCTTTAGCCAAATTACTATGTTTTTTAAAGTCGAATCCAGATTTTTATATACGTCGAGTACATTGGAACACGGAAAAACAACTGATATGTCGTCGGCGAAAAGAATACATTGGTCGTTTATTATTTTTGGAATATCATTAATATATAGTAGAAACAGTAAACAGCCGAGTACACTACCTTGAGGGATAGAGTTTTTCATATATATTTTATTAGATTTAAAGTTTTGCTTTATACCTGTTTGTAGGTTTGTATTTTCGATTTCCACATATTGTATACGATTTTGCAAGTATGATGCAAACCACTTGTGTGGAGTACTTCTTATACCACAGCTATACAGCTTTTCCAGTAGAATATTATAATCCACCCTATCATATGCCTTGCTCATGTCTAGCAGGAGTCCGATTGCGTATGTTTTGCAATTAATATAATTAAAAATGTTTTGGGTATATTTATATATTGCTAATATTGTAGAACGATTTTTCCTGAATCCATTCTGAGAATCTTCAAAAATTTTGTATTTTTCACAAAAGGAAAGTTTATTCCGTCACTTGTTGCGTCGCTAGACAAGGAATCACAATTAGCCTTTAAAAACTTGGAAAGATACCTTAGTAAGGCTGACAGAAAAAAAATATTGCTACATAAACCACCTACCAATTGTAAATGAATGGCCTTGGTTGTGAAACAAATAAAAATGGCAATATAACGTAACCTTTACGATTCTACAACCGCGCCCCTTACGATTAACAGAAGAAATGGGACCGGCGTAATCAACACCTACATTTTCAAATCGGTAGCCTCCGGGTTCAATCCGTTGTTGTGGCTAATTACCCATTAATGGAGCTGTGATCGTTCATACGGCTGCAGCCGTGCTTAGATCCACCTAACGCACAATCTGCAACAAGCCTTCGCTAACTACGGCCACCTATCGGTTAGTAGTTCTCCCTAATAATAGCCAGTAACAATTGAGGCCCTGCGTGCATTAATTTTGTATGCTCAAACTCGAAAAGTAATTTTGTAAATCGATGTGGGACTGTAATAAAATTAGGTGTTTTTTATTATAAGTATAAGACGAGTTTTTGAGAAGACCTCCAACGCGCATCAACTTATCTTCATCGATAAATGTATTGAATTTGAGAAGAGGACTTTTGGTTGGCAAAGATTTGCCTTTTAATAATTCAATATATTCGGGAAATGATTCTCTCTATGAAACGCGAATGATTATGTTCAGTGCATTACTAAATTCAGTCTCTGTTAGATAGTTGGTCGTTAGTGGTCTATATAATAAATCGCAGCATATAAGCTACCGCACGTGTCAGACGTTTAAAATTGGAAAATCGATTAAAATTTATTAATGCTTTAGTGTTCGCCTTATTAGCTTGAAATAAACATGTAAGTTTAGATGAGGATTCAATTTCGGGCAATGTCACTAAAGATGACGGACTGGGCGGCCTCGTTGCCTCATCATTCCTTTTCAAAAAACTCGGTCCTGACCACCACATACAGATATATTGCATGAATTCTGCATTGACGCCGCGGGAAACATAATCAGCGGGATTCTCCGCAGTCGGGACATGCCTCCAAAAACAGTTACCTGTCAGTTCATGAATCTCGCCAACGCGGTTTCGAACGAAGGTCTGTAGTTTTCTAGGTCACATCCTTAACCATCCCAACACAATGGTGGAGTCAGTCCACAGTACGGTACGTGCGACTTTAACTCGGAAGGCGGTAATGACCTTTTTATACTTATATTTATTTTTATAGAGACCGCAAAGAGCACCGCAAAGTTCGAGACGAGGAATGGTTGTCGGCTTTAAGGGTGCCACTCTACTTTTGGCAACTAGCAACCGAACCGAGACGTCACCATTGTAAGTCTCATAAGGCAAGCGCCATATACTCTTTCGGATGCGTCAGTAAACACATGCAGTTCAACAGGCCTACTTGAGTAAATAATGACGCGCCTTGGTACACGAATATTGTTCAGTACGTGTAAACATTGTGTTATGTTAACCCATGCCCTCAAAACATCCTGTGACAACGTCTCATCCCTAGACAGTTTATGCAACCACAGTTGTTGCAGTATTATTTTCATACTTATTCTACAGGAGCGTCGTAATGGGTCGAATACTTGAGATACAACTGAAAGCATTTCACGCTTGGTGTGGCTACTAAGTATTGTTGTACCGATGGCAAAGCAAAGACAATCATCCTGTGTCTGCCAACCTAAGCCCAGTGTTTTACTTGGCTCATTTCCTCCAATATGTAAATCGACTGAGAAATTTATGGAGTCAGACATCAGGTCGGCACAGTTTGATTTCCATTTTATCAATGGCATACAAGCTAACTCTAAAATAGAAGTTATTTTGCGACGCAGATCATTGACCTCTGCGCAATCTCCACCAGTCAACAAGTCATCGGCATAAAAATCATGTGTGACAGTTTCTTTAACTTTCGGATGGTCACATTCGAGACTCAACTGATTAAGGCACATTGTAGCCAGGAATGGAGCGCTGGCAGTCCCATACGTTACAGTATTCAACTGAAAGATTTTTAACGGTTTATCGGGTGTTTCACGCCAAATGACCGGCTGCAAATATCTGTGATCTGGATGTACATTTACCTGCCTGTACGTCTTTTACACATCTGCTGCTAGTACAAACTTATGCTGCCTAAAACGTAGCAGTGTTGATAAAACGTCGTCTTGCAGTTGGCCCTACCATTTGTATATTATTTAACGAAACACCAGAAAGTGTAAGAAAACTGGCATGAAAAACTACTCTCAATTTGGTGGTACTGCTCTCACGCAAGACACCATGATGTGGGATATAATGTTCATTTTCGTCGAATTCTCATTCAGGCATGTGACCTACCGACACATATTCTGACATGAACTCTTTATACATTTTATATAGCAACGGCTGTTTAACAAGCCTACGCTCTAACGAAAAAAATACTGCTTAGCTTTCTGGAAAGAGTTGCCTAATACGTTAGAATTTTCCTTCAGAGGAATACGAACACAGAAACGACGGTTCTTCAAACGTGTTATTTAAAAAGTGATCTTTGCACAACTTTTGTTCCGGTGAGTAATCGGAATTATTTTCGACTTCTTCCAACTGCCAAAAGCGAGTTAATTGATTTTGTATGTCCTCCTTAAAATTCATACTCGCAGAGGGCAAGTTAATGAAATTACACATAATAGGATACGATGAAACCGATACAGAGCCGCTATTTAATGGACCCGAAACTATCCACCCTAGATTAGTCTCAAAAAGCATCGGTTTTCCGTTGCATAACTAGATCCGTTGCGATAATAATAAATCCCAAAAAACGTCACTACCGATTATTAAATCGATTGAGTTTGGTGTATGGAAATTAGGATCTGCTAAACATAAATCAATGGGAATATTGAGGTACGACAAAATCAAGATGATAACACGGCACTTTGTCCGTTATCGACGGCAAAATAAAACATTGTAAGTTAGCGGTGAAGCTCTCATCTAATGATATTATAGGCACGCGACACCTCTTAGTAATTCGTGACGAAACATTGTTAATGCCTAATATAGATTTATCTATATGGCTACAGAGTTTATTTAACTTCCTTTCGTACATGCTTTCCGTCATAATGCAGGATGTACTGCCGCTGTCGAGCAGAGCGCGAGCAATATCTTCGTGATTGTCCGAATCGTACAGTTTAATTAACGCAGTTGACAATAACACCTCATCCTGCCCTCTATGAATGGTGGTAGAAATATTTGCCGATAACGTTATGTTGACGTTAGGTTCTGACTTAGTTTGCGCCGGCGGCGGTAACGGAACGCGCTCACTGTGATCCCGATGCGGACCCGGTTTGCTATTGCTATCAATCACGTGAATTAGCGTATGATGTTTACGCTTGCATATTCTACAACATGGCTTTTTGCAATAATTTGCGTAATGACCGCTACTAAGACAATTAAAACAAATCTTCATATTAGGTACTAATTGAAGACGTGCATCGTTACTCAGCGCCTAGAACGGGGGACAATTGTTTAGTTTATGGTCATCGTTGCATTTTGGACATGACTTTGCGTTAAAAGAACTCTTATTATCACTGTTATTCGCGCTCGGAATCGATACCAGTCTTCAGTTTTGCGTTTTTCTGTGAACTAGTGTAAGTGTTCGTACTATTGTATGATAATTCTAGTGTTTCAATTAAGTCTGCCCGGTTTTTGCATAAAATCAAGAAACGATTGAAGCGTAGTGGGTTCATCGTTGGTGAAATTACTCTTGCGTTGTTCCCACTTACGAAAGGTTCTTGTGTCTAACTTCTGTGTGACAATATAAATCAACAGTGTGTTTGTTGTTTCGCCTAAACATTCTAACGTGCGTATATTTTTGCTTGCCTGATCTATAACGCATTTTAATGATGCAGAAGACTCCTTTGCGATCGGTTCGATGTTGAATAAAGCAGAAACGTGATTTTGAATTAATAACCGCTTATTGTTGAAGCGGTCGCATAGGAGTTGCCATGCTATATTGTAGTTAGAAGCAGAAAATTCAATAGACTGAATGATTACCTTAGCCGACCCTTCTAAAGACGCTCTTAAATAATAAAATTTGTTAATTTCGTCTATGTCGTCATTCGTGTGTATGAGACATAAAAAGTGTCGTGGAATTTTAACCAATTCTCATATGAACCACCAAACCTTGGCAACTGAACTGTAAGCAATTTAATGGCGTTAAAACGAGAGGAGCCTACTTAGGTACCTACTACGCGATTTGTGATAACCAGCAGTGATTTGTTGCGCTTTTGATACCAATTTAAAGTAACGACTCTCGAAATCGCTACGAGCAGACAATTGTCTTCAAAATCATTGGTAATGCACTCGATTCTTGTCTGAACTTCGTCGTATAGCATACAATGAATCAATCTTACTATTCGTAGTTATAACTCGCTTATTTCCGTTTCTTCAATGGAATGAACGTCTAATGAGTTCAAATAACTTTCAAAAATGGTTAATCGACTCTTATAACTAGCACGTTTCTTATTTAGATCACTTTCCTCGTTTTTGCGCCTCTTTCAGTCATTTTGGAAGGCGGTTCCTGGACCTGGAACGTTTCACAAATGATTTATGTAAATAACCTATGTATACTATGTACTCTCTTTATTAACAGTTCACAGCTGATTAAATGTTGAAATATGTACATAAATGATAACATTAACGCTAATTTACAAAATTTATGATTGCAAAGTAATTTCTTCAATTAAGTAATTATGCAATAATTATAGATAAATTGCGTACATACCAAAAGTGAAGTTATAAAATAATACAGAACTAAGTTGTGTAAGAAACGTACAAGCGGCCGTACCACGGAAACTGAATGCATTATACAAAAGTGCGTTCGTTCTATATTAATGGCGTATTAACAAAGGATCACAAATATATCGCATCAAGTAAAGCCGCAATGTATTACAAATATGAGGCATACACTAGGTTGCATATTTGTTTTCTCGAAATTCATTCAAAACCAAAATAATTGTTTTTAAAATAAATTATGCATCTTCTGATTACAAACTTGCCCGTGGACGAAAACGTTTACCCGTTTATACAGTTATGGTGCTTTTGAAGTTTATAATGTCACAGTTATGCATTTTTCGCGTTTTCGACTGGTGTTAATCAATGATAACGGTCGCGCGCGTTCTGAAGTGTAGCAGCGGCAACTAAGTGAATTTCACTTACTTTGGGCACGAGAAGTACGTACACTTGCGGCGTCTATCTAGATATATGTGTGTGGTTACCATACAAGTTCTATACTACCGGAATGAGAGTGTTGCGAGAAATTAAGAAATAAGTTACACTAATTAACAGTCATTAATTAAGGACTTTTCCAGTTTTGGCCACTTTTGATCTTTTCGTTCTTGGTTGCGCTTGACCTCAGAATATGTGGGACGTGTTGTTCTTCATTCTCTACTAATTTCCACACACAACAAATTATTTCCGTAATCTTCTTAACCGGCTTCGATATAGGACCATGTTGGGAATTTCAGGAAGTTCCAAATAAAAGAGACTTGTGAAAATAAAAAAGGGAACAAAGGGAAAAAAGGGAACCGTGTATTGCCGAGTGTAAATAAGCTAGTTAAAATTACAAAGAAAATTGCATAAGTTGGCTTGCGTACGTTTGCTTTTGTGAAACCGTCAGGCGCACAAATTTTGTTGCAATAATTATATCTTAATTATATAATAATCTTCGCTTCAACAATGCTAACTTGTAAGTTACTTTGATGTTTTGCGTTCTATTTTTTTTATTATTATTAACTGTTACAAATTTAGCTTAAATTGTCCGCCTTTACTTTGCATTTTGATCCGGGCGGGTCCGCGAGGCCGGGCTGGAAGGTCATGCAGCTGCCGGAAAGGGATAGGTACGCACGGTGGTTAACACTGGCGATCGCAGCAGATCGCGCGCGGATGTGGCAGCGCACTGTGGAAAATAGTAGAACAACGGCGTATCAAAAATGATTTTTGACTAAAGATTTAATTGACATACACATTTAATTTCATTTGTCAGTTTAGATGTCATACTTTATTATACTGAAGGTAGATAGGTATGTTATAAAAATACATATAAAATATGTCTTTTCCCATACTCATCTCGTTGTGCCGTATGATTTTGGAACTTTCGACGTCGCAATTCGTATAAATTTTGTTAGATAAGGCATGTGCTATTATATATTTATATAAAGCCCATCTTACGTAATTGTCAATAATAGTTGATATTTTTCAAATTTGTTGTGTAATGTGAAGAAAATAAATCATAATTAAAAATGGGGACATAAACCTATCTTGATTCAATTCATTAAAGGTAGCGACTGTTAGCGAAGCTTGCCGAAGCTTCGAATTATATATTATTTCATAGCGTAGGTATTCAAATTCAAAATTTTATAAAAATCAGCTGCGGTTTTTTGTGATTTCTAAAGATATGAAAGAAATCATAAGAAATGTCCTACCGCAGAAAAATACCGTTATTAAGCAACGCCATAAGATAATATAGATGCGATTGCATTTATCATATTTATCAATATTATAAACACAAAATATAAAATATATAAATAAATATTTAATGCTCTGACATTAATTTCATGAATTTAGTACCATACGCAGTCGTTTGTCACTGAATATACTTTTCTTTTTATGAAGTTTCTGAGGACAACTCACGTTTGATAATTAGTGATAAAAAAAATACTAACATAATTTAACAGTCCCAAGCATCACGAAAGTCAACGACCATCGATTTCTCTCCGTTTACTTGCAACTGGAAAACGAAGCAGACCATTTAATTCTTCAGAATTTAGTAAGAATCCCAAAAATACTACACTACTTAATGAATATGTATTCGAACACGTCTTTGGTGCATATATTCAAAGGCTGCGATCAAAGGAAGAAAATAATGAACACAAGTCGTGGAAGCATTAATTACACAGAGAAAAAATATCAGTGCTAAAATTGATGGACAACTCTAATGACATCCAAACGCTGAGCGATCAGGAAGGGCTCAATATTTATATTTGAAGAATACTATGGATGAACGGAACTTTTTCTCATTACCACCTTATAAGTACAAAAAGTAAACCCATCAGCTAATGAAATTACAAATACGTGTGCAAAAATGTTATCGCTACAGGATTTATTAGATGGCATTACAGCGAGAATATTGATGATAGTGTCCGCGTACAAAAATGCTTTGAAACAGTTAGTTATACAGTAATTGGGGTTGTGGTGGCTCGTCTGGTCAAAGTGAGTATAAACAAACACTTCCAGAGGAGTCTGAACATGTGTCACACTCATACTTTTTCGTCGCGTCTGTTGTGCCCATGAGATTAATTGATGAAATGACTTGTTTGGCAAAATCCTGTGCCTTCCTCCATGACATTTTGTCCTCCTATTTTAATTGAGTTTTCGAAAGAAACTCGAGAAAACAAACTGTTGTTAACGATATTCAGAATCAAATTGATTCTTTGAGTCCATCGTTGATTGTTAAAATAAAAAATAAATAAAATATATACGTTGCAAAAATATACGTCAATCATATTTGATTGGTATTATATTCCATCTTCGGTACACAAGATATTGATTCACGGAGAGGGTATAATTAATCATTTTACAGTGTTACCTATCGGGACAACTTTCAGATGAAGCTCAAGAAACTCATAATACAAGAAAAATTATTACACCACGCAAATGCTCAAGATCTGCTACAAATGAAGATCTATTTCACACGTTACTTTGTACTTCTGATTCATATATTACTAGTATCCGAAAACCTTATGTTAAAAATCGAAAGGAGCTTGACGAGAAGACGCTACGTCTATTGAAAGTGGACCAAATCGTCACTGATTCTGAAAAATATATTAATTATATGACAATAATAAAGGTTTAACTGCTTCCGTGGCCGAACGGTTACCATGCCGGACTGCCACGCAGAGGTCCCAGGACTCCCAGACCGGGAGAAATATTTGTGTGGCCTACATTTATTTCTCTCGTGAGTTTGGATGTAATTTGTGTATGTCCATGGCACCCGCGACACAGGGTTTCCTTATTGCGGGCCATGTGAGTGTGTGCGTTATTATTATTATATTAATAGGTCATGATAGAAGAGAGAGAGACTGGAGTTTAAAACAGATATCCGAAATAATAACAAATAAGTTTTTTTCTTGTCTCGTATTTTTATTTTGTATTATTTTAAGTAAAATTTATAAACACTTTTAATTTATTTTATGAATAAAGAATTATCGTAGCCAAGGCATTTCTATTATTTTTTTTTTTTGTAAATAGTGAGGTGGGTAGTATTTACCAGAAGATTTAAGATTTTGTACATTTTTTTCTCTCAATTACGGGTAGTTAAATAAAAATGTATAATTATGCAATTAAAACAGTCATAATTCCACTAAGTATAAAAATAATTTAAAGGCGTATCTCGAAAAACAAAAAGTCACACACATGCATTTCTCGAAAAACAAAAAGTTACATGCATGCATTTTTGATCCGTAACTAACCTAAATTTTCCATAGTGCAGCGGCGCGCGCACGTCCATCACCCCACTCACGGTATTCACTTCCCCCACCCCGACCATTTTACCCCGTTGCAGCTATTCCTGGTGCTAGGCCTGCTGCTGCGCCTGTACCTGGTGTTCCTTTCGCATTTTGCGCTTATCTTCGATCTCTTTTTGTATACAGTATATCTTTTCGGCGAGCAAATGATAGTACTCTGAGCGCGTGTTCGCCATTTCGTAAATATCGCCTTCTATCTTTCTTGCGTACGGGACTAAGTTGTGCATTCTCTTGTCTAGCATCGCTATGGGGTCCGGCTTTGGAAAAATAGCTTGCACCCTACAAGATAAAACTGTAGTAAATAATTTAAATTATCTAAAGAAATTCTCTGATACAATAACAATGTCTTCTTTAAACTTTATCAATTAACAACTAAATATAAATTGTAGCAACGCTTTAGAGAACTACACATTTTTGAGTAGTTTACAATAATTTGTCGACTTTCGTAAGACCTACAATTTATAAACAAGGTGGTTTCTGAGATCGGCTGTTATAGACCGGTGCCATTCCTTCTCGCAGACAGGGCTTGTCGCCACGAGGCCACCAGGAAGCTGGAATGTACAGGTACCCATCTGCCAAAAATATCTCTGTAAAATACTCATCCTACTAAATTAACTAAAATAAATTAAAAAAAAAATAAAAGCCATAACATAAGTTTTGAAAATTTACAAATATTAATAATAATAATAATAATTCATTTATTTATTCAGATAAGTCACATCCAATATTACAAAAAAGACTAAAAAGATTAAAATTAAAGAAATTCACACAATAAATAAATCAAAATCAAAATATCACAAAATAAATCAAAATAAAATAAAACATGTCAGAATATTTACAAATCGGCAAAAGTCAATTAAAATTAAATTAAATTAAAAGTAATTAAATCAATTTTTCTTTCGATTCATTCATTTATGTCAATTAACCTAATAATACTTATGAAACACTGGTGCATGTAAAGACATCCAGTGCCCCATGAACGGACCATCAGTGCGACCATAAATATGCTATTTTGATCTTGGATTTGCGATAGAGTTGTTCGTTAAACACCAACCAAAAAATAAAAAACAACAAAAAAACAAAACCAAAAAACAGTACTAACAAGTTGGGGCTGTTGTTGTTGCAAGTCAGGCTGCGATTGTTGCAAAAGCTGCCGTTGCTTGGTCTGCTGCTGTGGCACGACATCCGCGAGGCCGTGCGTGCACAGAACGCCCATGCGCGGGAGTGGCGTACACGGGTAGCATACTCCCGGCCCCATGTCCCCGTCGCCCATGCTGGACACGGACGTCATCTCGTATGCCTGCTGTGGGCACACCGCTCGTTTTATCACGGCGCATGACAATAACACCAATTTCATTATCGCGGCGTAGAGCGACCGCATCGTTTTTCCTACAACAACGTAGAACGCAACCATTTCTAATATACTAGGTTAATAGCTAGCTTATTCTTGGTAATTAACAGCAGCCGTGTATCTGATACACTAATATAATCGTAATCGTTATTTTTAACTTTATTTTTATTTTATTTTCAACGAAAAAATCACGGACACTATTGTTGTGATCTTTTTTCGCGTCAGCCAGACAGATAGTGAACGCCACTGAAATCTAAATAAATAGGCACTAGAAGTGTAAACAACGCTTATATCTTCAAAAACGGGTGTCGCTGCTTTCCCACCTGCCCTCCCAACATATGCACAGATCCAAACATAATGAAACGTACGTTCCTTTTTCCTGTTTCGGATACCCTGTTGTCTTTAACGTCGACACATTTGGGGGAACTGAAAATAAAAAATATTTACGTACATTTCCCAGTCATTGCCTCAGTGGCCGAACGGTTACCATGCCGGACTGTCACGCAAAGGTCTCAGGTTCGATACCCAAGTCGGGAGAAATATTTCCATGGCCTTTTCCTTGCCTTGCCTTGACATTTATTTGTCTTGTGAGTTTGGGTGTAATTTGTGGTTGTCTATGTGTGTGTCCTTGGGACCCGCGACAAACCCTGTTTGTGCGGGGCTATATTGAGTGTGTGCGTTAATATTATTATTATATTGTATTAAAAATATGTATGAAAAGTAAATGATATCCTTTCACGTCAAGTTAACACTTATTTACGTTTATCAGTTTTCTAAAACGTTTTATTGTTTAAACATAATTTTACATGTCCATAAATAACACATATCGACGCCTTAGTTTCTCAAAAACGTATCTTATGAAGAGTGATTATTCAGGATGGCAAAATTTCTATTTTATTTTAAATTTCTTATCAAGGATGTTAATTTGGATGCACTAATTTAAGAATAGGTAAAAGCCAGTGTGTGAACATGAAGGAAATTTGATGTGAAATCATCCTGCAAATATGTATATACATTGCATTTTTTGCATTTCAGTTACTTTTTTTAAGATACGAGTTTGAGAAAGCAAGGCGACAATATGTGTATTATTTACCACTGTTACAATAACGCACAAAACATTTATCTCAATAGTTTATCAAAACCAAAATAAAAGTGTCTAGTCTGATCATTAGCTCACAACTGCAATATTACAAAAAATACCATATCGTAGATGATAATATATTACATTATCTCATTTATATTTGAGAGCTTCATTTATTTACGTTGGTTCACGTTGACAACGACACGAATAAACTGATTCTTATAGTGAATAATTTTATTTTAATAAAAACAGCTTACCGGTGATATTTTATTCCTGTATTAGTATAATTACAGCTAGTGGAAGAGTTTCAGCAATTTGAAATGCTGCAAAACACCATATTTACACACTGTTTCGCTTTGAACAATACTGTTCTGTGACAATATGTCACTGTGTAGGTGTACGACTTCTATTGCCTATTATTTAGATTTCTGTGGTGGGCGCGTGTTGTTGTAAACGATATGAACTGCTTGGTTTAATGAAGGGAACCTCAACTTTCAACTACAACTTTAGGAGTAAACACGTTTTTTAATATTTTTTCCCAAGGACGTAAAAGCGAGTGTCTCGGATGGCGGTCGGACCCTACTGAGAACTCGGATAAGTCTTTATTCACGTTGTGCAATTTGTTTATCAAATGTATAAGGAAAATACGTTTAAAAATTGATTTTCCTCTTCTGGTACGAAATTACGATATGTTATGTACTTGTACTTAATTAAACAACATCCTCCGAATGCTAATTCAAGATATTAAGCTAATCCGAATACTAAGTCAGGGATTAGGGTATCTTCCAATTTCGGCGGTTCGTCCTATACGTGCGAATAAGTGTGTCGAGGTTTCTTAATTATGATTTCACACAGTGAATTCTAAAATTTCATTATTTCGGTTCTTTGGACGCGGACAAGTGTGCGATCACCATTGTCGCGTCCAGCTTCCGTGGATGACCAGCGTCCAGCCTCCATGGATGACCAGACTGACACGCCGCAAAGACAGACTTAGTAGACTGGCAGGAATTCGAAATTAGACCGACTTTATTTTGGACAAAAGAAGACGACCGACCTTCCTTTTCTTGACAGAGGACAACGAGGGCAGTCCTTACTAAACCACCGACGCGAGCGGACGACTTCTCCTGACTGAACTGTACAGACAGTACAACCATTCCAGACCATTTGTACATACTAAAGTATAATGTAATTTTACTCCGCCCCTATATAATAGTTTTAAATTAATAGTGTTGTATAAAACATAAGGAGGTTGTCTACTCGTATTTCGCGCTCATCCCGACAGTGTCATTGTCACTGTGTGCATTAACATCTTGTGAAATACGACTGCGGTTGACAAGAGGTGCGACGACGGGTACGTATTCGCTGCTGTAGTTAAGGACAGACAAAGCGTGTCAATCTTCATTTACATTAATTTTGTTGTACGTTGATTCCTGTTTTAACTTTGACCACATACATCATCTATACATCCTTAACAGAGGGAACCAGTAGAAGGGGTCTGTCATCTGTCTATCTAAACGAGCAAACAGAAAATTTGTATGAGATCGTCGAATGTTAGCCAATTTGTAAGAGCTCTGTTTTTATAATGCGTTCGACAGGTCCGGGTCCGCCAGAGATGCCCTGGGTCTCTCTGGCGGACCCGGACTTGGTTATGGACTCGCTGGGGTTTGTGGTTAGCTGCAACTTTAAGACCGTCTTCAAAAGGTGCTCTGCAGCTTCGCCTCCACTAATTCCGAGTCACCTATAAGCCTCTTGCCATGATTCCGAGTCACCTATAAGCCTCTTGCCACGTTTGTTAATTGAATCCAAAGTGGCTAGTTGATATGTGGCAGAGCCATCCCAAAGGTGGCAGCAGTACTCCATGCAAGACCGGACTTGTGTTCGGTACAGCTGAAGCAACTGTCCCGGTATAAAGTAACGCCTCACCCTGGAAAGGATCCTAAGCTTCCTTGCCGCATTTTTGGCCACGGATTCGTATCTGCCGAACTTCAAATTAGACGACAGGTCCATTTCAGGTAGCTGGAAACAGTCGGCTATCGGTATTGGTATTGCCCCAAGAAGAGAAGAGAGAGAGACTGCCTGGAGTGTTAAATCTAAACGGCTAACCGTGGACTCTCGACAAGACTGGATTTCATCTCCACTGACACTTGCATTGGTCAAGTATCTATCTACAACTGTGCTGTCATCAGCATACGCAAAAGTACCTGGAATTAACATATCATTGATATGCGGCAGAAAGAGAGTTGCAGACAGTACGGAACCCTGAGAAACTCCGTCATCTCTCGCCATATGTTCGGAAGAGTAGCCTTCTAAGACCACTCGAATCGAACGTTCGCTCAAGAAATACGAGATCTAATTGTAAAGGTCAGCGGGCAGTCCATAAGAGGGAAGCTTACTTAAAAGGCTTGCGTGCCTGACCCTGTCAAAGGCTTTAGAAATATCCAAAGACACTGCAAGTGCTTCGCCTTGTTTTTCTATAGCCTCGTTCTATATGTGACATACACAATAAGATCCCCAGTCGTCGGATTCCGTACTAGCGATCACTGTGGAGGTGGTTGTCTTATACAAATCTTACAAGAAATATATTAACTTACTAACAAACCAATTTGTTCCATTAAAATACCTACGAGTAGTACAAAATATAAGTTTGTACAGTAGACACCTATCTAAAATACACGTACAGAAAATAAATAAAACAATATATTGTAGACAGTAATTAAACCTGTCACAGAGGTTTTAGTTTATTGACGGGGTCCTCCGTCAAATATAATATTTCCCGCTTTTTTCTTGTAACTCGTCAATGATAACAATGAATGAATGAATGAAGTTTTATTTATTTCTCAATCACAAAACAGGCTTAAGACTAAGGAACTTAAGGTTAAAATACAAGACTAAAAATTGGTCAGACTGTTTTGTGAGAGACTGGTGCCCGAGATAGGTATAGAAAAACCTGAATTACGGGTCACCAGGCTTCCACTCTGCAGTTGAGCAATTTGGTTGTGGCACAGAGGTTGTGACAAAGGATAAAATATATAAAAGTTAGTGGAATATTCCGGATTTAGAATAATAAAGGTACTAGTGAACTAAACTTAGTATTTAAAAGAACCCTCTCAAGGTTTAAAACTAAGTAAACTCACAATCTGAAAAGTGTGAGAATGAGTGAGGGAGTGTTTATAAGGTGAATGTGTTACTGATTAGGTGTGTAAGAATTGTACGTATGGGGTGTGTGGAATGTATAGTGAGCGAATGTGTTAAGGCGAGAGAACTACGACTTGGGAACAGTTAAATGAGAGATGTTTTATTTGAGGATAAGAAGAAGTTCTCAGTCTCTTCATAATTTTGGGTTTTAATTCAATGGGATACAGTTTTTTTGCAGAGTGATTTTGGGAGAGCGTAAAAAGAAAGCTTTGTGTTTAATTTGTTGTACAAGTAGGGAGCGAGGAAACATAACAAATGTTGGGAAAAACTGGTGTTAACAGAATGGGCTTGGCAGACCGTACCCTTTCTACGTTTATCCTCGTTGATATTAGGATCAAATGCAAGTAGGGAGTGCTTTTTGAGGACAGTGTTACATACAAATAGTTGTCTAACGGTAAGCACATCCCATAGCTTATAGAGTTCGCTAGTTGGGTAACGGTAGGGAAGACCAGCTCCCACCTTCAAAATAGCTCGCTGAGCCCGTTCAAGTTCAATGAGATGAGTTTTAGAGGCTCCACCCCATGACGTTATACAATACCCTGAAACTGATTGGCAAAGGGCAAAGTAGACAGTGGTCAGAGTTTTCTGGTCAGCCACATACCGTAACGTCCTGAAAATGTAGATAAGCTTGCGGAGACGAGGACTACAGAGTCAATATGGGGTTTGAAAGTAGGAGACTGATCTATGATAATGCCTAGGTATCGAATTGATTCAGTTCTAATAATATGAGGACAAGGGTAGTCTAGGTGACTAAGGTTACAAGATGTATGCACGCTGAGAGTTAAATCCAACGACGGCAGAAGATGGGATCTAAGTGCGAAAGTCATATATTTGGTTTTTAAAACATTCAGGGTTAACTGATTCTGTCGCAGCCAGGTACACACGACATTGAGACCATTCACCGCAGAGGCAAACACCTCACTACAGCTCCGTCCAATGACGAAAAGCGCCGTATCATCAGCGAAGGTCAGAATCCTGATATAGGGAAGCTTAAGGTTGCACAGTGTGTTAATAAAGACCAAGAACAAGGTAGGCCCAACAATACTACCTTGGGGGACGCCGTAGGTGACGGGGAGTTCATCGCTCAGCCAATGATCGATCCCAACACACTGTTTCCGGTTAGTCAAGTAATCCCTGAAAAGACCAAGAGGAATTCCTCTCACCCCCAGCTCCTCGACCCTGCAAATGAGATGGGGTACAGAAACTGTGTCAAATGCTTTTGCTAAGTTGAGAAATATAGTAAGACATTTCCTTTTATTATCAAGGTTGGTCACTATAGAATCGACCAGTTCGTGAACAGCATCATCAGTGGATAATCTAGTACGGAAACCAAATTGAGAAGGTGATATTAGGTTGTGAGATTCTAAGTAACCGATAAGCCCTTTGTTCATAATCCGTTCAAGAATTTTAGACATTTCTGGAAGAATGGAGATGGGTCTAAAATTATTGGCACAGCCTCAGTCTCCACCCTTGTGAATAGGCTTTACGAGCGCAGTCTTGAATGCCCGAGGGAACACGCCGACGCCGGTTGAGAGAGCTAAGTTGCAGATGTGTGAGATTGGTAAAGCGAATATGCACATATCTTTGTTAAAAAACTTGCCTGACACCTGATCCAGACCCACAGCGCTATCATCTTTAAGCTTCACAATGAGTCCTCACACCTCTTCCACATCAGTAGGCAATAAAACAAGCGAGTTGCTGGGGGTCGGTGTAGTACGAGTGAGTACGGTGTAGTGAGAGTGCGTTTAGAAGGGATTGTTCAGCAAGTTTTTTACCGACACCCACAAAGAATTTATTAACGTCATTGACGCTTTTTTGCGAATTTACAATAAATTGTCGATGTCTTTCAATTTCTCATTATAGTACTTACACGAGTGTCGAATATGATGATCTCATATGATCTCTCTATGATGTGTTCAAAAACCGCAAATTACGACCAGCATAAAGATAAAATGTTTTTTTAGAACAAATTTCTTATCTGTGAAATAATAGATTGTACAACAAGTGTATAAAACCCGTAATTTTACCCGAGACGAGTATATCCTTAATACTTAAGTCGAGGGTAAAATGGGTTTTAAGAACGAGTTGTACCCTCTGCTTTTCACTTCGATTGCGAGGAAATTAAACAGCAATATTACAAATAAAAAGTAACACAACTATTGCCAAGAAAAAATAAGAATTTCCGCCAATATACTACTTTTTTCTTTTCTTTTTTCAGTTATATTTTACAAGTTTTTACTTTATATGCATTTCTATTTATTATAATGACTATTTATTGTCTACTTTTTAATTTTGTAATATAACACGGTTTAAAAAAAACAAAAGTAAAACTTTATTTTATAAAGTTCTAGTGTGCGTGGCTGTTGGTGCAGGCGTCATTGCGTCGGTCTTAAACCCACACTCGTTTTTTGATGCCTTTCATTATGTACCAGGCACATAAAATAATGTATTTTTGGTACCGAAGGAGATTCTGGGAATATTAAAGTTAATTAATTGTAGTAATAAAGCGAGTCTATACTACCGTTCACTATTTTATCAAATTTCATCCAAAAGGACACGTCTGTTGATTAGAGAACCAATATTATACCTTATGGCGGCCGTTTCTTATTTATGCTACAGAGAAAAAATAAATTATTCAAAGTTTAAAAGAAATTGTAATAGATAAATTAACGTCTCTTTTAATAATATGAAAGTAGAAATGGGACTTGGAACAACAACAGTTGAAGTAAGAAAAGGATGTCGAGCATGCAAAGTAGAGGCGAACAATTTGAGTAAAATTTGTAATAGTATCGAGTTCTTAGGTTTTCGCGATTGTTACATATAGGAAATGAAACTATTTTTCCAGATTTAAATTGCGTATATTTGTTTTGTCAAATAAACCGAAGTTTCGGTCCCTTTACAGGTCCCATGCTCACGGTTGACTTTGTTTGAAAAAACAAATATACTCGATTTAAATCCGGAAATATAGTTTCATTTCCTATTTGTAATAGTATTTAAAAAAAAACAAGAACATAAACACTTATGTTCTTGTCTTGTGTTATAGGGGTTAAGTAGCTCGCGTCCGTAGGCTGTGTACCCTCGAAACCGTACACGTGACCCCTGGTTGGTGCCTATTAAGATACAAATTCCGGTGGAAGACCTTAGTCGTGTCTGGTGACCGCCCTCTGGGCGAAACCTAGCCGCCAAACAGCTATGGCTGTGTTGGCTCCCTTATAGTTGCGCTGGGAATCTAGACGCAGAGGGTAGCGGGATCCGAAGCACGGTGCTAGGTAATTAGCTGATTAGCCTCCAGTGAAAGGCTGCACCGCCAACTCGCGAAAAATCCCGGGTGTTCCATCTTGCCGGTTGGCGACCGGATGAAAGGACCCGATGGTCACTCCCGGGAGGGGTTCGGGCGTCCCCGCGCGCTCCAGTCTAGTTTCCCATCGGCGTACCATATAGGCAAACGCGTCCCGTCGTCGGTCACATCGTCGCTTAACATCAGGTGAGATTGTAGCCAAGTGTGTGTCTATTATATATTAAAAAAAGTCTGTTTCTATTATCTCTGATTTTAACGTCGTAATTCAAAATTTAGTTAGTACTTTGTAGTATCTCTTTTGACTACTTGTCGAATTGCTATGATAAGAAGCACATGCTTGGAACTTGGTACTAAATAGGGTTAATACCAAAATCATGTTTAGTTTTATTCAAGTGAATTTAGAAATGTACATTTTTATTACTTTAATTATTATTTTTTAAATTTAAAAGCTCGCAAGTCTTTTCTTGGAGAATATTTGTTTGAAATTGTAATTTATTTAGAATAGTAGCACATTACAGAATACAGCAAAATTTATTTTGTGCTATTATAAATACATAATAAGTTATTTTGATGTAAAGGCGAGATGTCGTGTAGTTCAATAAATGTAATAAAATAATTTAAAAAATCCTGTTTCTATTACCGCGACACCTAGGACATGGGGTCTATGGATGAAAAGCTAATAAATGACCCCCAAAACTCAAAAAAGAAATTTGTTGGTCCATATCTGTATAATACAAATAAACTATAGCATTTTAAAATCTAATTGTTCTTGTTTTTAACTTCCTTGCATTGTAAATGAGAAACATTATAATTTAATAGCAATTGAAAACGTCCGGGTTGGTAAAACAAGAAGGCGGAGGGCTTCAGCCTCTGTAACACGGTGTAGCATTAACGTCTCCCGATACGATTTTATTGTCACTAACGTGACTTTCAATATGTACAATTCTTCTGCACTGTTTAAATTTCACAATTCCCAACTTTCCCTTTACGTAGGCGATGGTCGCGATGATTGCGGATGGGACGTATTCGCCCTCCAATATCGAGTCGATGGGCCACTAGGCACACTGTTCCCCGCTACATGCGCTGCTCGCTACCGTGCGCTGTTCACACAACTGTGGCGCGTGAAGCGCATAGAATACTCGCTGCATGAGGCTTGGCGTGAACATATATTGCTACAGAAGAGACTCAAGTGTATGCCAGGTGAGAAAAACACACAAACACACACACACACACACGCACGCACGCACGCACGCGCGCACACACACACACACACACACACACACACACACAAACACACACACACACACACATTTTAGTAGCAGAAGAGCTGTGAAAGAGTTCGTCCAGAGAGGTACTGCCACCTTACCTATATCTGCCGCCGAGCACTAATGTGAGCATTACTGCGTTCCAATTTTGATGGGTATGGGTGTTGGTGAAATTACAGACACATGGGACTTGTCAACTTTTTGCGATTTAAAGCTCTGAATGGATTGCAACTGCTTAACACCAGGCGCACGACTTTTTCGTTCCGTCACTTGGTATCATAAAAAAAAACAACGAATGGCACGAGAGCATCTGTATAATGTATTTTTCTTGTATCATAAAAAAACATACACACGACAGACAGCAATAAATTTTGAGAACATTGATCCTATATTATCCTATATGACTATCAGATGTGCTATCAGAAATACTCATTCTTCAACAAAAATATGATACAGTCCCATAAAATTACTAATTTAAATTCATTACAACATTAATGGTGTAAATAAAAATAACATTCGGTATTTAAATTGGAACTCAAGTCACACAGACCAGATATACCAGTCAAAAATATTGCTATGAAATGTCTAAATGTGTTAATAAAATATGGTGTAATAAAAATTATGGTGACCAAACTGGCTGTATTTCTTATGAATGTAACATTACCAAAAATTCATAAATTTGTCGAATAAGGCTATTTAGAATGATGTCTATGAGCACATGAACTATAGTGATATGATACTACGCGCTCTATACTACTAGCAAATAGTACTATAATCATATCTGAAAGGACATACTTTTGAGGTCTCAAAATATAATATCATGTCGATTCATACTGGAAATGTGTGACCATGCGTACGCACAAAAAAAAATCGTGAAATTTACCTAGTGCATTACAATTTGTGTCCATGCTCAGAGGTATGGGGATTAATGCGTCGTGTATCCTGCCTCCGTGCCGAAGCTTTACGGCTGTGCGGCGCGCTGCAAGAGGCCAGCAGCGTAGGCGCAGAGGCCGCGTGGGACGAGTTGATTACCGCCGCTACAGCCCGGCAGCATCTTGACGCCTTACTAAGACTGCACCACCAGGCTCTCGACAAACACTCTATACATGCAATGATACATCATTCCACACAGGTATTTTAACAGATTTTCCTCCTTTTTTGTATGCATAAACACATAAACAGCAAATTTTTTTTATGATTAAACATTTTATATTGCAGGAGCTACAGTCATATTTGGGTAACGTGTTAAACGAGACTCTCAATCTTCGCAACTTCGAGGCGATGCTTCATGCTGGTATTATTGCTGAGCTTGAGAGACGTGAAGATATTGAAGCATTGAAAGCTGAACGAGTTTCCAAAGGTAACGTTGTACTATTGGCAGCTCAATGTCAATAACAAAACAAAACCAAAAATAAATAATTTTTTAGGAGAATATGGCTTTACATCTGCCGATGAAGCTCGTGATAAAGAGAAGCGCAAAATCTTCCTACAATTTTTGGCTAGTCGAAAAGCAGACTTGAATGTTTGGGCCCGAACATACAGGTAATTCAGTTTTTAACTACTTACCATTGACCTACCAATAAATGGACATCGGGTCTAATACAAAAACCACGAAAAAAATGTACGAAGTTAACCATAACGAAATGTAAAAAACTAAAATATTCAAGTTCTTAGGTTTTCGCGATTGTTACACATAGGAAATGAAACTATTTTTCCGGATTTAAATCGCGTATATTTGTTTTTTCAAACAAACCGACGTTTAGGGCCCTTCACATGTCCCATGGTCACGGTTGACTGAGGTGGTACAGTCTTCAACCAGTTATGTCTAATATTGATGCAAACGACCCTATTTTTAAAATATACGCGATTTAAATCCGGAAAAATAGTTACATTTCCTATAAAATATTCAATTTAAATTGTAACGTCATTGCAGTACTGCCTAATTTTCCTTGCAACAATTTAAGGGCCCAAAAACACCATATTCAGTTTCTACTGGAAATTTAACAAAATGCACTATATACTTCGACTGAAAATTACTTGAACACAACAGTAATGGAATAGCCTTTATCGTAAATATTAATTAATTTTTACGTAATGGGCCTCTTTCCATCTTTTGCGCATGCAATTTGTAGAAAAGGACAATTAGCTATTTGATTATTTTGTGTGCTTTTGTGATTTATATTTACGATTCATTTATATATAAATTAAATACTATAAAACTGTACAAAATAACACTTTTAAATAAGAACTATAATAACACAATATATTTGTTTAGTGAAAATATGACACAATATCCTGTTTTTACACTTCACTGTAGTAATTTTTACTTTTTACACTTTACTGCAGTCATTTTTACAAGTTATCATTATATGGTACTGCATGATTGACAACAGCGCTGTCAGTCGAACAAACAAAGACTGTTGCGCGATTGACGCTCTGTATGCGATTTTAACGCCCTATAGGTGCGGACACTTTTTAGCGCGAACCCGGCGTCCATTTATTGATAGGACAATGCTACTTACAGAATATACCAATTTCCAAAACAAAACTAAATAATATATGTTTTGTTTCATATATAGAAGTCACGTTACAACATTAATATTGAAGCTGGCAT
This sequence comes from Hyposmocoma kahamanoa, assembly GCF_003589595.1. NCBI lineage: Eukaryota > Metazoa > Arthropoda > Insecta > Lepidoptera > Cosmopterigidae > Hyposmocoma > Hyposmocoma kahamanoa. The sequence goes on from NW_020653945.1 coordinate 14,739,632, forward strand.
TGCATCCAGAGGTATCACTACAGACTCTGGCGTTCCGACTTGACTACAGTGATTTCTACAAACGTGGCGACGCAAAACTGCACCAACCTCTTACTTATCAGCACAAACGAATGAGCGAAATTGGATTTGATATGGCCAAGGTGTGTGATGTTTGAATATCACGATACTTTATGTTAAATATAGGGTGTAAAAAATATACCGATTTACTTTTTCCTGAGAGACTTATTTATTCATGTGTAGTCCAAACATATTCCAATAATTTGTAAGATAAAAAAAGTGTTTCTTCGTTTTCCCAGAATTTGTTCCCGTAATCAGTAATCATCAAGGGTCAGATTAGGATGTTCCTAATGAGTACATAAATATTAGATACAAGGAGTGACATAGGGTGATAAAACCGTCAAATATTAATTAATTAGTTTTTTCGAACTCCGGATTTCCGGATACAGTTTTTTACATCGTAAGATAAAACTGCACATCAAAGAAGCTGAAGTAGGATTTTTTTTAAAGTAAATTCTAATAGCGCTATTTAAAAAATGCTGTAGATAACTAACTTAGTTTTATGAGCTAAAAGCAAAAGCTTCTTTCTACGTAATGCGGATATTGTAGATACTTTTTAATACCTACCTATAATATAAAATCTATTTTACTTTAAAAACAAGCATTAATAAAAATTGCTGGGAAATTTGAAAAAAGTAATTAATTAACATTTTGTGGTTTTAACCCCTTCGAGTCACTCTTTGTATCTATATAGACAATATGTACTCATTTGGAACACTCTTTTCCGACCATTGGTAGTTGTACAGTCTTTTAAAGATGAAATCTGTATTTTTGTGCTCTTCACAATACCCATAATAATTGTTACAATTAAGCCATTTTTTTATTTCCGCAGAAAAAGAACTTAGATGGTGCAAAGAAGAAGTGACAATTCGTACACGCAAAACCGAATTCCACATACATACGTTTCGGCTTCATTTACGTTCGTGCGTCCTGTATTCACTTCCACTTTACTAATAATAGGTGTTTGTTTGTTGTGGCTTTCCATTTCAAAACACATTTCTCGTTACATTGTTATCTTTACAAAATATACCTCAAAAGTCTGTCTCAAAGAATTTTAAACATTTAAAAGTAAATGCAATTATATATAGAAACTACCATTTCTAAAGACTTGTAGAAATAAATAGTATAGAATGTCGCAATAAATGTTTGTTATGTAACCCACTTACTTTAAAAACCAAAACATTTTCTAACTTGTCGTAACTTGGATGTTTAAACATGTTAAAAAAACTTTTTCTCGTAGGTAATGTCAGATTTATTACAAGTAAATACTTTTATTTTGAAGGAGCACCAATTTACTAAAACTTGTTAACGATGTGTTATTGTTTAATGCTCTCTAATAAGTGCCATGTATGAGTTACTATTAATTAATTATGAATCTTGGTGAGAAATAAACATTTTTTAATACTTTAATATTTTTTCACCCCCTTTAATATTTATTTTTGTGACAAAAAATCAAAAAGTAGCCTATGTCCATCACCTAGGTCCCATCTATCTCTATACTTAGATTTGTTATTTATTTTTTAACACAATATACTAGTTTCTACTAGACTTTCGTGTTATTGTTATAACACTCTCTAAATTACACTAAAATTAATTTTTCTTTAGTCGAAACTCATGTATTTTGTTAAAGAAGTGCATAAAAGAGTTAGCAATTTTGCCGCACCGTTACTTACAAAACCGCAGGTACATGCAGTCGGATTATTTTTTTCTACATGGAAAATGATTGGAACTTTACTGTAAGTAACCCAAGCACATTACGTTTTCGTATATTTTGAGATAAAAAATAAAATGTATATTTTAAATTATCATAATATTCTTTTTCTCCGAAACCATCAACTTTTCGAGAAATTATACAGGAATAAAAGTTGTTAGGAATGTTATTATCTATCATATTAAAAAAAATGAACTTGATACTCCACAAGTTATTCCTACGTCCGAGAGTTATCAATTTGGGCCCACTGTAAGTCATGTCTAAGTTCAGTCGTAAAGTACACTGCGCTACTTTCATTGGCGAACATGACTTAATTCGCGTGTCGCCATTTTTAGCTAAACGGGAAAAGCATTTAGGAAGGCAAGAGACTAGACGAGATGTCATGACTCCTTTTATTGGGATTGGGAGTTGCAGGTGGTAAATCCGCCGAGGGTTCGTCATCAAATCCCAAACTGCCTGCCCGTCCGATGCTGAACGCGTCTTCCCCAGACCGATTATACCGAAGGGCTCTTCCTTGTAGGTCCCATCCATTGAGCAGCCGCCCGGCCGAGGGCGTCATACTCATGCGCCACTTAGAAGTTACTCATGGGACACGCCACACTGTGTTAAGTGTCATACTAAGTCAAGTAAATTTATTTTCTGTTATCAATATCAAAAAATAAGGAACTAATATCGCAAACAGTGCTCGCGATGCCTCTCGCAACAAAGCGTTTGTTTTGCGGAGTTACTAGGAGAGAAATCAATACGGATCGTGAAATACTAATTCACGGCTTAACCCAGGTTAACTACACGATAATACACCTCATATACAAGAGTTTAGGCAGTTTTCATTTATAAAATCCAATATCAAAAAAAAAAATGTATATACAAAATATTTTTGTACTACTTTGCACAAAATTAAGACAACTACTATCCCGCTATCTACTGTATATTTGGGTCACTATAATAATGTTATTTTGTTGATATTTTTTGTCTATGTCTGCCGAAGGTGTAATTTTCCTGACGGTATAATAAACATGTCATGTCCATTTTGAAATATTCATATTTTTCAGAAAAGTAATACATATTTTTCCCGCGACACAGGGTTTCCCTAGTGCGGGGCTATGTCGAGTGTGTGCGTTATTATTAATATTATTTCTCTACTTTTCCACATTTAATGTTGACATCTGTCAAAAGTTGAAGTTACTGAACAAAAACGATGGAGCCAAGAGGTTTTATTTTTCTGTTGTCCATTAATTTTAAATCTCGTTTTCTATCTAACTTGCTTTTATCTATACAATTTTATTTTACAATTCACGCTAAATAAAACTTTAAAATAATAGGGGTTAAAGTATGAAATTGCCGATTTGTACTGAAAATC
>NW_020653945.1:14743159-14851571 GCF_003589595.1 Hyposmocoma kahamanoa
CCTATTGCAATAAAACGGCAATTTCATACTTTAACCCCTAATATTAACGTACAAATTTTGAAATTTTTTTGGGAAAATACCCAACAGTGTGCCTGTACTATCATTTTAAAATACTGTTGGGTAATTTTCCAGGGAAAAATTTCAATTAGTGGATTTTTTCCGGAAATTTACAATTACTGGATTTATTGAAAAATGTGGGAAAAATATAATTTAGGGTCGTATTCCAGAACTCTACGCAATGCTCAAGTCAGGATTTGAGTATAATTTAAAGCACCAGAAATCATACTCAAGTCCTTGCCATTAGGGTCGTATTACCGGTGCTTGAAATCATACTCAAGTCAGGATTTGAGTATTGCAGTGAGCACTGAAAATCATACTCAAGTCCTTGCCATTAGGGTCGTATTTCCAGTGCTTGAAATCATACTCAAGTCTGCTCAAATCCTGACTTGAACATTGAGCAGAGTTCTGGAATACGACCCTTAAAGGCTCATATTATGTTCTTCGTTTAGAAATATCTTTTAAAGTTATGAGAACTGAAATGAAATTGCACAGCTAAAAGCAAGATAGAGAAAAACGAGATTTAAAATGATTTATTTATTTGCTTACAGACGAGCAGCTTTCGTTGCTATGTCTACATCACACAGTGCTGAAATTTATATCGTTTGTTTTAGTTCATTTTTTACCTCAACAATAGCTATCTCACTCTTTCGTAACCAGTTGTCGAGCTTGTTTTTGAAGACATTAACAGAGACAGCAGAAACAACATCTTCCGGTAGCATGTTCCAATTGTGCACCACTCTGTTGCTGAAAAAATTGTGTGTGCATGAGTTTTGGAAGGTGCACGATCTAGTTTCAGATGGTGGCCACGTGACGGTTTAAAGTTTTCTTTTAAAGATGTTTTGTATTGCTGGTAGATTGTACTGACTCATCAGAATTTTATGAATCTCGATGAGGTCGACACGAAGGCGTCTTTCTTCCAGAGTAGTGAGGCGTAATACGTGTAGTCTCTCCTCATAGGATTTGCGTCGAAGAGCCTGTGGCGTTTTAGTTGCCTTCCTCTGAACATTTTAATTAGGGCTCCACACTGGATATCCATATTCCAACAGTGGCCGTATATAGGTCTTATAGATTTTGAGGAATACGTCTACTGTCATTGTTTGGAACGATCTGCGTATGACATAGATATAGGAGGCCAACTTTTGGCAGGTGTCAACGTCAAATCTGGAAAAATATGCGGAAAAAAATTTTTTTTTTTTGAAAATGACTATTTTTTGAAAATGGAAATTTTTCCATGACCCATCACTATTTAAATAACTAAAACTATAAGTTGAAGTCAAGGAGAATTCGGCGCTGGCAATGGCAACACTGATTGACCTTTAATTGCTTTTTGTTCGTTGCGTTTGTTTGCGTTTGTCGAGTTAAAATTTTTCAATTAGTTTAAGTGCAGCTTTTCATTTATTTCGCTCACTAAACTTGAATCAAAACAACGCTATGGCATCATTAAGTGACTGCGAAAGTTTAGACGAAGAAGTTAAAGAGTTACTCCGAAATTATAAGCATAGAAGAGCGACAATTTACGAGCCTTGCACTTTGGAGAACTCTAAGGAGTGTTTGATTGGCCTTAGCGAAGTAAGTCCTTTGTTATTTATTGCGATTTTAGTTTTTTACGAAACAATCTTCAGCTGTGAGTAAAATGGGCAATTTTTGTAGGAATTTGGTGTTTTGAACATAAATTACGTATTCAATCCTCACATTGACGTAGAAGATGGCACTCTGCGACCTGAAACTTTAGTGAGACTTATAAACTCAGTGTGGACACTGTTACATTACTACAAAAATGCTACTGAGAAGGTGGAGCGTTTAGTGGAGCAGAACGACATACTTGAGTGTAACAATAGGAAGCTCAATGTAAGTATATATTATACACATACACAGGAAGCATACAATTTGTGAATTATACTTGTAATTTATTGGTTCCTAGGCCTGGATTTACCACTAGGCCCATCAGAACATATAAATGTATTCATATATGGCAAATGCACTCATAATTTCATGGCACATTCAATGTCAGCAGACACTAAATACAATAAAAAGTAAAATAAAATAATTGAAAAAGCTTGTTGGTTATTTAAGCTTTATTAATTGTTTCTAGAACTAAGTTTTTGTAACTAATAATTATTTTGAATTTGTAACAGGACACAAGTATTATTAATTAGTAATTTTTATATTACATGTGAAATTTTTTTTTAGGGTGTAATAGGAAGATTAAAAGACAAAACAATTGTGGAGAAGAATGAATCCAGAGCATGCATAGCATCAGCACAAAGAATCTCTGACCGATCTGATGAAATTCTTAAAAAAATGACTGAGACAAAGGCAAAACTTCTTCAAGTGACAAAGCAAAAGGAAACCACTGTGAATGCAATGAAGCATGAGATAAATCGATTGACGCAAGAGAATGAGAAACTGACAGATAGACTGAGGAATAAGTTTGGTAAATTCTTTTTATATTCTATATATATTCTTTTTTATACATAACAAAGTTATTGATTCACATTCTTAACCCTTTCTTGTATCATAAATTCCAATTTTGCTTAAAAACTTTATACATAATGTATAATGGTGATATGGTGATTACCATAAAATCACCATATTACCATTGCATTGATACATTTTGAAACAGATACATTATGATATAATTTGTCTGTTTCTGAACTTTGTAACAACAAATTTAAATGTATTTTTAATTTCACTAATAATCAATATCTCCAGTTGAATAGAAAAATTTCTTAAAGTGCCATGTAAGGTACCTTAACAGGACAAAAATTATGTAACGAAACAAAGGTTCCATGAGAAAGTGAAAATGGCAAATTAAGAGATACTGAAGTACTGGTTGATGCGGAAAACAAACCTAGACAAATCATATACATGACTCATTTTCACTCAAGGGGCTCTTTGGAATTTTTACCATTCCATTGACAAAATGTAATAATAATAATACACTGATTGTTTATTTGTACTTTTTTTCTATAGATTCACACACACCCTGCAGTGTAGTATGTGACCATACATTACTTCAGATTCGTGAGCGTGAGAGGAAACAGCGTACAGTAATAGCTCAACTACAAACCAACAACCAGAACCTCCTAAGAGAAGTCATAGCTTTGAAGGAGGAGATTATTTTGAGTGGTCTACAAGACTTCAAAGTTGAAAAGCAAAAGTAGTGTTATGTGAAAATAAAATTGTTAAATTGTTGTGATGCACTTTGGTGTAATTATTCGATATTTTGGTGCCAGTTAAGTGTTCCTGTGTGCTATAGAAATCAATAAAAATTTTATTTCAATCAGTATTGAAACTTTGCTTAAAAACGATGTTGCACAAATGTATGAGCAAAGTGTATTACTTTTTTAATCTTACACTTATTTTAATGTTTCACAATTTTCATAATATTAATAAGTTACCATAAATAAGTATAATTTTTTTTTAAATCGTCCTTTCATGTTATTTGACATATTTGTGATTAATGATTACCAAGTAATCTGTAAATTGTTGACAATTATTATTATGTTTACTCACAATTACAGCAACTGCATGGTGCATTTACAGACAATAAAATTACCCTGCTTACAGAATAATAGTAAACAGCACAGTGTGAAATAAATCATGTCATGATGGAGCTAGAATCCTGAAATTAACGTAATTATGACTGCTTACTTACTTATTAACATAATTATGACTTAAGTATTAAGCAAGATCTACTGAAATACATTTGTAAAAAATTTTAAAAACAATTTTGATGGTCCAATTTTATTGCTTGTGATTTGCATCTTGCCTACATTAAATTATTTGCTACATTATTATGTTAATGATAAAGAAATTGCTACTGTGACTTTATGCTACATTCAGCTACATTGATTAAATAAATAAAATTTGCCATGTTTTTTAAATCTAAGCACCATTTTTATTGATTAACAAAAACTAGTTTCTTTTAAAAACCAGTTTTATTCCGTAACGACTATTCCGCGTATGTTTAATTTGCTAACGATCGCCCTTCAACATTTAGATTGTAGAGCTATTAGCACAATAGGCTCCTCGTATCACTTTCATTAGTAGTTAACGGGTGTTCTCTAATCAAACTTCCTCCGTTTTGAAAATTCGTATGTACAGAGTACATCCAGTGATTCGAATAGTAAATCAAACTGTGCTATGACGTAGCTCGTTTGTTATCGCAGCTTTGACATGATACGTCCACTGAATTAATTACGAATTGGTTGAGGCTCCCGCCTGCTACTCGCGTGCGCAAGCGCCGCTACCGGCCGGTCGCTGAATCATTTAGCACCCGACCGCGAAACGGCGCGCGCGTCTCTAGGTGTAATTTAAACGGTTTCGCTATAGCGAATATTTCTACAAGTTTGATAAGATTATAACATCACTGAATGATAACGTTCGTGAAGCATCGATTCGTCTTACGAGGCGGACACTCATCGTCAGTTGTGGATATGCGGCGGTGGCAGTGAAACAGTGTTAAAACCAAAGACTTAGTGGAAGTGTGAATTGTGTGCGATAATTTGTCGGATGTCGCGGCACGCACCATGGGGACGGCGAAGAGACTGAAGATAACAGTCGTCGGGGACGGTATGGTCGGCAAGACCTGCCTCCTCTACGTGTACACTAAAAATAAATTTCCTGAGGAATACGTGCCCACTGTGTAAGTACGAAGTGTGTATTCGATTTGTTCCGGTAGTTCTATCCGTGGTGCGTCTACAGGTGTAGCGGCTGTAGGTCAGCGGAGCGACGTTTGGGCGGGCCACTAAATCAGCGGCTGGTGCGTTGACGGCCTTATCGCTGTGTAATTATTTGCGATGTCAACTGCGCAGCAGCCTCGAAGTTGCCGAGAATGCTCATCTACAGCATTATACCTACTCTATACATTTCCACATTATGTTACGTTTTCCTTTTATGAACTCATCCAAAGATCCATCACTTTATTATAATGTTTTATTTTATTATATTGACTCATACAAGAACCATACCTACACACTTTAGTAGCTTCACTATAGAGTTCAAAACGATTAACATTGTCAATCTTATTTTATCGCGTTACTATTTTCTGCAGTTCATTTTTCTCCAAATTGTGTTATTATGGTTTTCCAAATACGTATAGGTGTCTGCTCATAAATAAATAGGTATTATTTTTTTATTGTATTTAGTGACTCATACTATGCAAATACACCACTATAGTCACCATTAGTAGTAGTCAATCCAGTATTAACAAAAGATGAATCGATTTTACTGTAGGTGCTTAATACCAATAATTACGTCATTTATTTGTACTTCATAAAAATCATAAAAGAATTGATGACTAACAGAGCGAAGTGTCAATGAAATCTACTAACAAAGTACCTGTTTGTTGTGATCAAAGTGGACGTTGTACTATAAAGGTCAAGGTCTTACCTTCGGGTTTGAGAACATAATAATATAAGACTGGCACTGAATCAACTGCTTTTTTATCTCTGTAAGATTAGGTATAACAGTTATTGATAAGACGAAGATAGCATAGTAACAAACAAGGTCCGACTAGCATCACTTACATTTATTCAAGTTATTACCGTTTTGCAACAAGTCTAACATGTCATGAATTAGTTAACACTTCCATCGCACAAATGGTCTTATTGCGATGCAGGTACAGGCGTTACCCAATATAATGTATTTGATAGAAGGCTACGCGGTCCAAAATGATTACGATGAAGTATAGTCCTTTTTTTTTTTTGTTAATCCTGGGGAATACTATACATTATGAGGCAGCAAGGAAACTTATGCATAGGCAAGAAGCGTTAAGTTAGCCATGATAATCAATGATGCCAAAATGTTTTTTTATGTAAAATGTACCTACTTTGTAGCAAGCTGATATGTACAACCTTGGTGATTTTATAACATAGATAAACGAATTTCATTGAACTTACGTACTTACTTTGTTACTTATTACATGTATAGATATTTATTTTGGCATGTAGAGAAGACACCCTTCGAGTTTCTTGCTCGATTGTTTCTGGAGAATCAATCTTTCATGACGATTTTAATAGCCATAGTCTAAGAAATGAAGAGATTTAAAGATAGTTCGGGCCTGTTGATTTCAGTCATCAGGAGTTATAAAATTTACACCTCAGTGACGTACTTAATGAATTCGAACAACTAACGGGAAACAAATGCAGATTAGTATTGGTTTGACTGCATGTCTTTTAGAATAATTAGGTGTCTCTGATTTTATAAGCAATCTGCGTGCGCGTGCTAAATTGCTCAGACACTTAGCATCGAGGTGCACTATTTATAAAGTCAAAAATGTGTCGACAGTCGAGCATTGTTGTATTGTGTGCGGTCGTCGCTTCCTCCTTACGGGGCTGTACGCCTACGGTCCGACTTCCTTGCAGATCATCATCGCTGAATACTTGTCCCACGCATGGTACTCACTGACCGCTCTACATCGCGTGCTTTCTTACGTCATCTTAATAGAATACATAAAATTTTATTAGTAAATTAAAATGCGGTTTAGTCTATTCTAATTGCAAAAAGTAGATGTAATCGATCCGCTATTTCAAAGTTACAAAGGTGTTGTGGCTCTCTTCCTTGGGATAACCTTATTCGGGCGCCGACGCCACCGTTCTAGAATCTCGAGAACCACAGCCAGCCGCAGCATGTAGCTTAGATTTCATTGCACTAGAAAATAACGCGACTTCATCAGTACCAACTAGTTTAAAAATTCTAGAATTATTAGGCCCACTTTTATTCAGAAGACCGCGGAAGTGAGCTCAAAGCGGCCATAGAAGGCAAAGCGATTACGCTTGATTACTCGGTCATTTCAAATGTTTTAGATTCCTTTAAACAAGGCAGCATAGCCTACCTCCCCGCTTTCCCCGGGGCAGTCGCTTTGCACCTGTAGGAACTCGCGCGCACTCTTGTGCCAAAAAATTTAAATTGACTCCGTTTTGAAAGAAAATGCGACGTAAGTTCAAGTTTCAAACTTACTTTTTTGTATATTATTAATAACGCAGACACTTGTTTGAAGGTATACCTTTAAAGTTACTTTGGTCTACAGATGTGAGGATTTATTGATTCGCATTGTGTTTATCAGTCTCGGTCTTGAGATGAGCTACACACATGGAGTACCTACATATAATCGCCTAACACTATTGATCAGATAATATATGAACGACTTTTTCAACAAGTCATGGGCCTGGTGGTAAGCGACACGTCTGCCTATAGCAGTAGCAATGTTACCCAGAACTTTGAATCGCAAAGATTTGAGGGGCATTGCCACTGCGCCCGCCACCCTGAGACATAAGTTGACAAGTCTTATGCGCCTGTTATTTCACCCGCACCAATACATACCCTTTAAAACCGGAACGCAGTAATGCTCACATTACCAGTTGGCGGTAGAAATAGATAAGGTGGCAGTACTTCCCTGGGCGAAATCTTTCACAAGGAGCTCTGCAGTGCAAAAATTTAAAATAGAAAAATAAATTGTGAATACTAACGCAGCTCGCGCAGGGCATATTCTTATATTATTTTGTTTAATTTTAACTCTAATGCGATGAATGCATTGAGATTAAAATATGGAACTTTACTCGTACAATTTGGATCTTCTCGGCCATGCAGGACGAAACACCTGATCCACTTTTTCAGCTTACTTGTACAGAAAAATTCCATATGTTACTTTTTAAAGCCTCACATGTTCACTGTGAATATAGAGATGTCTGAGACACTAAATTTCAAAAACTCTGTTTCATATACCGAACATAATTTCTGGAAGATTTTTCCGTATACACCTTGTAAAATGTTAAAAGGTGGATAACGGTAATATACTCGTACATACCAACCAAATTTTCCAACTTTGATCAAAATAATTGTTTCCGTAACATGAGTCACTTTACACCAAGTCTTAATAAGACTATTTTATTATTCAGAAATAATCGTGATCGTATAATATCGCTTCCTAGTCCTTTTAATTCAAGTTTAATATGGAACTTGGCATGATAATGATAGTCAGCCCCTGACGATGGTCAGTGTAACCAGTAGGGCTAACACGACAGAGCGCGACTTACACGAGAGCGACATAAAGCGCGGGATGTTTATGCGAGAGTAACGGTATCTCGCGCCCTGTTGAGCTAGCCCTATTGGGATAATACGTAAATGTGCACATTGATCGATTTTATCACGCTTATCCCCGTTTGTAATGTTAATTAGTATGGCATGGTCGTTAAAACAGATACAAAAAGCTCTGAATGATGTTTGAAATAATTTTTGTTTGGTAGTGCAGTGTTTGCATTATTTCAGACTAATTGCTAGACTAAACTTTATAGATCACTATTACAAGTCACAACATTAACTTGATTTTAAGTAATATGTAAACACGATACCTAACTGTTTTCCCACAACCTGTAATAGCATACTTTCTGAAAATAAAATATATATCGCAGATAAACCACCATTAATTAATTTGACCATTACAACCATTCGCCCTGAGACATAAGTTGACAAGTCCCATGTGCCTGTAATTTTACTAGCCCCCTTGCCCTAAAGCAGTAATGTCTAATTCTTAAATTTTGTATCTCGAGCTGACTAAATCCTGACTTTTCTGAGTCTAATTAAATCTCAGCTAGATGTACTGATTTTTGAATTGTAGAATGGTGCTACTGGACAAAGGTGATCCCAGTGTGAACAGCAAAACCTACGTATTGCTTTAAAATGGCGAGACTTATTTTTTATCGGTTAGAATTGAAATCGGGATTTAACTAAAAATTAAAATAAGTAATATTTTAGCTAATCCTATTAACTGCCACGGAATTACCTTAAGAAATATATATTTTGTCAATTGTGTATATCAAGTTGTATGCATATCAATCAGGTGTACAATTTCAACGAACAAACAAATCTTTGTTCCTTCCTACAATGCATTTAAGCGGATGTTTTCAAAATGCTGCTTAAACTTCATTGCTATAGTTCCTCCTTCTGATTTCACGTTGTTTATATAATATTTTATAAATAGGCACCTATATTTGTGCTTATGTAGTAAGAATAATGCACGAAAACAGTTATAGCAGAAATACTTACGAGTTTTTGTGAGAGTTTACATTGGTAGCACCATGTAGAAGATTTTGGTAAGAAATACCTACATATTTTTGAAGAATTGGTATGTAGATACCAGCTTGTAAATACAAAGCTACATCAACTCGAGTGTTTAGCGTCTAAGTAGCGAAGGTCACGAGTTCAATTCCCAATGTAGATACCAACCAATTCCTCAAAAATATGTAGGTATTTCTTATCAAAATCTTCTAAACGATGTTACCAAAATGTAAACTCTCACAAAAACCCTGGTTTGATACTCGAAAGTATTTTTGCTTGGAAAAATGTAGTGTAAACACACATGTATTATAAATATATTACATTTTTTTTTAAATATTCCAAGACTAGAGACTAACAGAGATTGGCTTCAGGTTCGATAACTACGTGGGTCGCGCCACAGTCGACGGCGAGGAAGTGGAGATGGCATTGTGGGACACAGCGGGTCAAGAAGACTACGAACGCTTAAGACCACTCTCTTACAACCACGTAAGTGTACTATTTTTTTAGTATGACTTGTTTTCGTGTGCATCTGTGTGTATATATATATATATATATATATATATATATATATATATATATATATAATTTCAGTTTCAGTGCAAACGAGAGTTGATATTTATAAGTGATGTATCACTGATGAGTTACCAGGAATGTATGGCCCTTATTTCGTCTCTATTTCTGGTTATATACTCGATGTTCTGGGTACTCTTTCTCACAAATGCTGGAATTATCGCGTACATAAAAAAACATGCAGTCGAATTGAGAACCTACTCCTTTTTTTGAGGTCGATTAAAAAGAAAACAAGAATCAAAAGTTTTTTTTATAACATCAAGTGACGGGACGAACAAGTCTTGCGACTGATGGTAAGCTACACGCCTGTCCATAACAGTTACAGTGCAACTTAGAGCTTTAAATTGCAAAGATCTGAGGAGCACTACGACTGCGCCCGTCACCCTGAGACATAAGTTGACAAGTCCCATGTGCCTGTAATTTCACCAGCACCCTTAACCTTCAAAACCGGAACACAGTAATGCTGACATTACTGCTTGGCGGCAGAAATAGGTAAGGTGACAGTACTACCCTGGACGAACTCTTTCACAAGGAGCTCTACTGCTTTTACCATACAAAACATAATACACAACAATGTTTCTAGTCGCATTTTAAACCTTACGAGCGATTCGTTCTGTGTACCGTTTAGGCTTTGGAATTCCTCTCAGAGAAGTTTAAGGAGACTGATATCATGAGTGTGGCATTACAGTACATTTACTCAAATATTTTGTATGCCCGTAAAAATATACATAATTTCGTTAAGAAAGAAAATATCCATAATATTATATTATATAACCTTGGAACTAAGTCCAAACTCATGGGTACCACGTTTTCGTTTAACTAGAGTAAACGATTCTTTTATGGGGAACTGTATACGTTTTTACAATAAGATTCCTGAGCATATATTAAGTTTACCATTTCCTAAGTTTAAAACTTACATTAAAAGTATTTTAATTGAAAAGTCATATTACAAAATTGTAGACTACGTGTTAAATAAAGATGTATGGAAAGACAACGTGAGTCTAGATTCCACACAAATATGATTAAAAATGTATTCTAAAGCATTTAAGTTTATTTGAAAAGAGTAATTCCTAGAGTTTCTTGCTTGTTCGTCTCAGGGAGGTCAGCGTAGTGAACGAGCAGTGGCTTAAAAAATGTCGTTTTCAAGTGTAAAAATTTTACCTATGGAATAAATGATTAATTGACTTTGACGTTATAATACGAAATATATCCACTAATATTGTCTCATTTCGGTAGGTACGAAACGCTTCTACGTGAAAGGGTCACGTAATTGTGAAATTTCGAAACTGTGACCACCGATTTATGTCGGTATATTTCTCTTGGAAAAGAGAATAACCTACAAATATTTTTTGTCTCCATTCTTAACCTTACGATAGGTACTTCGGGGAAAAAATGGCGTAAAAATTAATTTTATCAAAAAATTTTATATTATAGTTGGATTAAAATTTCCTGTTATTACGATTTGGTTTTAACGCCCATTCTTCTCCGAGGTACCTAAATGATTAAGAGTGAAATGTAGAGCTTTTTTATTACAAATAGAATAATTTATTGTAAACCATTGACTTTTTATAATTGTAAGTCAATGTTGTAAACGGTACGATTTCCTTATTGCTCTTTGTTGCGTTATAAGTCGTGTTATGGTCAAAAACCTTACTCCTATTAACCTACTAGACGTAATTTGCAGAATTTAAATAAATGGGATTACATTTGGTTCGCAGACAAATTGCTTCCTGGTGTGCTACTCGGTGGGCACGCGGTCCTCCTTCGAAAACGTCGTGCATAAATGGTATCCAGAACTTAAACATTTTAGCGCTTCCGTACCTATCGTATTAGTTGGTAAGTACATTTCTCAATAAACTTCCCTACGAAATACTGATGCACTGTTAGAAAAATATGAGTTATTACGACAAGACTGAAGTCGCAAATGACTTAAATTGTTTTCTGCTAAAAGTATACTCAGTCGTCAGCAATGATCGGGAAAAGGTGTTCCACATATACAGATACATAATATGTTTAGATATAGCTACAAGAATCGACATAGAGTTATTAAAACCACCAAATATTAATTAATTACTTTATTTGAATTTCCGAATTAAAGAAATCCCTCGATTTATGAAGATAAATAATAAGCCGCAATGGGTAAGGCCGTCAAAAATGGCACCTTTTCGTCTTGTTTAAGCGTTCAGCAGTTTTTTTTATAAAAAGTTTTAAAATAATCTATGTGGACATTTTTCTTTTAAAATACTACATTTTTGCTAGTGGTCCGAATTCATGAGTATCTGTTATACTGTGTTTAGGGCCCGATCACAACTATTCTCATGCAAACTAAAACGTCCTAAAATTCCCCTCCTAAATAAAATTGTAATTTTTTTTTTACTTCTAAAAGCAAATGTCGCCTTACCGTCAATGTGACCGTGTGTGTGATGTGATATGCTTTATCTAAAGCTAGGAAGGGCCGGAAAGTGACAATTCCCGTTACTTTTTTATTCTCTGTTTTGGTTAAGGTCAGTTATCTTCTGCATCTTTTACATGGCACCATAAGGATTACTTTAAAATTCAACTTCGACTTCCTAACTGCTCAGTAGTTTTATCCTACGATGCAGTAAAACCATTTCCGGAAATATGGAACTCGAAAAAAGTACTTCATTAATATTTGGTGGTTTTAACAAATCGATGTCGCTCCTTGTAGCTATATCTATACATGTACCTATCTATATTATGTGGAACACTTTTTTCCGACCATTGCTCATCAGTCCCTATTTCGCATGATAAATTTCAAAATAAACATAATATCAAATCCTTTGAAATCAAGACTGATTTGTACACAGACAGAAGTTTAAAAAGCAAGACAGGAGAATCCTTTAGATATCCCATTGAGTTCAAATGAAATAACATCCTCATCTCATTGTTAGGGCATGCCTAAACAAACAGTACAACGCCGTCCCCGTTACGACATTCAAATTTTAAATCATTCCTATTGTATGTGTACGAAATGACGTCCTTGCATTTACTCATTTGAACCCTTTAGGTTTTGTGTGCTAATGAAGAATAATTTTATTGTTCTCTTTTCCTTTTTATGTCTTCAATTCGTATTTTAATGGCGCCTGCTTCTGCTGAATTGGGATAAATTAAAATTAATATGAGCTTACAATAAAAACAGGAGAATTTCGTTTTAATATAATTTCCCGTTATGTGACGCATGGCATTGGACACTATGACGATGTTATAGCGTAAAATTCAAACACTTAGTCATACACAGTGGTAATGGAAATATATGGTTTGCTGTTTCAGCTACAAAAACAGACCTGCGGACATCAGGAAAGGCAGTTATAACTACGCAAGAAGGAAAGAAATTAAAAAGGAAAATTAAGTAAGTAAACGGTTGGTTTTAAGGAAAATTAGAAAGTTTATTCTTTTTTTTTTGTATTTCTTATTCTGTTACAACTATAATCTTGTACCTACATACGGTATTCGTTTTTTTTCAATATTTGTCTCTTCAAATTTTCTTAACACGCGAACTCCTCAAATAACCGGATATTCATTGTATTCTGCCAGTACTGTGATACAAGGAGACATGAAAATTGATATAATAATATTAAATCATCGCGTAGTCTATCTATATGACATAGAGGATTATTCATATTAGTACGAAATCAGGAATTTACTATGACATTCCGTATCTAATCCATACGTAGGTACATTTGTCATATGATTGTATAAGTACTACTAAGTAGTACGTATGCACAATATAAACTACAATAATTTAAAACGGTACCTACATTAAAAATAATTTGGAAAACATTAATATATTATAAATGGATGTCACGTTTTCCTTTTATCCATCGTACATATAGAGTCAAGAGCACATGAAGCTTGACTTTTAAGATTTCAGTTCGACTCTATGCCGCTTGCGATAAGAACGGTCCACAATCCAAAGTGTCAAGCTTGAAGTGATCATGACTGCACCATGTACCTATCGGCTAATCATCACATGCATTATACATAAATATATCTCAACGGATAGGTTACCTATTCGTTTCTTCATAATTCATGAGAAAATAAAACAAATGTGGATACAATACAGGGAATTTAAATAATAACAATATCATTGTAATTGTGGTCATGTCGAGTATCGTTAACAATAATAAATTTCATAGAAAAGCGCGAAGTAAAAAGCAGCAGATTTATCTGCACTGCGCCCGCGCCGTTCGCTGCTATCGTCCTTATCGCCCCCGCTGCGATATGACGACAAAGTATTTTGTTTCAAAAATTAATTCCAATGGTGCGCCGATAGTAATTTAAGAAAAAATTTTATGTTGATTGAGTTAGGACTACTTTTGTGGACTAATACTGTAACAATAACTGCTGCACCCTGCTTTAGGGCACAGGTCTGCATTATATAAGAGAAGGTTCAACATGCAGATTTTTTACATAATAAATGTTATTTGTCACTGATTAAACTGATTAAGTGTCAATTAGTCCACCAGTGTCACTTACTCCTGTAGGCTACATTTTAATGTTAATAGGCCCTATGTGCACGTACAGACTCATAACAACTTAGAATTTAACGGAATGCTGTATGTACCTATTTTGAATAATATAATCTAATTGCTCTCTAAATCTAATTTTACCTGTTCTCTTTTTGCAGGGCTGCTCAATTGGTGGAATGCTCGGCGTTGGAACGCGAAAACGTCGACGAAGTTTTCATTGAAGCCGTGCGGGCCGCACTGCGCAAAAAGCCCATCCATAAACGCACCTGCCAATATCTCTGATTTGATTACTTTAAATTCTATAAACTTACAGTATAATTTAAAATGTTATGAGAAAACTATTCTGTTAGAAATAATGCTTAATATAATTGAGTATAATGCATTTAAAAGTAAAAATCAAAGTTATTTATGATATTATCTTATAATATTGTTTTTGGTATGTACAAATTAAATTTAATATTCAAATTAAATATTCACGCTGCGAATGGTAAGCTTTCACTAAAGATTTTTTGAAATTATAATTGATAGGCATCACAGTATTTTGTATGTAATTACAATTAGTATTTTGTAGGTACGTGTACATAAAGAAATGCAATGTCAAGAAATGGAAATATCAATTTTATTAATTTCATACACCATTTTTACTATTTTTGATAGAACGGAATCTACGGAAGATGTAGATGGTACGAATAAATGTTAGTAAAATCATGTATAATATACTTGTATTATTTTGATTTTCCATCACCTTTACTTTTTCGGGAATTATGTATATGATCAAAGAAGAAAAGAAATAATGATACCTATATGTCGAACTGCAGGGGCAGTTTACCCAAATCTCAGCACAACGTATGTGTCTTTTAAGGCCCTTATGCTTTATAATCTCTGTTCACATGCTAGTTAGGTACCGGTTATACATACAACCGCGTCGTCGCTAGTGTTGTGTGTTGGGAAATTTCCATTTCATGTTTTTTCACTCACACTCACAATCTCAAATCATCATCAATCGTTTTTTAGAAAAACAAAATGTTTTTCTGATATTTTTCCGATATTTTCCCTACGTTTTTCCACATTTGATACCTGATAAAAGTTGAAGATATTGAACTCTATTATGAGAAAATAAGTTTAACAGGTTCAAAAAATTATATTAATGCTTAGTAACTATTTATTAGTCACTTTTAAACCTAAGCGAGGGTTTTGAAGCAGAAGTTTTGTATGGCAGTAAATAATGTGAGCCCGCTTTTTTGCTGGGTCGATACGTAAAAAAAAGATAAGTAAAGATGTAGAAGTATTTTTTATTGACTCTGTTATTTAAAAAAAATTAAATATATGCCTTAAGCGTATTTAAGATCTAAAAGAAATTATTTAAATGGCTGCAAACACCTGTTATCCTGTTTGACGCTTTCCCCTTAACTTACTTAGTGTTATACATATAGTGTTCGCATAAAGCAGAATAAATAAATAGAATAAATGTTCTTACATTTGTTTTTTTTCTCAAACCAACCAGCTACCTTTGAAATAGCATTGTTCACGCCGTCATTAGGACCATTAATGCCATGTAACTTCATATAATAAGGAAGCATCAACAGCAAACAATACTATCTCATGTTGTAAGTCATTAGCAAATATTAAAAGTAAAAAAGGACCTAGAATGAAACCTTAAGGGACACCCATGCTAACTTTTGATCGATCGAACGATCGATCTTGTAGCGTTGACACTAATCTTCGAAAACCTATCACTCAAATACGATTTAAAAAGATCGAGTCTCACAGCCTGCCACAACATAACAAAGAAGTTTCCTGATCAAAGTATCACTATAAAACGCCTTGGAAATAATACAACTGTAACATTATGTGAGTTTTCCCATGTATCAAATGTATGTTTCATCCACTCAACAGCCACCCAGCATCCGTTTTTGAGTGACCCCGAGTGAAACGAAAAGTTTTTATGACATCAAGTACCCATAATCTGTAAAATTGTGCACGCAACTAATTGTAAGTCAATGACGCAACTGATTGCTTTTTTGTTCTAATATTTTGTAGTATTGAAATATGTCTAATATTTAGACAATTTATAATAAAATAGTTTGTAACTTAGAATAATAACGCATAGAATGATAGTTTCATATCAAACGAACTGTCACAAGTGAGGCAAAAATCAAATTCATGTAGGCTAGTTTTAGTAGCAGGTTAATTTTCGGTTTTAGTGAATATTCATATAAAAATACAAGTTGAAACGCGTTACTTCCTTATGCGATGTGATGTTAGTATCTATTTTATGTTTGTCTGACGTATTTTTACACTCATTTACCGCACATTTCGTCATTTTTAGCTAAAATTCTTGATCTGTTCGCGGTGCAAGTTGACCTTGAGCACTGCAGGCCCGCCCGCTCGTGTAGGCCCTTTTGGCGCGCTTCAATTTGCCTCACTTAGCGTGTGCGGACTAGATTTCTATGCGTTATTATTCTAAGGTTTGTAAATATTTTGTTACTAACACTATATGGATATTTTGTCCGAAATAAAGATTTGAATTTGAATTTGAAAACAGATCTGCAATTAGTAGAGTCCGGCGAGATTGATTTTTTTCTGAAAGTTACCCAAAGCGCAAAGGTTTCTTTTTTAGTGTATATTGGTAGGTCAATGTGTATAGTGTATTGTTTTATAGAGATAATAATGCATAGCATTTTATTTTACTTAGTTCAACTACTTTCCAATAGATGGCACTAGTAGTATGATGCTAAACTCAAAACGCCTTTCAAACTCTAATCATCTTTAAATAATTAAGCAAATTATGTACACTTGAAATCATCATATTGATTAATCTCTACTGCTTATTTGTAAGTGTTGGGTCATGGATAATTGTCCATTTTGAAAAACACATATTTTTCAGAAAAATAATATTGTAAGTATCGAATATTTTTTCCACAATTGACATTTAAAACCTAACAAAAGTTGACTGAATGAAAACCGATGGAGCTGTATTGAGTCATGGAAAAATTTCCATTATGAATCATGTTTTGATATTATTCCAATATTTTTTCCACATTTTTATGTTGACATCTGTCAAAAATTGAAGTTTCTGAACGAAAACGATGGAGTCATTTTTAAAGGTTTTTTATTTTTCTGTTGTGTAATCATTTTAAGTCTCATTTAACTTGCTTTTAGCTACACAATTTTATTTTATAATTCACGCTTCAAAAACTTTATAAAAGATATTTTTAAATGAAGAAAATAATATGAATCTTCGAATTATATTATTACAACTTTTTTGAAATTGTTCCGGAATTTCTACTATTTGAAATTTTTCCGAAAATTACTCATACAATAATCATAGATCAGATTCCCATTGAGAGGAATCTGGGGGTTGCTCTCTTTGTTATTTACAACGTATTTTGAGTACACTTATCGTAGACGGTGAAAACTCCGTCTACGACACTTATCTGTTATTTCTAAACGAAGCTGGCCTCTAATAGCTAAACTAAAAAAATGGTGGGTTTTTGAAGTTACGAGTACAGTTTTCACAGATTATTTTTATTTTAAGTATATTATGAAGAAAAAACAAAGAAAGAAATAGGGATAAAGAAAGTTATATTAAGTTATATTCCGTATTTTAAACCAAATTACAAAAGACTTTATCCTGAAAATTCCACAAATTACGAATTCAAAGTTATTGTTCAAAGTGATAGAAGATAATGTAATTTAAGTGAAAGTAAAACATAAATATTGACTCCCGCCGCTTAAAAGACTATTTAATAAACCCAAACAAGTGACCTAAGTTATTTAAGATAAAGTGAAAACATAATGTATTAGAATTTAGAATTCAATGGCAAGTATTACTGAGGATCCCAATAATTAAACGAAGACATGGCTCAAAAAACTTGTATCCAAGCCAAAACTATTAATAAAAAAAAAAGTTAAACTCAGATTCTTAAACGAAACCTAAATTGTCATTTAGTTGCTGTTTTATTGGTGTTGGCTAAGCGACGAAGCGAAGCGAGTTTCTATCGAAATTTTTAGGAAAAGGTGTCTGTTTTAGTGAGATATCAGATAAATTAATTGCCAATTTCACTAAAATACGTGTATACTCACTATGAAACGTATTTATGACTCGATGAATTCGTCGGTTGAAATAAGTTCATATCGTGATCAACATTTCAAGGTACGTGACGCTGTCGTTTTCCTCGATACTTTTCTTTTATTTCGTTACATACTTTTTACAACAATGTAATACAGGACTGACACCGTAACCATCTATTTGAACAGTATTAATTGCTATAATTGTCTGTAAACACATACCAACGTTATTTCTTTCAGGGCTCAAGAAGTGAGCAGGAGAAACAGCTTAGAACGACTTCTACGCTTTATATAGGAAATTTGTCATTTTATACAACAGAAGAACAAATCTACGAGCTGTTTTCACGATGCGGTGACATCCGGAGAGTGATTATGGGCTTGGATAAATATAAGAAAACACCTTGTGGATTTTGCTTCGTAGAGTATTATTCCAGAACCGATGCAGAGAATTGTATGAGGTAGCCATTTTACTAATAATATTATTTGTAATATGTAATGATACTTTAGTAACTCATTAAACATTTTGTAATTAATTTTAAAGGATCATAGACATAGAAGGTCTGCATGTTGGTGCCATGCTCATAAATTTTAAATTTGTCATAATACTTTACTCCAGCAGGCTTAGCATGAGCCTGAAGACAACAGTTATCTCTTCTTAGACGACAATTCCAAGAAGAGATAATTTTTGTCTTTGAGAGAAAATTGACATTTTGAAGAAGAGATAACTTTTGTCTTCGGGCTCATGCTAAGCTTGTAGATCTAGTTAACAAGATAGCTGAAATAAAGTTATTGTTTTTTATGCATTTCAGATATATAAATGGTACTAGGCTAGATGACAGAATCATTCGCTGTGATTGGGATGCTGGATTTATAGAAGGCAGACAGTATGGGCGAGGCAAAACTGGAGGACAGGTAAATATGCATGTACTACACTCAAAAAAATTACAATTTGCATTTATTTGGCACCATCTTGAGACTAAAACAAATGTATGTTTCATGACCGAGAGAGGCTGAACCACCGCTGCTTTCTCACTCTCAAATGCCAAAAAACAAATTCACAGAATTTGCTTCCTATTATATTGATGGTATAATCTATAATGCTCACTTTCGTAGTGAAAGGATCTATCTACCAATCTGCGCGTAAGGTAGTTGCTAATTGTTGCTCAAGGTGCACCAAACACCTGTATATTAAGGAGTGGCATGTTGTGCAGGGAGGCTCCATTTGTGCATCCCACAAAAAATATTATTATGCTTATAGTCTGGCGACTTTTACTTTATTTTAGTTAATCTTATGTAAAATAGCTTATTTTACACAGTAGTGAAAATAGTATATATGTCATTTACATTGTTCAACTTGAAATATTAACAATGCATTGTTTACTTTATCTTATAGGTGCGAGACGAATATAGAACAGACTATGATGGTGGCCGTGGTGGCTATGGAAAAATCATTGCCCAGAAAATAGCTCCTAACACAATGGAGCGTTGATTAGTACAAAGTGTAGTGTTGAACTTTTACAGAACTTGTGCAAGACTGTTTACATAATATACATAAATGATTTCATAACACAATAACAAGATTCAAGTGATTATATGTTTTTATAAGTGCTATGTTGTTTGTATTAACAAAAAAATAAGATTACATTGTGGCCAGAGTCGGAAGCAATAGCTCAGGATGACAAAGGACTGCAATGAATGGCATGTAAATGATGATTATACGGAGCCATAGCTATGTGCCGAGACAGATAAACAAATTGATAGTTCTTTTTCAAATCATGTCCAATAATGATCAAAACCCTTACATAGTTAAAAAAAATACAATACTTAAATTTTTCATAAATCTTTATTCAAATATGGAAAGCATACACTTAAAGCATAATGTGTAGATAACTTAGAAATAATTTATGCTTAATTTCTCATAAACAAAAACAAAATCATAAAAATTAAATGCTCGGATTCAAAATTTGTAAATACTGACAATAGCAATAATTGATTTCATAAGATGAAAAATAGAACAACACACCTAGATAAATGCAAGGTTCAACATGAATAAATTATAATAATATAAACACAGCTTTGAAGAACTATAACATTTGTAAAAGCATGTAACATTGTAACATACATTTTGTGAGTTATTTTTTTATTTTTTATTTTTAGTTATTTATTTAAAGTATTATCATAAGCTCACAATTGTTAGGCTTATTTAGTAAAAAAAATCAAAAAAGGGAAATAAGTTACTGTGGTTTTCAAAGAATACACTGCACACAACTTAATTCTACATGTTAAGTGTGAGACAATTTGAATGTGGTATCATAGCATTATTTTAATTGAATAAAGTGTAAATAGATGACTCTACATAACAGGAAATTTAAAAAAATATAAACTTTGTGCACTACTCTATGTAGCTTGGATCAGATCATTAATTATATGGCCACAGGAGTTGTATATAAAATTCAAAATATTTTAAATGGGTAAATTCATTGATGATTCAAGCAGAATTTTCTGGTAGCAAATCGAACCATAAGGTTTTTGCTTCGCGGAAGTCGTACTGATTCAGATGAATGATAACCTGAAATAATAAATATAAAATATTAACTTTTATATCTAACATTAAAATAAAAATTTCAACAAACCTAAGATTTGAAATTACTATTACATCTTCTTTCCATTAATGCAAATAAGACAAAAATATTTTAGAAGACCTACAAAATTAGAAAAAAAAATGGAAGCAAATTAATTAGCTACTCCGCGAACCCAGTGAAGGTTAAATCGTGCAAAATAGCTGCGCTTGTGTTGAATATTTTTTCATGCAGTTAATTATCCCACCCTCCCTCCGCATAAAATAAATAACTCAAGCGCAACTATAGTCACAAACCATCACCAAAAATATACCCGACACGTGTTTCGCCTCTCCACGAGGCATCCTTAGGGGCTGTTGACTGCTCGACACTTGGCCGAAGAGTGAGCTCGTTTTTTTTTTTTGAAGGAAATTTTGCAGTTGGCCGCTGATGGCCTTTACTGCGCCACCGGAAAAAGGGCGAGCTGAAGGTTCATAACCCCTAAAATAAACTTAAAGCTAAGTACGGGCCTGAGGGCGCCCAAGTGGGCACGGACCTCAGCTCAGGGCGCTACTGGAGACTTCCGCCAGAAGGGCGTGCTGTAGGAGAGAATCTACCAGTGTACGTGCTGAAATGAGGGGCTCTACGGCTTCGCCGGCGAGGACGGTTGGTGCGTGCGGGTCGGGACTGACTAGCGATCTGGTTGGCCTTCAAAGTGGCGAGAGTGATAGGGTCGTCAGAGTCGTTGAGGACTTCCCTTGGCCGACGGGTCCTACGTACGCGCTGGGGTTGTTCCCTGAGGGGGTCGTAAGAGGATGCAGCCACGAACGAGCAGAGTCGAAGTATTTCCTTGATGCCTGTTTCATGAGAGCGAGCTCGTTTAGAACAGTTGGTGTATTTATACCCCGCTACGCCCAGTGTTGCTATTGTTGAAACCCGAAAATATCCGTAATAAAGGTGATGATGCAAAATTCAATTGTTCATTAATTATACAACCCCTGTTGTTGTACCTAATTATTTCCATCTATTCTAAGACACCCAGACGTAGTCCTTCGCAAAAATGTAAGACTTCATAAGAATGTGAATCTGGTAAAATATGATTCGTTTCTAACAAATGGTTAGCGAAATTGGACCTATCTGGGTGCTTATGCCTAAACAAAGAAACATGCTCTTTATATGGACTTCCTAAAGTAACGTCTGAATCTATTAATTACAAAATTAGATTTTCATAGGTACTGAATAAGATCTATTTCTTTTTAAGTCTAGTGGTGGTGAAGGAATATCACATTTCATTTAGACGGATTTAAATCAAGAACTTACCTGTCCAATAACGGGGCTTCCCCCAAGCCAGCCTTTATGGGTAGCGACAGTAACTTCAACGTGCAACGAATGCAGCTCAGCCTGAGGAATCACCCACTCAAACTTCTCGTCGTACTCTGGCATACAGCTATCCTTCACCACCTGATTGGAAAAAAACAATTATACTACGAAGTTAAAAGCCAAAATAATTTATTGCTCTTGTGTGTACACAAGGTACTCGGCATTGGAATTTGTTACAATATATACTTATTATAGGTATGGTGTCTTTAGAAAATGGGTAGCCTCATGATTTAACTCGTGAACATTTTCAGTGAAATTTGTTGTATTCAATTGATCATTCACTCAAAAAACCAAATACTGATGGTGGAATTGAGAAAACAACATCTGAAAGTTCAAAAAATAAGTACTCAAGGCATCTTCTTGCAAATAATATAATTTTTGTTTATGCATAGTATTTACTAATCCACTTATAAACGAGAATATACTTTTATTGGTTTCATTCAGTAATTTTTGAACTTCCATATCGTGTCTTCTCAATTCCACCACTTTCAATTACGACAGCATTTGGTTTGGTATGTTGGTATTCACATGCGATTTGTTAAACTAATTTTTAATTTCAATTACATGTACATTAAAAAAATATTCTTATATACCGTATTGAAAACTAACCACAGTCTTTCGTTTCGACTCCTTCGACCGTCCAGGAAGCAAATATAACTTGACGTAAGGATCTGGTACGTTGGTCGGGTCCTTTAGTGGTATATTCCTGTTTAGACAAATTGACTAGTTAACACGATAAAATAAGAGAAATATGGTAACTCCGTACAAAGTAATGGCGCGGCTTGTGGGTGCGCGACAACCGCGCGTCGTGTACAGACGCACACATTCGATTATAATGAAAAGCGCGTTGGTATGACCAGAATGTTATACAACGCGAGTTTATGCGAATTTGTGCGTCTCCGTACATAGCGCGCACACATACAAGCCGCGCAGCTACGTTTGTATGGAGTTACCATACTTGTCTTATTATCAAAAAGAGAAAAATTGTTATTTATTATTGAAATAAAAAAACACATACATTATTTTGTGAACAACAATAACCAAAGTTTGACATTGCATGCTGTAACGAAGAGATAACAAGATGCGACCCAGTCCTGCTTCACCTGCAGACCTGTAAATAATATTTTTTCATGTAAAAAACAAAGATAATGTCGACAAAAATAAGCAATATTGGTGGATATAAAATAACCTACTTTAAATTTCAAAAATATTGAATAGAATAGAATAGACATTTATTGCAACACCACTACACATAGATACGAAAAAAAACCAAAAATTGATAACACTAACAAACAAAACAAAGTAAAAAGAATTATATTGAAAGAAAACTTACGTAGTTAAGGAAGAGGTAGACGATCTATGTACCAATTTTGATTCAGGTTCGGCAGATACTTGCGCTACCTCTGCAAATAATGTTAAGTTGAAATAGGAAATGAAACTATTTTTTGGATCTAAATTGTGTAATTATTTGTTTTTTCAACTGTGACTAGTGAGCCGTGACCTCGAGACCTGTAAAGGGCCCGAAACGGTTCTTTGAAAAAAACAAATTGCCCATGAAACCACTTACTGTCGTAGCTCATATATGGTGAAATTGAGAAAACGCGATTTAAAAGTTCAAGAAATGACTGAACTGGACCAATAAATTCATATTCTCATTTATAAGTGGATAACCAATTAATAAGTACCTACATGAAACAATTATTCCATTATTTGCAATAAGATTAATTTAGTTCTCTTTATTATTTTCAAATCATGCTCTCAATTCCATCGTTTTTTAGTTACGACAGTTTTCGTGTGCGATACACGATTTAGATTCGAAAAACTAGTTTCATTTCCATTAGAACTCGTTGCAATTATTATCAACACATGACAAGCTTACCAGTAGCATTGATGATTTGCT
The DNA here is from genome assembly GCF_003589595.1 of Hyposmocoma kahamanoa. Classification (NCBI taxonomy): domain Eukaryota; kingdom Metazoa; phylum Arthropoda; class Insecta; order Lepidoptera; family Cosmopterigidae; genus Hyposmocoma; species Hyposmocoma kahamanoa. The sequence continues at coordinate 14,767,249 of NW_020653945.1, forward strand.
CAACTGGAACAGACTTTTCAGATACGTCGTCTTGAGATCCATTCCCAGTATTTTGATTGCCATTAGATACAGCTGCAACATTTAATCAGTTGTAACTACTTGCAAAAGTATGTTTTTAATACGTTTATTCAAAGTATCGACTTTTCTTTGCACCTCCTAAAGAGTAAAAACTACGTAGAACTAGTGGGAACGAAGAAAAAAATGATAGAAAATTAAATTATTAGAGAGCAATTTCAATTTAAGATCTGGCAGTATAGCTAATTAGATGCCTTAGGGCGCGTTCCCATTATGTCGTAAAATTTTATTTATCGTTGGACGACCAGTGGCAGTGATCTCATATAATCAAAAAAGGACAGGTCCATATTAACTAAAGGATAACTCACGTATAGAAGTCGACTTTTTGCTGGACAGGTTTCGAACTAGTCTGTGGTTCTTAATCATGAGATTCCTTAATCATGAAAAAAACATTCATTCAACTTCGTGAGTTATCCGTTAGTTTACTTGATATGTCTGAGTCTCACGGTAGTTTTCAGGATAGGTCCAGTTTTAATTTCTTTGTCTTAAAAAAGTAACTTTAGCCCCTAGAGCTGAAACGTACCGCATTAGCTACCTTAGGCTTTATTTACATAGCAGCGAAACAGAATGAAAAAAAATTAAATATAATGTATTTAAAAAAAAATCTAAATTTAAGAAGCTTTACCGTGTATTTTAATAGTAATGTCGCTCCGTAATGCTACTTAATTTATACCTCTAACCTAGATTAAGACTATCTAGTATATTTTATACAGTATCTTGGCTTCGTTCGACGAAGGCACGGCCAGTATACTGTTACACCACCCAGTCTGCCGTATATTGGCCACACTGCCCAACTGTCTCCTGAGTCTCTCGGTCCGAACACATTCCATCAAAACGTGGTAAATGTCTTCAATGACGCCGCAATTGCTACAATAAGGAGTTGGTGTAATGCCCATCAAAAAGGTAAACTTCTTTGAAGGAATGTGCCCAGAGTGCAACCTCAGAGCCGTCACAACACCAATAGCGCGATACCAAATGTGCGTTACGTGTCACACGTCTAACGTTTTGGCTTAGGGTTTTGTGTTAACAGTTAGAGCGATACGAAATGTACGCAACGTGTCACATTGGCGAGGTTGAAGGTTTAGGTTTAACCTTTGACAATTAGGGCGATTGGTCCCCAAGTCTATTCATCAAATAGTTATCAATCCATGGAACTTCCAGTGGCTCAGGTTGAATTGTTTTGAACCAGATACCTTTCTCTTTGGATCTCTCATCAAAGTATTCTTTCCACAGCTGGTGGCAATAAGTTTTAATTTTATACAAACAATCTGTATAATAGGGCAAAACAGATATCGTATCGCCAGTACAATAAGCTCGCTTAGCAAGTGAATCTACCTTCTCGTTACCATCTATGATTGTATAAGCTATCGGGGTGCCTCGAATAGTCGAGGTTGACCGAGCTATATGCTGAAGTGAGCTTTTAGAGTCAGTCAAAATTACGAATCTATCATAATCTACAGAGTTTATATAAGATAAGGCCTCAGAGATCGTAACAAGCTCAGCATACATTATGGACACGTTAGTGTCTATTCGAAATAGCACATTCGTCTTGCCATCAGGAACATAAAAGGCTGCGCCAATCCCATATTCGTCCTTGGATCTATCGGTATATATTTCATGAAATGCCGAATAATGTGCATTCAAGCACCTACAACATATATTTCTTAAATGCTGGAGCTGCTTGCTGGATACGTTAGAAAAAGCAAAAAGGCGTATATTATGGATATTATATCGCCATTTTGCTTTTTCTAACGTATCCATATTGATAATAATGCTTGCGGTTAAATCAATATAACTAACCCACATAGATCTCGTAAACATTTCTAAATTTTGAGAACAATAAACTGCTGTATCTTTAAATCGTTCGTGAACGGTGGATAAAATCGGTTTATTTTTCCTAATTTTTCTACTAAATCGATGAGAATACTGCTACTTTTGATTGATTTACATTTCATCAAAAATTTGCCCGCTAAATAATATCTACGTGTATGTAGTGGTTGTAAACACATGTCTGCTTCCATCACATGAATAGGGGTACTTTTTATATATCCGCCTATAACACGCATAGCCTGATTTTGTACTTTATCAAGTTTGTAAAGATGGGACTGACAACTATCACCAAACAAGAAGCCTCCATAATCCATGCGGCTTCTCACTATTGAGATATACAGCCTTCTCAGATGTCTGGGATGAACCCCCCCAACTCGGACCAGACTTCTTTTCGGTAGAATAAATAACAAAATCATCTGCATACTGAGAAATATGTACATGGTTGTCATTTATTTGTTGGACTATGTCTATGGTCGCCACTTTAAAGAGCAAGGGGGATATAGGATCTCCCCGAGCTAAACCCCGACCCGTGCTACGTACAACTTCAACTCTACCCGCTTGTGTCCTTAAATGTCTTTCTTTAAGAAATTCCCGAAGGTACGTACACATCCTAGAGCCAACACGTAACCGATCCAGCATACCACTCACATCAACCTTATTATAAACGCTATCGATGTCAATAAAACAACCTACAGTAACCCTGTTATTACAAAAACTGTTTGGATTCTAGTTACCAGACGACTCAAATTATCTAAGCATGACCTAGATTTCCTAAATCCCAAAGTATCATCAGAGAATACACCTCTTTTTTCTAAGAACCATTCTAACCTTGGGGTCTACTCTCGATCTCCGTCCGACATCCGTCCGAAACAATTACTGTCAAATAAGTTATATTCGACAAAATTAAAAGACAAGTATCAAGTATAAAGCTTCATTCGCATCACGCGTCTTTTCATTTGGTCAAGTATTGCTTAATGGCAGTAATTGTTTCGGACGGAGCTCGAGAGTGGACCCCAAGGTTAGAATGGTTCTTAGAAAAAAGAGGTGTATTTATATATATAGGTGTATTCGAGCCAGGTTTCACTTACCGCTGCAATGTGTACTTTTTCCTGGATCAATAACTGCTCGAATTATTTTTAGCTTAGATCTCAGACTGCGAGCATTCCACTGTACAATATTTAACCTAACATTTTTCCTAACAGACCTATCCATTCACTGCACTAAATAAATTTTTGATTGTCGTAATATTAGGCATCGAGTTTGTCACAAAGGAAACCACCCAGTTTGCAACTGATTTACCAATGTTTTTGAGCTGCATAATTAATTCATCTTTATTCTTTAATATTATTTCTTTCAGTCTTTCCAGTAATGAGCTCACGGATTCCTTTTCTTTTTTTTTCTTCATTTAGAAAGAGCTCCTTGTGAAAGAGTTCGTCCAGGGAAGTAGTGCCACTTTTCCTATTTCTGCCACCAAGCAGTAATAATATGTCAGCATTACTGTGTTCCAGTTTTGAAGGGTAAGGTGCTGGTAAAATTACAGGCACATGGGACTTTATGTCTCAGTGTGACGAGTGCAGTGTCAGTGTCGGTCAGATTTTTGGGATTTAAAGCTCTTGAGTGGCACTGAAACTATTATGCACAGGTGTGTAGCTTATCGTCAAGCGCACGACTTGTTCGTGCCGTCATCGTCATTTTAAGTTGAATACATAAATTGTACAATCAAGATTCCACTAAGAGCCCTAAGACATAAGGTATCTTAGATTAGGCTCCCGTACCTCACGAAATCGATTAAAAATATCTTAAGGAAATTCAGTCAATTGTGCAACCCAATATGACTGCGGTGCCCCAACACAATCCATGCAGCACTTACTGTTGTGCCTTTTGTGTTGTAATACGATAAAGAAGTATCGACACGATAAGAAAAAGAATGGTGCAAACTAGACGCGATACGGTAGCTGCGAGAATTGCCGTGACCGCACGAGAATTCTCCTGAAGACGCGCGACCTGTTTTTTTGGCACATTCGTACGTTTGCGCGTTACACAATTGGCATGAAGTTAATTTATTTATTTACAATACAATTTATTTACAATAAAAAATCGCTTCCATTCCGTACTACGGCAATGTAAATTGAGCCTTACGTTACTAACCTTAATAACGTTGCAAGTGAAAACAATATTTCATTCATAACTTTGTTTAACTTGTAGCCAAAAATATTAATGACTGATTGATGATACGTATTGCTACTAAGTACACAGTATTTTTTCATTTGTTTCTAATTTCCCAGAAAACTAAATTTAATTTACCAGTCTCAGCGGTGGGAGTGTCAGACGCGGTCGAATCGACAGCATCTGATGCTGGAACGGGTATGGGTGGATCAGGCCCACTTGGTGCTTCGGTAACCTGCTCCTCTTCTATGTCTTCTTCTTTAATAGCTTCTTTCAATATCTATCACAACAAAAAACCAGGTGTACAAAAATTATCACATAGCTAAATATGGATGAACGAAGAATTAAATAGAAAGAAGCATCTATTTTAATGATTAAAAAGCGACTTTTCAGTATTATTATATATAATATAAGTGATTAACAAAAATAACTGGCGAAGTTTAGTATCTTGTTACGAGGTCCACTCTAAATAAAAGAAAGAACTACCTTTGTAAACAAATTTATTTAAGCGCGGTTCGTTAAACACCAACCGTTATACACTGCACTTTTGGCTTCCTACGACCAGCAGCTGGTACTCCCCTGGCTGTTCGGATGTAAAAGTGTTAAATAAGTTTCTCCTTACCCTCAATTGCAAAGACATGATGATCTTCGACTCTGGACCAGATTTCTGCAGCATGAGTGGCTGTGTTATCATGCTTAGGTCTTTCTGCTTCAGCAGTGACGCGATAGAGTAGCTCAGCTGGCCCAATGGGTTTCCTGTCTTCTGGTCTATAGCCTGCACACAGGATTAAAATATCAATTGTTTTATACACTGAAACACATCCAAAGATATTAAGTTTATCGAATATCATAATTTTTTACAACCATGATATTAAATATTTTTTTAGAAATTACTCCACTAGTTTGTTATAATTATTAATACAAAGATCGAACACAAAGATAATTTCGATCCGGCTGGATTCGAACCAGCGCCTTCACCATGCGTTGCTGACGCTCTCCCAACTGAGGAACGAACCAGAAGATCTTACGATTTTGTCCATGTCCTTGTTGCATATATTCGTTTTTGGTTTTTAACACAGAACAATAAATATAGTAGAAGTAGTTAGCGTCTGTCGCGTGCCAACATGAGGTATCGAAATTAATTCTAAAAAAAACCTACTTAAGCTTTATCAGTCATTTTCGCTTTGTTTGGTATGTTTGTGTCATTCTTTAGCGCAAATTCTCTAAAATTGCAGAAAGATTGCGTTATTGCGTTGTTTTGGTGCAAAAATGGTAGCTGCACCAAAATATTACCCATAGTAGTATTTCATATCATTGGTCTTATTTTAATAAATTTTCAATTTTCTGTTCATCGAATTTATTCAGATGTTAATCGTTCGTCGTAGACCCAGCTAGTGGCCGCAAGATGGCAGCACGTTGAATAAAATTTCAATATAAAATCAAAACGACGTAATTTGAAAGAATGCTATTGAACTTTCAACGATATAGGGGCTGGGTAAGTTTAAATTATATTAACATTCCATTCCAATTTGTTACATCTTATTAAATTAGAAACTGTGACCAATCATTATCAAGATTTCGTAGTGTTTATAATTTGTTTGTGTGCGATTTGGCGACAGCGGTTCCGATAGTAATCGAAGCCTAAGGCACTTTCATTATTTTTTTTTTCCTCCGTGGTTTTTTACGACTTTTTGCCGTAGCACCATCTGAGAGTAATTTATGAAAGCGGGTTCGATTCCAGCCAGATATTTTTTTTTTTGTATTCGGCATTTGTATTAGTAACTACATGCAAAGATGTGAAATGCATATATTTTCTTTTTTCCAATAAAGAAAACACAAAGTTTATGAAAAAACGTTGCTATCACCTTAATCTCCAAATTATCAATTTCCGGGTTCTGCACCAGGAACGAGTATCCAATCTCGTAGACGGGATTGTCGGTTCGCATTTGTACAGCTGTGTTTTCTGTCTTTTTGCCCACTGTCACAATTAAGTACGGGTCTGGTTTCGACGCTGGGCGAGCGCTCTGTAATAATCGGGTAAAAAAACCATTACACTACTATAGCTAGTTTTAAAAGGTTTTATGCAAATTTGTTGACCTCAGTGGCCCGACGGTTTAGTCTATGAGCGCTGGTTTATTTTATTATTTATAAAAAATAAATCTTTGGTTGAGGAGATCCTGGGTTCGATTTCCGGTAGGACCAATTTGGAAATGAACTTTTCTAAGTTGATTCTGGTCTGGTACTCATAGTACAGGGAAAACCCTAGTTGAAAGACCACGCAACCGGTTTTGTCTGGCACATTAAATATAAGATTAGTTTTTTATGTAATTTTCACAGGATTTACAACGTACAAAGACAATAGGTATGCCCTTTTCCCATCGGGGTAGGCAGAGACAACAGCCTCGCACGTGCTACGGTCCTGACGCATATCTTACGCCTCATCGACATGCATCAGTGCTTTCACACATGGTCTTTGGTAAAGAGTACTGTTGATTTGGGCTTTCTTTAGGACGTCCTTAATTTTGTCATGGCACGTTCGCGCAAAGTCGCTTTATAAATCTGTTTTGTCGATTTCCATTCATTCATTCTCTCTACATGCCCGAACCATTTAAGAACCTCATCTTTGTCACTACAATTATCTTCTTAAACGCCGCAATGTTTCTTATTACAGTTCCGTAATTTGTCCATCAGAGTTTCGTGTTTCTTCTACCATACCGAAGATTCACTACCGTACATGCACGGCCAGAACAAATACTATATTATCTTATAATTGTCAAAAACTTACAGGTAGTTTCTTGCACGAATCAATGTACACTGATAGGACGGCAGAACTGATTTCTCCAGTTTTTACCAACAGGGTCTCGGTCAGAGCCTGTAACATAAAACAAATTATATTATGTTCTATACTACTCGTATGCCTTTATTCCTTCGGCTTCGTGCCAAAAAGTTGTTCGTGCTTTGCACATGGTGCGTACACCAGATATTTTCAAGAGCTGCAAGGGTAGTTACAGAGTTTTTAAAGTTAGATAAGGTGGACTACTTTATTTATATCTCAAATATAATGTTACTGTATAAATTGCACTACATGTCAAAGTATAAGAAATTATATCGAGATCGTCAAACAAAAATTAAAATGAAAAATACACAATAATTATAAAATGCAAAAAAAATTATTAATAATAAATTGTTGTAATTAAATTATATTGCTAATATTGTTCTTCATCAAGGATCGTCACAAGTTGATAACAAATACTCAGCACGTACTTAAAATAACTTCTATTCTAATATTACTTTAAAGTGCCTCATGCCAAAAACTTGCAAAAGCAGCGAAATTTACTCACATGACTAAGATCTAAAAGATCAGAAGACAGACGGTGCCACGACAGACGAAGGTGCACTTTACCATGCTTCGCTTGTTGCAGAGTTTGCCACTAAAACAGTCCCGCCAAATAAATGAATAAATCATAGTCAATATTGAAAAGGAAAATACTTTTTTAGATTTAGATCGCGTATATTTGTAATAATATTTGTTTACATTTCTATTTCGCATATGAAACCAAATACTTTATATTATTACTTAATTATTCGCGTATTTTTGTATATTTGTACATAATTCTCAATTCAATATCATAAAAACAATTCGGGTTGCTTGATAATTTGTGCAAGTGTTACAAAATGCTTACCGTGTCAAGCCGTCCAGATTTGACTACTTGAGAAATGTCTAAGGAACATCTGAAATTTTAATTACAATATGAGAGCACTTAATTCTTATTTACTTAGTAGTGGGATACTACTACATTATTTATTAATAAAACAGAAATATGAGTACCAACTTTACTTTAATATCGTAACTGATTATTCGTTAGTTAAAATGTTAAAATAGACAATTAAAACAGTGATTAATTTTTGTTTAAGTAAAAGCTAAGCTAAGCTTTTTAGTTAGAAAAATGAAAACATAACAAAAAACAAATAGGTTTAGTCTTAAAAAGTTTTAAATTTTACAGTGAGTGTGCACTTATGTGTGTTAAGTATAAGACTTATGTTAGGCTGATTGTTTCTTATTTTGGTGTCTTATGTTAGGTTGGTATGATATTAAATGTAATTATGAATACGTACAATGTAAATAAGAGATTTGGTGCTTTTACTTCTAACATGAATAAGTATATGTATATATAGTTCACATTCTGTATGTGATAATTTTGATGTAGACATAATTAATAATTTTATGTAGCACAAGTGTGTATCGCGTGCATATACATGCTCGAAATACGTACACATTCCTTTATTCCCCGCAGCGTTTACATACGAGTATATGTTAGTTATGTTATGATTATGATTTACATAATTATTCGGTGGCAGTCGATGCCAACTAAAGTGCGCAGTGACATACTCGCGATAGTTCTATAGATACGTGGTTTCGTAGTTAGTGAAGTGACAAATATATAGCTTCTTTTACATTATATACATGGTGGTTTTAAAGGCAGCAACCGACCTGCCAAGCTTTTCATCTCTCCCCGCACGGTCCCAGTCGTATAGCTTGACCACAGCTCGCATCTCATTGCACCACAGCACTGACTGTTACGGCCCACCGAAATACAATATACACATAAAGCTGTTATTTATATATTGTTATAATCTCTACATCCCAGGGATATTATATGTTAGTCCCATATAAGCTGCGAATATAATACAGTGGTTTTGTTTTAGTTGTAATTTGTTAAGTGTATTTGGTAATCTATGTACAAACTCACTGATAAACGGACGGACAAACACCTAAAATTCGTATTAAGTACAATAAAATGTCATAAATAAATAAAACACACAATTTAGCCAATGTAAATATCACACTAAATTATAAAAAACGAAGTTAGACATCGTAAAGATCGAGTCTTATTATCACCTAAATTCTACAATTTACTTAAATTTTCTCGAGACAGTATTTAAGTTTGTAAACAAGCCATATATTGGTATACAGTGTTATCTAAAGTCCAAGCGCTATTCGCGTTTTACATAAAGAGGCGGATAGGTAATATTATTATTGAGAAAGTTTTATCGGGTTAAAACGCAGCTATTAATATCATCCATGTCATATTATTCTGATACCAATGTAAACAATAATAATTGTAGTAGCCAACCGATGAGCAACAAAATTAAAACGTTATATATAATTATTATAACTTTTTTATAAAAAGTTTCTGGAATCTTCTACATATTTTATTTAATAAAGCTTTAATGAAATCACGGAAAATGTGTGAAATCTAATAAACCGGATTCATACCCTTAATTTACAGTGGAATATTTTCTTCAAATTTGAATGGGACTGCTACTGAGGAACATCCTTTCCAACAAAAAAGAATAATCGAAATCGGTTCACAAATGTCGGAGTAATCTTATAACATACACACACACACACACAAAAACAGCCGAATTCACAACCTCCTCCTTTTTTCAAGTCGATTAAAAATAGGTTAACGATGCAGTCATTATCTTTCGCAAAACTCGAATAGCTCCAAAGTAGACATTAGAAAACACAAACTCTGCAGGCAAATAAGTTATATGTGGTATCAAGGTGATGATAAGAAAGTCTTAATATGAATATCCAAACAGCACGAGGTCGCACACTAAGGTGACCATGAAAAAAGCTTTACGAACGGGACGGACCTGCCCAGAAAATCATCGTTTTCAATGCCCATTCCTGGGTCCCAGTCCCAGAGGTCGATCTGCAGCTTTTGGCTCTTCCTTGAACTTATTATAGCCTTGGGACAAATCACAATATGGACACATTAGTTTGGATACAGGCAATTGTTTTGAGTGGACAGTTTTTTTACATACAGTTTGAAAATCATATAATTATAATTTATTTTAGTGTGAAAATAATCTCAATGATAATAAACGCATCAAATTAAGAATACTGAACAATTACATTTTTTATACTATTGTCAACGTTTTATCAGGCAAGGCTACGACATCTGTGAAATAAAATACAGTGTATTATGAATTTCATCTACAACTTACCGTTACCGCTGCAGTGACTAACAAATTACTGTAAATGCATCAGACAACAACATGCAAGCATAACTTTAGGATTGAGATGTCACACAACTGACAAAATAAGTAACGTGTTTGGAATCTGTAATGCTGAACTACGGGGCATATCATCTCAATCCTTTTATCTGGAATAATTACATAAAATGTCCATGGATGGATGGAACGAAAGCGTTAAGTGCATATCTATTAATAATAATGATATTTAAAACTACGAAATCCCTTGCTCCGCTACTAGCATGCCCGAAGCGTACCTCCTCCGGCCCGCGTACCTCCACGCACGCCACTCGGCGCCGGCACTCACCTGCCAAGCTTATCATCGTTGTTGCCCTCGTCTTTGTCGAAAACTTCGATCTCCAACGCTTGGCCCACTGATTGCATTACGCGCGCCTTTACGCCGCGCACGCAAACATAGGTAAGGAAACAAAATCATATTCAAAGCGACTTTGTTCTACGTAGTTAAAATTATTTCACCACTACTTTGTAAGTGCTGCTTGAAAGCAGTATAATGTAAGCCAAAGTAAAACTGCACAAACTGTAACTCTCAAGAAACACTGTTTTAAAACATTTACTATCAAAAAAGAGGGAAGTTTATAAATAAGACTGAAAAACCCAATGTTTAGTTTGTAAAAGATTAAAAAAATTAAACCAAAAGTCAAACCCGTTTCGAAAAAGATCCCAATAACAAAAGAAAGCCTGGATTTCCTTTTGTTAACACAAATGAAAAATAAATCGGGTGTTAATCACAAAGTAACAAATAAACGATTATATTAGCATATTAATTTCATTTAATGCTAGTTTAGGAAATACTTTATACCATGATGCACATAATTTGTCCTACATTTCTACGAATTAAGGTCACTGGAGCAATATCTTTACTTTTTCGTAATTCGAATAAAATGAAATGAACATGCTTGATTTAATAGTATATGAATTATTGCAACCTCATGCTCATTCCTGATGAATGACTTTTCAGTACCATTGGAATCAGGGAACGACTGCGTATAATGTTACTCTAGTGTAGAAACTTCTAAATCGGATTAATAGGGAGAAATACTTCATAAAAGTAAATGCGTCCGAGCAATTTTTCCCCTGACCCCTTCCGATACACGTGTATGTGTAATTGTGAATCTAAGAAAACTAATGTAGTGAATTGAAAAGTGAAAATAATGCCAATTATGAAATTTTGAATTTTCTCGTCTCAGTGAGAATTTTACAAACCGAATGAACAAAAATTCCATTTCATCAGTTTGATAATCAGAAATAAGAACAAATTTGAGCATAATGTAATTATCTACTCACCAAAATCACACATTGTAAATTTTCATACAATAATTAAATCCTGTACATTTTGAGACAAAATTGCAAGACTAGTTAACAAGGAATATCGTCTTCAACTCAAGGAAGTGTTAATAGTATGAAATTAAGAGTAATTTTACACTGATATAGAAAACTAATATGAAAACAATGCTCTCTGTTAACTAATGATAAAAAATGACTAAACTACAAAAGTAAAAAGAGCTATAGAAAAGATTAAATATACAAAAGATTAGAGCTAGACGTAAAGAGACAGTGATAATACGTAACAATAAACGATATTATTACACCATTGCTCATTAGTAGACTTACCTCACACCAGTAGTCCCAACGAGGGTTCACGTTGTTGTCGATGTGCTTCGTCTTCCATTGCTGTGCACCAACTGTTATTATCGCGTACGGATCCGACTTACCCTTACCTGTATTAGAGAACAAAATAAGAGCGACTTAAGTAATATAATTAAAATAGAGTAGATTGTAATCAAATCACGTAATGAACACTGCTTATGTCTTAATAAACACACAAATAAATAACTTTTACAAAAAAAAAACAATTCCAAAAAATCAATATACTGCGGCCATCGAGAACAAACTATGGAAAAATGGAATATTTTATTTCAGGGAGCACAAATATATAATAGGTTTCTTAAAAATATTAAAGAAACAATCCCTAATCACATTTTAAAATCTTCTGAAATACTACGTACATTAAATTATTATATTTAGCTTGAATCTATTTTTCTAACAAATATAATAAATAAAGAATAAATTAAAACAAACGACGTCGTTTAGAAAAATAAACATACATGTATAACTAATAAATTCTCATTTTTACAAACCCTATTTCGTCTCGGTTTTAAGGTCTCAAACGTACTGATATGTAAAAATAAAGTCAATATTATAAAATCACACAAATATTTCTATGAAATCGCACAAAACATGATATTTTTGGTCACACGGATGAGTTTGCGGTAACACAAATCATTTTCTCATAAACTGAAATTAGATAAGGCGGCATACTAATGAAAAATTATTATTAACACAAAGTCACAAAGTGTCGTTCGCAAAAGAACATTTAACACGTAACACATACATATAACAAACCATAATAGAGAACTATATACATTCTCTTATAACGAAATGGATAGGATAATGATTATTTATTTTCCTTCCTAAAAAGTTTCTTCCTATTTATCATTGCAGTTTGGTGCGCGTTCGGAAACGGACGCGTGCAATACGCACTGAGAATCATTATAATTCGAGTTTCGCGCGGCATATTAGGCCGCTGCGCGTAAGTGGCAATGGGTTCCCAAAAACTCATAGCCAACGAGCTTTTGGCGTTTGTCCAATACGCCATCGATACCATGGACGAAGTCAACATCGTGCGATATGCAAATCCAACTTCAACGAGGATGAGATTTGCAGTGGCAAGATGCTGTTGTTCGAGAGCCTCGGCAAAGCTGAGCAGATGCCATCTCGCCGGAGGGATGGAGGCGTGAAGAGTCTCCAGGATGTTTTCACACTCCTGAAGGAGACCAACCCGGACGACGTGCCTACATTCATGGCGAAGGAGCTGCACAAACTGCCCCCCGTCACGTTCGACCACGTCGATGTTACCAGGCTGCTGAAGGATATCATTTCCATGAAGTCAAGCCTAGTCGAGTTGCAGTGTAGATTGGATTCAGATAACACTATAAATGAGTTGCGTGCCCAAGTTGCGTTATTAAGCAACGCTGCTTCGTTATGTAAGTCACCAGAAGTCTCTAATGTAAACACGCGTCGTGGAGCGCAAAATGCATCCATCAGCAGTGTCGAGACGGCACAAATGGTTGCGTCACCGATCGCTGCTGCCATAGCGCGCGATGCGCCGCGCCCTGCTACCGGCGCCTCCGCCCCGGCGGAAACGTTACGCGTATGCATGTCAGCCCCTGCATGTGCATACGCCGCTGTAGCCGCTTTTACCAGCCGACACGCCACTTCGAAACTCGAGAGTAAAAGTAATCCCCGTGTGCCTGACTCCGAAGTTGCAAAACCACAGAGGCAGACGGATCAATGCGACGAGGATGGCTTCACAAAGGTGGTGAAGAGGAAGAGGAAGCCCACCAGCCGTAACCTGTGTGGCACAGCACCGACAGGACCGAGCTATTTGCTCCGTTCAGCAACACCGACGACGCTGCTGTACTTGTCGCGACTACATTACTGCACGAAATCTGAGGAGATAGTGGATTACATCAGGCTAAAAGCCAAATACACCCCGAGAGTCGAGCGGTTTTAGTCCCGCCACAAAGTAAACTTTAATTCGTTTGTAGTGAGTGTGCCGACCGAACATCTGTCGGCCTTCACGAAGGAAGAGTTTTGGCCGAAGGGTGTCATATATCGGCGATTCCGCGGCCGGTTACCTGACACCAGATTGCGCCACACGTCAATAAACGCAATACGTGTAATAATAATAATAACGTACACACTCAACATAGCCCCGCACTAGGGAAACCCTGTGTCGCGGGTGCCATGGACACACACATAGACAACCACAAATTACACCCAAACTCACGAGATAAATAAATGTAGGCCGTACACATATTTCTCCCGGCCTGGGAATCGAACCCAGGACCTCTGCATGACAGTCATGGTAACCGTTCGGCCACGGAGGCAGTTAAAAAATGTAGATTAGTTGTTTATTTTATTGTCATATTATATTGTATGTACATATGTCAGTCTTTAAGGTATATATTATATGGGTCATGTGACCTGAAATAAATGTATAAATAAATAAAAATAATTAAAAAGAAATCAAGAATTTGTGGTCAGTCATTGACTTACAATTATGTGGACGTCGGGTCCGCGCTAAAAACTTTTAGGGTGTTAAAGTCGTATACAGAGCGTCATTCACGCTTTAGTCTTCGTTTGTTCGACTGACAGCGAAGCAAGCAAAATTAGACAGTACTGCGATGGCATTACAATTTAAATTCAACGTTTTAGCTTTTTCATATTCCTTTACATGTCACTAAGTTTAAATAGGTTGACTTGAGACATTTTTTTTGTGGTTTTTGTATTAGACCCGTCGTCCATTTATTTGTAAGTCAATGTGGTCAGTCGAAACTTTTTTTCTCAAAGCCAGACTTTGAATAATTCTATGTTGTAGTTTTCGTGTAATGTATTCTTTTTGTTTCCCTTACGCATTAATGGGTGATTTATTAATTAATGATGCGAAAGATGGTATAACAATGACATTAGCATGGAGTATTGCAGGCTTCCGATTCGACCAGAAACAACCGTGAGCGTTGAACTAAATCGTTGTCGCTTATAAGTCGCTTTGCTTTCCGCAACCGAGTCCAAAGCAGCCAACTGGTATCGGACACTTCTTCACTGTTGGCATGGGAATCTGGCACAAAAATGGCCATCACTATGTTGTCGTCTATATATACAACGACATCGGCCATCAGCAGCAGGTCATTAATATTAAGCAAGAATAGTGTAACGGAAAGGACAGATCTAGCAGGTGCACAACTACACCTATTGAGCTGTCAGGAAATCGCTCCTTCATATGCATAAGTCTATAGGAATTCTATAAGCTGGTGGCTATCATCCAAGACCTTATCAAAAGCTGGAAGTTTGTTTAAGAGGCTATTATCCAAGACCTTATCAATCATCCAAGGCCTTTGAAATATCGAGAGACAAGTAAGTGCTACACCGTATTAATCGACGCCTTCACACTTTTAATGTGTGAAAACGCAAGTAAGTTTCCAGTAGCTTCTATTGGCACGGTGGGCCGATTTACTAGGTCAGGCCGTGCGACATATTTATTTCCAAGCTTCAGGTTTTCGATATTCTTCAGATTCAAAAAATGCTGAGAAGTTCCTTCGTCTCCTCATGACCTGCTATTCTTTTAGTAACGGCACTAATATCAACTGGGGCACCTTTTCAGCGACATGTTACACAATAATTCCAGGTGAAGTAGATATGCAGCTGCGTCATGAATGTTTATATCATTCGTATGAAATGCTCAATAACTAGTGCAACTTAAAAGTTGACTTCGACACTAATAGATATTTGAATACATTTTTTATTATCGAGACGTAAAATTAGATACAGAACATTGCGACAAGTGCATGGAGTAAGTAGTTCACCATATGATTCGTTTTAACGAAGACTTTCACCTTCGATTTAGTTGTCGTTGAAGAGGCCGCGACAACGACAACGAACATAGCGATAGCGGATAAGCAAAGTTTTGAAATCGGTTTTTTAAATAAAATTATTATGTAGTTGAACTACTGTCACGTACGTTGTTTAAAAATATTTATAATAATATGTTTCTCGGTGCTCCCATGTAAGCGAATAACTTGTGATTCTTAGTGAGAATAAATGTTTTAAACCTTAAGCACACGGGGTTTAAAAAGACCATAACGAAGCCGAAATCTAAGTACGCCTAATGTACATCAAACTAAGACACATTAAACAAGAAGAATTGCTGGGAAACAACTTTTATTTTTAGGTATTAAAAAAGACTATTATTTAGGACGCGCAATGTAACGCGTGCAACATAGTGCACAAGTGTGAGTGTGCGGTTTGATCGAGTACATACCGACCGCGGTAGCCGAGTGGTCTTCATAGACCTTTGGCTGCCGTTCGCTCTTGCAAAGGTGCGTTTTCTCACACCACGTCGAGATAAGTTTGTTCTGCCGCGGCCTTCCTCTGAAAGGGTCACGATCGGCTGGTTGTCCAGCAGACGCAGTACAGCCCGGGTGAAAACTTGCAGATTACGAGGCTGAATTGTGCTAGGATGTCAATCCCGCAAACTGAAGTACCTCCGAGGCATTCCCATGGGGCGTACCCTAACACAAAACCATGCTGACACAGTCGCGAGCACTAAATGAATGCCAAGGTGTCTTCGTAAGTTCTTATCAGTCAATACTCACACAGAAAATATCAAACACTACACAACGCAAAACGTACGTTTACGTGACATCAACAAAACAAAGTGTATTTGATCACGTAAGAAATATAAAAGTAAAAAAAAATAGCGCGAAACGGCTAATTTGGTTCGGTTTTTCTAATTTTCTGCTACAATTGTATTAAAGACAAAATAAAATACCCAGCAACTAATTTTACTTATTTTTTAGTTAATGCAGGATGTGATGAGGTTATTTTTCTTTTTTTTTAAATGTAAGTGCACATTTCACCTCAATCTCACTTGATGGAACGTGACGATGAGGTCGACGATGGAGCAAAAAGACCTAAATAATGCCTATTTACTCTCGTCTTGAAAAGTGTTGATCCGAAAGGCACAACTGACATGCGTTCGTTTGTGTGCGTACACTACATTGGATAGCGGGGCGGTGGCGAACGCACTATGTGTGCGTTCGATATTCATTGCGGTTTTGTAATTTCAAACTCTTCGTTTACGTATAATGTTTGTGTATTTTCACTTAGAATTGGATCAAAGTGAAAATTTGTATTTTCACTTTGATCCTCTATATTTCCTTCACTATCAGGTTCCCAGATAAGAAAATAACAGTAGCGATGGGAAGAATACGTGGTTAGCGTTTTCGTTAAGGGTCTTTTTACACACTGTATAATGTTTACGCATTTTTGAACGTTACAAATGTTTCCTTCCATTAAGGCTCTTATTGACTTACCTAACATAGAAACATCTTTCTTCATTAGATTTTGTGCTTGGACTAGATGAATTCGTAGGACACCCTAAAACAAATTCAGAAAGATATTTTCTATGACTTATTGTCGTTGAGATTTCATATATCGAATGTATTGAATAGTAGGACCTTTTTAAAAATGGAATAAAGGTTCATACCTCAGGTTCGGGCATGCGCAGATCAACAGTGGGTATATCGTCGCTCAGTTTGATAGGTAGTTTGTTGGGCAATACCATCATTTTTGCCACTTGTTCTACGATGCATCGACGAAGAATATCACTGAAAATAATTACAATATAAGCTCTTTTAATCCTCCCATTTGGATTTATTAACTTGGAATTTATTGTTGTTGATACCATTGTATGTAACGTGTTATGGTGCGAATTGTTATATGTATATGTTTTGCTGTTGCTGTACCTTTTTATAAAAAATAAAAATAAAAACAAGCCGTGCGCCTGGTGGTAAGCTACACGCCTGTCCATAACAGTTGCAGTGCCACTCAGAGCTTTAAATCGCAAAGATTTGAGTGGCAATACTTCCCTGGACGAACTCTTTCACAAGGAGCTGTAATGCTACTAAACTACGACTACATCGCTTCTACATCGCGTTTTTCATCGCTGTTTAAAGTCGCTGTGTGTAACCGCTCTAAAGCTTGTATAATTATAGGTACATAAATATTTTATGCAGTGCACTCTTTGTTGTTAAACCAAAATAAAACTCATAAAGTTTGATTCAGTCATACGTCGGGTAAAATTAGGGTACGTCAATGCATTCAAGACTGCTGAGCTATTTTTTTTTTTAAATTATTTTTGTAAATAGTGTTCATGTCGCTTTAATTTTTTTTTATCAATGCACTAAGACTAAAATTTCCAATATCGTCTAACACCTTAGATCCCAAAGTGGTCCAGGGGGACCCCCAGGGGTCCACGGGATACTCGACGGGGGTCTACGTTGGCGTGACAAAAAATAATATTGATATGGAATTATGGTAGAAATGTAGCTGGAGGGGGTCCACCGGAACCAGCTAAATTTTGAAAATGGTCTATGAGAAAAAAGTCTGGGTACCTCTGGTCTAACATAATACCTGGGGCAAGCCCGTACAGTACCATAACCAGACCATCTGTTTATTTACCTTGAGGAAGAGTATTGGGTACACAAATGTACAAAGGCGTGAATGTTAGTACCTACCTGAGACCAGGCATGTCGAGCACATCCGCGGCGCCGACCAGGTTGAAGTCAATAGACGGATTGTTAAGGAAGAAGATTTGTAGCCCGCCAACGAGAGGCATCTTGGTTATCAGCGGCTTCATCACCACGCGGACCATGCCGTGGATCTAAGGAATTAAAGAGTTAAATTGAAGAATCAGTGGAATTGAATCGTGTCCACATACATATCAACTTTTCTCCCGGTGATGTAGGCACAACACAGAACTCTTTCGCTTCCTTCATTATTAACATCATCAACCCATTTATACCTCCCACTGCTGGGCACGGGTCTCCATACTGGCCTAATGCGGGTTGGGCACGTCACACGATTTCCGAGGGTTGTGAACCTTCTTTGGCTTGCAGGTTTAATGATGTTTTCCTTCACGGAAAAGCTCATGGTAAATTTCAAATTAACTTTCGCACATGAATTCCGAGTAACTCAGAAATCTCAGATTAGAACCCACGGCTTCTGTATGAAAGGCGGTAGGTCAAACTATTAAACTATCACGTTTTTTCGCTTCCTTCATCACACTATATAATTCTGTCACCCAATATTTGTTATTGTATGTGTATATATATAATGTATACAGGGAGTCCCACGGCCATTACATACACATACATACAATAATAGCGAATACCGTAGATATTGGCAGCTGCGAGTTTGATTCCTTTTTATTTTAATAAATTGTATAATTGAATTGTGTTCCTTTCATTTAAGCTACTATAATACTTAAGATGCGTTAATCCTTATAATTGACCCTTTCGATCGGCATCGTAAAAATACAGAATGTTTTTTTCACATTTTGTAGGTTCGATTCCCAGATGTGGCAAGAATTTTTTTAAGTCTCTGAATAGAATAGAATTGTTTATTTCATGTTATCAATGTCACAATATTACAATTGGAAATACAATGTCAAGGGATAACTATAATCGTCAGTAATAAAATTATAATAATAATAATGAATATAAAATAAAGTAGTATAACTACTGCTTGTCGAATAAAATAAAATTAAAATTGTTTCAAAAGAAACTCATCGACACTGTACAATTCAATATCCAATAAAAGGATTTTTAGTCGGGTACAAACATTTCATCGTTTCTAACACTTTTCAGGTCTGTGGGTAGATGTTCGTAGAATCGGGGACCTATTACCCGCGGATTTCTAGTTGCAAGTTCGGTACGGTGGGCAACGGATTTCAGTGTTCCCGCGTTTCGTAACGCTCGGCCTCCGTCCGTACGTTGCTCATAAGTAGCCAAGTTTTTACGCGCATAAACTATTATATCATAAATATATTGTGAGTACATGGTCATTATATTGTATTTCTTAAAAAGGTTTCTGCAGGTCTGACCCTTTTTTATGCCTACTATTGTTCTTAGTGCACGTTTTTGAAGAATAAATACCCTAATCGACTCAGTTGAATTACCCCACAGTGTGATGCCATAAGACATCAACGAATGAAAATATGCATAATACGTCTGCCTCAATACCACATTGGAGACAAGAGGACGCAGTTTCCTCAGTGCGTAAAGTTTTTGACATAGAGTTTGTATATGTGACTTCCAGTTCAAATTTGAGTCTAGCGTTAAACCCAAGAATTTACAGGTGTTACATAATGGAACAATGGAGGTGATAATTGGCTTTGTTATAGAATTTCTTCCTGAGAACAACATAAGGTTTGACTTCGATTCGTTAAGAATAAGTCCATTCGCAGAGAACCACTCACACAGCTGCTCATACGTGCAGGCTAATTTTTCTTCCAACTCGTTGTAGGTTTTAGCACACACTATAACGGTTGTATCGTCCGTAAATAGAACCACAAGACCCCCTGATATAAAGTATGGCAGATCATTGATGAATGCCACGAATAGTGTATTACCTAGGGCAGATCCCTGTGGGATGCCAATGGTGACGTCACCAGCCGCTGACCTAGTTGTTGTACCGTTTGTACTGACCTGAACCGTTTGCCATCTGTTTGATAAAAAAGACTTTAATAGGTTATGGGCGACTCCGTTGACGCCATACACAGCTAACTTTTGAATTAATAAATCATTTTCAATTACATCGAACGCCTTTGTTAGGTCACAAAAAATGCCTGCAGTTTTATACTTATGATCTATACTGGTAATAATAGAATCTACTATATTTTGTGCTGCAACTACGGTGCATTTACCTTTCCTATAAGCATATTGTCTATCTGATAACAAATCGTTCATTTCGAAATGATCCATAATACTTGTTGATATAATAGATTCTATTATTTTTGATATATTCGGAACTATGGTTATCGGTCTGTGGCTTTCAACATGGGTCACGTCCCCCTTCCCCTTAAACACTGGACATACACGAGTACTTTTTAAAATATCAGGATATATACCTTCTCTAAACATTTCATTTATTAAAATAACGAGTATGTCTCCAATCACTGGCCACACTGACATTAATATATTTGTAGATATATCGTATATGTCCAGCGTTTTTGACGTATGCCACATACCCCTCACTACCCCCTCCAACGAGTCACGAGTGACAGTTGGAAGGCTGTACTGAGGAACATCGCATTCACCCACGCATTTTCTTAAAAATGACATTGATTTTTCTTTATTATTGTGTAGATGTAATTTTGAAGTTGTTGTAAGAAAATAATCATTGAAGTAGTCAGGTATCATGTCTACAGGCACAATGTCTCCCTTGTGAGTCAGTCGAACGTTTTGTTGGTGATTCCTAGTTGAAACCTCATCGTTCACAATCTGCCACATTACCTTACTCGAGTTTTTAGTAGACATCATCTTATTATCATTAAATAGACGACGATCACGCAAACTCATCGATTTTATTAAATTTGAATGATGTTGGAGACATTTATTTAAAACATTATCATGTGGAAATTGGTGTTTCATTGAGCAGAAATTATTATACATTGCAATGTGGTGGTAAAGTTCTTCACTCACCCATGGAATAGTATTCCTCTTTAAAGACATTTTTTTAATAGGAAAATGAATATTAATATAATAAGTTAATATTCTTATCAATGAACTAAATTTTTCCTTAATATTAATATCAGTCACATGAATGAAACTCCAATCATAATTATAAATGTCCATATAAAATAAATTAATAGACTCCTCTGCAAAGATACGTCGATGTATAAATTTGTTTACATTTTTGTGTTGCGTAACAGGTAATACGAATAGCTGTGCGTTGTGGTCGCTTATCGGCGTATCTAAAGGAGAAACGGTTATGTAATTACAGTCATCGCTCGAAACTATCCCACAGTCCAAAAAAGTGCTACAAGTGTCACATTCGCGTGTAGGAAAATCGACAATATTTTTTGTGTTATAACAACTCAATAGGTCGTCTAGGCATCGCCTGTCCGAATTGTCGGTTAAATAATCTACGTTTATGTCGCCGACCAAAATTAATTTTTTATTTTCGTCAAATATTGTTGACAATAATTTTTCTATTGAATATATACTTACTGTTAAAAATAATATTCTCCAAGAAGCAAAATATCCTGTCTACAATATTTACAGTATCGTATCGTGTCGCATAGCAGTGGGACAGCCTGTATATATTTCTTTTGAAGTACATCATAAAATAACATTCCTACCATCAGTGCGATTCTAATAGACAGCATTGTGATTTGCCATAAACCGTATTTTTTTGGTAATTTTTATCGTACCTGAAGGTCTTTGATGCCACCACGAATTCGTTGCACAACAAAAGAAATGTCGCAATCTCCGGCGTAGCTGAAAATAAAGACACGTAATATACTGGGTGACGTAGTTTAACTAACTCTAAGGAGGAAC
Source organism: Hyposmocoma kahamanoa (assembly GCF_003589595.1). Lineage (NCBI taxonomy): Eukaryota > Metazoa > Arthropoda > Insecta > Lepidoptera > Cosmopterigidae > Hyposmocoma > Hyposmocoma kahamanoa. The sequence goes on from NW_020653945.1 coordinate 14,789,346, forward strand.
CCTCAATGTGAAGTGCTTTTTTTTATAGGGCCCTTTTTTCTATACATTTGGGTCGAGATGAACATTTTGTATGAAACAGGTGAATTTTGCTATAGTAAAGATATTGATTCCGACTATCAGTTAGTCATTACATACGTGATACTTACAACAAATCAATATCCATGATGATTTCATTTCTCGACAGGTTCTTATCGTAGACTTTGACGCCGCCGACACGAGGCGCCTGCAGCCATAGCGAATTTCAATATCAATTTTATAGTAATTTATTTCTTGATGAAACCATACTTGTACTTTTATGTTATATTGCGGTATAAACATGGTTATAAGAATTATTATGATAAATATTTAAAGAATATATTATCGTATTGTTGAATGTTAAGTTTAAGATATTTATAATAATAATCATACTTTTTATTGCATATTGCGGCATAAACACGGTTATAAGAATTATTACGATAAATATTTAAATAACATTTTATTGTATTGTTGAATTTTAAGTTTAAGACATTTATAATAATAATCATGCGTTGTATTTTTTATGTTATAATGCGATATAAGTATGGTTATAAGAATTGTTATGATAAATATTTAAACAACATTTTATTGTATTGCTGAATTTTAAGTTTAAGACATTTGTAATAATAATCATGATTTGTATTTTGTTTGTTATATTGCGGTATAAGTATGGTTATAAGAATTATTATGATAATTATTTAAATAACATTGTATTGTATTGCTGAATTTTAAGTTTAAGACATTTGTAATAATAATCATAAGAATACACAAAACCATCACACCAAAGGGAATAGTCTAAGACCCGGATAATTAGTGTGCTTGTCTGGCATCAATTCCCTGGACTCAAATCCCTGTATTACGAGTACCATCGGGGGTACTAACCAGAATAACCAGACTTAGAAAACTATGTTCCCTGGATTGGTACTGCCCGGATTAGAATCAGAAACACTATTGTCGAGTGCTCAGAGTGATAAAATCTGGGTAACACTCGAGATACTCAAGGTCAGAAAGAATTCTATAATGCTCCAATGCGCAAAATTATTCTTGACTTTAATACCTGTGTCCCTAGGTTGTGTACTCGCTTTACGGTATTCTCATTTTAATTGTTTCTTTAAACCTCAATGTTTTTTTTATTTGGTACTGTCCGTGATTCTTGTCAGCTATGCGTGCGTGCGTATGTGCGTGCGTGCGTGTGTGCGTGCGTGCGTGCGTGCGTGCTTGAGTGCGTGCGTGAGTGAGTGTGTGCGTGCGTGCGTGCGTGCGTGCGGGCTATCGGGCGGGTTTGGGCGGGCGTGCGGGCCGGCTTCTCGTGCGTGCGTGCGTGCGTGCGTGCTTGCGCACGTGCGTGTGTGCGTGCGTGCGTGCGTGCGAGCGTGCGAGCGTGCGCGTGCGTGTGTATGTGACTGAGTATGATTTTTCATTTATAATTAGTTCTGTGATTAGATAAGATCTCGACCTCATTAAATTTATTAACTGCCTCTGCGGCCGAACTGTTACCATGCCGGACTGCCACGCAGAGGTCCCAGCTTCGATTCCCGGGCAGCAAGAAATATTTGTAAGGCCTACATTTATTTATCTCGTAGTGTAATTTGTGGTTATCTACGTGTGTATCCATGGCACCTGCGACACAGGGTTTCCCTAGTGCGGGGCTATGTTGAGTGTGTGTGTTATTATTATTATTATTGTATATGTAACTTTACAACCGTTTCAGTGAACCGAAAAAGAATAAAAAATATTATAAAATAAGCTAAAGAGAACTTACAATAGTTCCAAGGATCATGCGCTCAAACTTAAAGCCCTGCAACTTGTAGTTAGCGAGACTCTCAGCCACTGCAGGTTCTATGGAGTCCTTAAGTAACGTCCGAGTGAAGTGATTTACATTTGGCCAGAGTTGTAGAAGAATCTGCAAGAAATGTAAAACGTATTTCATTTATAGTAGCAGTAATTGCTTTGGTCTACAATTAGTGTATAATTAAATTTTTTGGTAGTCTCAATAGTAGTTTTGTTACTTTAGTATTTCTCTGATTGACTGATTATTAGTAGTACTGCCACCTTACCTATTTCTGCTATGTCAACATTACTGCTTGGCGGAGGTTTTGGAGGGTAAGTGTGCTGTTGAAATTATAGGCACACGGGACTTGTCCGTGTACCATCAGGCGCATGACTTGTTCGTCCCGTCACTTGATATTATAAATAATCTCAGTACAGAGTACTAAAAAAACCGACCTCAAAAGTATGTGGAGTTACGTCTATTTGCTAAGTTTCATTGAAATATCCCCTAATTCGCCCCTTGTACAGGGCTTGATACTGGAGATAAAAGAAATGGGTTCTCACTACGACACTACTCAAAGTATATTGAGAGAAAAACGCCTTGAATTGGAGAAATAGCAAAATCAACTAAATAATTGCTAAAAGTAATTGCTCCTAAATTAAAGTTAGGCGCTGTTTATAAAAATGAATCTTCATGCGTGAACAGCCACTCTTTGAGGTGGATGATTTTTTTCAAAATGAAATGGGACCACTATGGAAATACCCCCTTTCCAACAAAAAAAGAATCATGAAACTCGGTTCACAAATATCGGAGTTATTGCGTAACATACATACAAAAAAGAAAGAAGAAAGAAAAAAAAAGAACATACAGGCGAATTCAGAACCTCCTCCTTTTTTGAAGTCGGTTAAAAAAAACTAATGAAGTTCTCTGACGTAATGAAAGAGCTAAAGTGACCGACATAGCTCGCAAAATCAGTAAGATTAAATGGCAGTGGGCCGGACCTGTCTGCAAGAGGACTAATGGCCGATGGAGCAGACTTGTTCTAGGATGACGAACACGTCAAGGCAAGCGTAGGACGCCCTGCGTTGGCGCCAAATTTGGCGGACGACCTGAGAAAGACGGCCGGCAGCGGCTGGATGCTGGCGGCACAGGACGGGGAGAGTTGGCGTGCTCTGGGGGAAGCTTATATCTAGCAGTGGATGCGTGTAAACTGATGATGATGATGAAATAGTAGTTTTGGAGAACAGTAACGAACAATACTATTAGCTAACGTTGAAAGAAAACATAATTAAGAAACCTAGACGGTACATAAACTTTGGAAAACGTGTGAAGTCCCAACTCGCATCAGGACTAGATGTGGGCGTTTAAACGAAAAGCACTTAACAAAGTTTGCTTTTTAAAATTAAGCCTTGGTCAACGTGCTTATGTTTCTAGTTCCGCCATCTACGTTTCCTAAACAAATTATTCGATCAATAATTTTATAAATAAAAATAAAAGTCGTGTTTTACAAATAAAGTGTTTATCTTAAAACCTTTAGTGGTCTACTCTTGCTTTTAGCTATCAACACAACGTTGCATGCTTTTTTTAACATAAAAGTCTATGCGCTTAACCGTTTTTCTAAACGATTTTATAAGCCTCAAACTAAAAAGCGTATAAGTGAAAAGCGTTTAAAAAAGGCATGCTTTTTTTAAACAAGCACAATGTTCTAATGTTTAAAAAAATAAGCAGTTTTTCCCATCTTTAATCAGGACAGCGTAGGGGACTACATAATAACCTAAAGGATACCTAAGCGACGGTTTACAACGGTCGTTAAGCAACGGTCCTTGGAGGACATCAGGTGATATGATTTTGAATGTTGTGTGGCATTTTTTATTAAGGAAATTGAGATTTTTGCAAAGCTAGTAAATACAAATAAAACTATCGGACTAGAAAGAAATATGTTTCTACAGTAACAGTAACTTTATGTATGTTATATTCAGTAAACATAATCTATACATCTAGGAAGAAAAGGCGCAAAAGTCAAACTACACAGTTAGCACTTTGCAGGTCAAACTAAGGCGAGTGAAAAATTTCATTATAAACGTTTTGCTTCCTTTTTAATTTTTATACCTATTCTTACGTAAAAATTTAATTTTTCGGTGAATAATATTTGTTCGACTAAACAGATGGAAAAAACTTGAAAATTAAACCTAATCATCAATAGCAAATTTTTGATAAAATTGGCTTCTATGACTGTTCTTCCACGAAGTGTCAACCAGCAAACGTGTATTAGCAAAACATCAATTTTACAGAATACCTTTAGGAATAAATACTTCAATAACTCTGCACTTGATGAATTTATTTAAAAACAAATGTGTAATCATAAGATTACGTATTTTTAAATCGTAAATTTATTTTAATTTTTTATAATTGTATTATTTCCTTCGTGCGTAATTTATGTTCATGTTTTCCTTAAAAAAACATGTATCGATTTATATGCAAACAGGTTATTTATCTATTTTTGCGTGAAAGTAATTTAGGAGGTTTGTTTATAATAGAACATTGCACCTTGATAAAAAAAATGTGTAATTAAAAACTATTGCACGTTTATTCGGTGGGTAGGGGGAATATCAATATCTATATGCCGTAACCTAATGAGCAATATGTTACCGTAAATCCGAGTTGGAGTAGTAAGTAATCATTTGTCGCGCGGAGGATATGACGGGTGAATATGGTATTAAATTGAAAATAGATTGAAAAATAATGACCTAGAAAAACTTATTACAGCCAATAGTAATAAAGTTTATTTTCAAATCAAAATCTGATCTCGATACTGATAAGGGGTAACAAAGTAAATAAATAGTCACTGGTACGGAAAAATCACATTCATTATAATAATGAGGATTATTTTTGTAACTGCTTAGCGCTGACTAACAATTCGGGATAGGTACTATCGACCAACGTTCGCAGTTACCTTGAAGTCGAGTAAGACTGTAAATTAAACCGAATAAGATTATTTATTACTGTATCAAATCATATTACTAATACTATACTATTACTAATGGTCTCAGAGACGAATGCTATATACTACTGCTAGGAACTGTGTGTAATTTCTAAGGAGAGAGGTGTTACTACAATCACAGGTTTCTTAACCTATTTTTAGTAATGAACCTCTCTCAAAATTTCAAATCACATTCGTTATATAATGAGGATTATTTTTGTAACTGCTTAGCGCTGACTAACAATTCGGGATAGGTACTATCGACCTACGTTCGCAGTTACGTTGAAGTCGAGTAAGACTGTGAATTAAACCGAATAAGATTATTTATTCCTGTATCAAATCATATTACTAATACTATACTATTACTAATGGTCTCAGAGACTAATGCTATATACTAGGAACTGTGTGTAATTTCTAAGGAGAGAGGTGTTACTACAATCACGGGTTTCTTAACCTTTTTCTAGTCATGAACCTCTCTCAAAATTTCAAGAGCTCACGGACCGTTTCCGAAAAAATTAAGAAAAGAAAGGCTCGCAATTGCATTGACGCGCGTCTCGTTCGCTCCAATAATAGACGGCCGACAAAGGGCGCGAAAATCAAAAAGGCGACAGCACAGTACTGATTTACTCACATTTTTTTTAAATTAAATCGACTTGCTCTTGACCAATACCTAGCTCTGGAGCAAAGATAGGATCTACGATTAAAGATACTTGGGTTGTACGAGCTCGGAATTCCATTCTAGGGCTGTGCGCATAATAAAAGATGATGCAAAGCGCTTAGTACGCCTGAAGGGAATATCGACCAAGTAAGGACGATAAGGATAATGATAAGATTATGATGAAGGATGACATATTGTATACCAATTTTTATAATGCATTTATGTTAGGTAGGCTCGCCATGGGCTCTCAGCGTCCTTTACATGGATCCCTTAGGTCTATGGAACATAGCATAGCCCATAAATCTAATTAGGCTGCTACTAAACGAACTGCATGCGCGAAGTCCGTATAATACAACTCCAAAAAGCAGACGAAACCGACTGAGACTACGTATAATACAACTCCAAAAAGCAGATGAAACCGACGAGTCGAGATTTACTGCAGTCAGTTATCGCCGCGCGCCTTGCTCTGGAGCTCAGTGTAAAAGTTGACGTTGAGATGGAAGCACGAGCGCTACTATTGTTACGCCGCGGGCATAATCAAAGCCAAAGACGAAAGCATGCAGCGTGGATAGCTCCACTACTGTTATGTTGCTATAGAGAAAGTGATTTTTACGTACTGTACCCGAAATGCAGACAATATGAAAACAAAGTTTACAACTACTTTATAATCTCGACTGCCATTTTTAATAAATTAAACGATATATTGAAAGCAAAAAAATGATAATACAGGCTAAAAAATAATAATATATCCTCGTAAGAACGTCAATTACTACTTTTGGTTCTCGGACCATTGTCGCTTGAAGTTGAAGTCTCAACTGCATGCAGTTGAGTTGCGACTGCATTCAGTTAATGCATGAAGTCATTATCAACTTCATGCAGTCGAGGTCTCGGCTGTATGAAGTTGATTACATCACGCATTATCTGCAAACAAGCAGTCAATCTGTTAGCAGCCTTAGATGGAAATAGGATCGACGTCTTACAGAAGAGAATCCATTACTGTAGACCCTCAAATATATTCTAATCCGACTTATGTAGATAACAGAAAACCACTGACTAATAATAGTAGATTTTTTGTTTAAAGGATTCAATCAATAGCTCTGTCTCAAACAAAAATGTTAAGCGGTTTGCGGAGTTTCTAAATAGAAAATCACTAAACCACGGTTGGACTCGTATAGCTTAACCGTCGCTTAAACAACATAGGAAGACGTCCTTGTATTTTGGTACGATATTCAAGGGAGTGCACATAGTAAAGGTTATTTGTATTGATGGGAAGGATCAGTAAGTAAAGACATCGCGAAATTAATAAAATGTCACCCTGTATAAAAGTAGGCTTTTATGAAAATATAACTTACTCTGTTTAACCACTCTGCACGCTCAACGTCTGGGAAAAATACCTGTAAAGTATGTGTATAATTAACTATACGAGAGATAACATTTATACGACTTGGATTCAAAAATCATTCAGACTTGCTATGTAATAAAAATTAATCCAATTTAATTTTGAATCCAGAATCGAATCGAAAATACTTGTGGTGTACTCATGACAATTAAAAATAATATAAGCAAAAAGATAATTTATTTTCAACAACTTTGACTGATTTTTGAAGAACAAAGCCCATTCCTTCTTCTTTCTAATTTTTTTTTATATAATAGGTGTTGCATATATAAAAACAAAACAACAAGCTCACCCAAGCAGGCAAATCATCTAATCTGGCCAACACTACATCCTTCTCAGAAGTTTGAGCTGCGGCCTTAGCCAAACTGCGTCGATATTCGCTCTCTCTGCGCCACCGGTCTCTTAGCAAAGACAGAACCACGGGGCCGATCAGCCAAGCAACGCTCCATTGCATGTAGCCCACCAGGTACACGGCACCGACTATTGACACCTGTTTGTGAAATAAACACATGGCGCACATTAGATTTCTTGGCTTTTATATACAGGTCATTACAACGCTTATAAGTACTTATAAAAGAGTGAATCTAGGAAAGTAATACCACCTTAATATCTATTTCTGCTGTCAAGCAATAACGTAAGCATTACTGCGTTCCGGTTTTCTTTATGTAACCAAGTTAGGCACCAGTAATTTTTTTTCCTCGTACATTACCGGTTCGCAATATTGGATCATTTGTAAAGGGAACAAAGATTACTCGTACACATCGAGTATAATTATAACGTTATATACTCGATACTCGTACATAACTATAATAGATTATGTAGCAGTCCTTTTTTCCTCAAACATGGTAATGTTTGGGGAAAAAAGACCAATATGGCGGACCTATAGGTCCGCCATATTGGTTTTGTAAGGGGACACAGAATGGAACAAACATTCCTGTTTACAATATCTGGTTTCGTAGCAGGAATAATTTTAGTTCTCCCAGTGCTGGTAATGTGACTTTGACTATGACGGGCGCAGTGGCAGTGTCAGATCTTTGGGATTTAAAGCTCTGGGTGGCACTGCAATTGTTATGGGTTACCATGACTTGCTCGTCCCGTTACTTAACATAAACAAAAACTTATTTAGGACTTGTAGTGTCGTTTTGAGGCGAAATAAAATATTTTCTTTATTCTTCATTCGTTTCAAATGTATGGAAGACGGAACGTTGGCGGCTATGGGTCTTCAAAATAAATTTTGCGTGCAAAAAAATTAATAGGGCTCAAAGCAAATACGTACTTTAAAATACAGGCCGACATAAAAAGGTTTCTCGGACTCTAGCAAGATATACTCGCTCTTTTACATAAACATAATGTCCTAAATGGAAACCGGACGTAATAGTGCGTACAATATAACAGTTACCTAGTTCCGCTACATTAGTGATACGCGATGTTAACCGGTAGCAGTTATAAATTCAAATTTATTGACTATCAGTTAGTATAATAAAAACGTACCCTCCAGAAATAGCAGAGCAAAAACAATATGAAGTAAATATACTCCATAAAAACTTCCAAACTATATTTTCTTACACTACGATCCATGTCAACAACCGTTCGATAAATAAACTATAAAACACTGAATTATTGCAGGTGTTAGATGATAATCTGTTTTATATCAATAAAATCAAGAGAAATTATCACTTTGAACGGTTACTGGCAAACAACAAAACAATAATCAAAATTGAACTATTCAGTGTATAATAATAAAATAGGTAGTATAAAAGTTTAGATATCTGCTGCCTGATAGAATCAGGTCGAAAAGGATTTAAAATGTATTATTTTTCTATTAGAGATATACATATATAATCCAACAGTAACATTTATTAGTAACAAAACAAATAACACATGTTCTTAAAATGTTCTACTTTTAAGAAATTGAGAAAGAAGTTGAGTGGGTTACACGCTGGTTTTCATGGTGTCGCCATCTCTGAGTTCCCGGGTTCTATCCCCGGCCGGCTCAAAGTAGAAAAACAACTTCGTAATATTGTCTTGGGTCTGGATGTTTGTGGTACCGTCGTTATATCCGATTTCCATAACACCAGTGCTTTTCTTACTTATTTTGGGATAGAGTAACGTGTGAGATGTTGTCTAATATTTATATATTATAAAACCATATTAATGTCATTTCGTCACGAGTGTGGGTGAGTGTGAATTTAAACATCAGTTTACTGAAGGTACTTCACGTCTAAATCTAGATTTAAATAGAAAGAACTAATCACCTAACTTATGTCTTCTCATCTGTACTATAATTTGTGGAAGTGTTAATGTTATGATGAAAATGAAAAGGTATACCTACAGATATACAGACTTCAGACTGAAAAACAACAGTTGTAATAACAAGACTGACATAACGCTACAATCCTGATTGTGGGAGTAGATGATATGATAGCGGTTACCGAAATAGTGTATCATAACTTTATATCAAATAGTATACTTCCCTTTCGGTGCAATATTCAGTTACAAAGTGGAATCATTTTAACTCTTATTATTTGATTTCATTACCATAATATTATAGAGTTGTAGGCAGGTCCTATTCTCGTAAACTAAGCATCATTAACGGAAATTTTGCTCAGTTGTGTCCGGTAGCTAAATTTAATACTTGAGCCACTAGGCCACTGACGATTTAACGGACAAGCTGGACATAGAGGGGGCGCAGGTTGCTGGCTACCCGCTATAATACGCTGGCTCGAAGTTTTGCAAGGTGTACAAAAGTAATTAATAAAAAAAATAAAAAAACTATTACGCAATTTTGAAACTGGTATACTCAACGTCATTTCCATAAGTTCTCGTAGAAATTTTGAATTTGTAAAACTGGGGAAGACTTTCTTCGTTGATAAATAACATTAATTTTGTATTCTAGCTCTTTAAGAATAAAAATGCATGGTGGCTCGAATTGTGTCCGGGAGTGTATATCATTTGGGAGTCCCATACTCATCGATGCGGAACCGTGGCTTAGGCCAGTCTGAAAAAGTTTTATTTAAAAAAAAGGTGATTTGTCCATGCGAAAAGAGCGAATAAGACGTGCGTTTCGCTTGTGTCGAGTCGCCCATCGTCGACAACGTCTTCTTCGTTCTTATGGTATGGACATAAAGCTTTTTCTCACTGGCTACGGGTTCCGCGTCGATTAATATAGTGACTTCCTAAGAGAGCTCAACGGTCATGTTTACGCCTGTAAGGATAGCTCACGTGACGTCATTTAACAGGCTAACTGACAGTTTGGGGAAGATTTATCTTTTGTCTTTGCGCTCATGTTAAGCCTGCTGACTCGTATACTTGATTCGAATTGTAGATTAACTTTATCACAGATACTTGGTACTTGGTGCAACGGGCTGGTGTCCGCAACTCGACGACAAAGCGCCTATTTTATCACAGATATTTTGACAAGAAAATAGCAAATGTTCCTTTAGCTCCATGTCACTTTAAATGAGTATTCTAAGTTCAAACATTCGCTACAGTAAAAAAAACTATTGTTAAGTTCTTATCAAATATGACCTTGATATGAATACGTAAATTTCACGCCAAACAATATATATTAATATTATATATTAATATAATATTGCGGCGGCGGTTGTAAGTATGTTGTGAACGTAGCGTGTGTCATTTGTTAGGTTTAACATTTAAGATAAGCATAATGTAGACGACAATTCTTATTATGAGTGTGGCTAATCGCTTACTAAACCAACATGTTTACTAACCATTTCAAGAACTTTAGTCACTGTGTAAAGTACCTTAATTAATCTACGTATTGCGCTTTATAGCTAAGTCGTGAAAAAGTTAAGATTAGCTTTAAAAATAAAATGTTGATCAACATTTATGTTTTATTTTGTCGTACAGTATGTGTTTAAAGACAAAATGCTGTTTATACAGTTACCTAGTAACAAAAACTAGGTATTAATCTATGCATAGTGTAGTCTTCATAACATAATCTTGTCGTTTAGATTCTACACGACTTTAATAGATAAACTTATTCATAATACACAATCAATATCTGATACGATATAATATTATGTAGCAGTCGTCATTTATAGTTATAGAAGTCGACGTTACAGTTATAATAATAATATGCTAGACACTATACAGGGTGAACTTATGATTTTTTTTGAGTATCAATTATTATACACATAAATTATCGTTATTGACAACCTACAACTTCAATTAAAATAATTTTAAGCAGTACGCACTTGTGTTTTAAGATTATTTTGAAACAACTTAATGACTCCCATGTTATGGATAGGCAGGTCGCTACCCACCAGTCGCCCGATTTCACAGTCACATTCCGATACATTATAAAGCATACATTTTTGTCATTACAGGGATCGGAATAGGTAGAGGTTTTTACCTATACTTCGAGGAATATACACAGAAAACGGACACTGCCTTACCACAGATTTTTTAGGTCCCAGGACCTTTCCGTGATTGGGGACATCACGTAAGAACATTAAAAATTGACGTAATTGGGACAGGCTGGTACACTACAGCCTTGGCCAAAAGTATTAGGCACCCCTTAAATTTGCAAAATACAAATTTACTAATTTAACCATTCATTAATGCTTATCTTAGATGGTATGCTGGGGTTGTATTTCTTTACCTGGCATAGTAGGCGGCATATTTTTAAGGTCATAAAACACCTGGTGATCGAAAACAAAGGACTTGTGCTTCTTGCGGTCTTATCACTAAATATTTTGTCACTTGTGATCGGGACTCTAAAGCGTCAACAAGTTTTTATTATTGGTTTAAAAATTAAATTGAGGTCTGATTGGTTTTTAAATGCCGAAGAACAGTGAAATTAGTTTGGAAAATCGAGTGAAAATACAAATTTTACATGAACAAGGAAAGTCGCAAAAAGAAATTGCCAAGTTAGTGAAATGTTCACGTTGCGCCGTGCAATCTGCTATTAAACGGTTTGCTCAGACTGGCACTCACGCTAATAAACAAAGAACAGGCAGAAAAAGGGTAACAACAAAACGCGAGGATAGAAAATTAATACGCGAATCGATGAAAGATCGGAAGAAAACTTCATCAGAGCTTGCTGCTGCCTTGTCCGAAGAGACTGGAAAAGCAATTAGTGCTCGCACAGCAAGGAGAAGACTTGGGGAAGCTGGTCTAAAAGGATGCAAAGCCAGGAAGAAGCCTTGGCTCTCAGAAGCCAACAAAAGGAAACGTTTAGAGTGGGCTCTACGGCACCAACATTTTACGGAGGAAGATTGGTCTAATGTTGTGTGGTCTGACGAATCTAATTTTGAGGTAAGTTTATTTTACTGGGTTCTTTACCAATAAGTATGATCACTTATTTATTTTACTTAAATGGAAAAAGTTATGGCCTTTCAAAAAAAAATAACTTTTTCGTTTCTTCTCTAGGTGTTTGGAACACCAGGTGTGACATTCGTCAGACGTCGTGTGGGTGAAGAATACCATCCAGATTGCGTCGTACCAACTGTCAAGCACGGAGGAGGCAGCATAATGATCTGGGACTGTATGGCTGCTGATGGGGTTGGCGAAATGTTTGTCTGCGAAGGCCGTATGAACAGCGAAAAGTACGTAGAAGTACTTGAATCTGCGCTTATGCCTTCGCTAACAAGCATTTTTGGCGGCACTAACTTAGATGGAGTCATATTCCAACAAGACAATGCGCCTTGTCATAAGTCAGCGACTACGATGCGTTGGTTTAGGGACAACAACATTGAGTTGTTGGATTGGCCGGCCCAGTCCCCAGATCTGAATCCTATCGAGCATCTCTGGGGCATTTTAAAGCGTAGGATTAAAGAGCATATTGGCATTACTTCTAAAACGGCCCTAAAAATGCTTTGATAAATGAATGGCAAGCTATTACGAGAGAGGATTGCTCTAAGCTTGTGCGCAGCATGCCAGACCGAATAAGCGCTGTGATTAAATCTAAGGGTGGACCTACTAGATTTTAAGGTATTTGTATTTGTTTTTATGTGTTTTAATTATAATAAATAAATCAAGAAACAGGAAGTTGTTTTTTTCCATTTTTTAAAGTAAGTTTTAGGGTGCCTAATACTTTTGGCCAAGGCTGTATATTTATCTTAACTATGCGACGCACAGTGGGTCGGATTTGCGATATTACGGACATTGGATTATTTTTCACAATACCTCTCTAAAAAATGTCAATCGAGAGATCCTATTGTCCTAATTAAATATTGTCATATCACATTTTGCCATAAATATAATAGTTTAGTAGGAAAAATAAAATGTGTATTTTTTGTAAGGGACCATACCTTTAGTGTCCCATCGTTACAAGTCGAACCTGTCTTGGAATCACTACAGACGTATTATTAGCTACCTATCTTCTATAGATTTGCATACTAAACGCGCGCCCAACCCTACATGTTCACTAATATACGCGTTACAAAATGAGCAAAAATTGCTCGTAAATACGATTATTGGTTGAATACATTAATTAGCAATGATCGGCATAGGTAGCGTTTTTTCGAGGAACATAGACATAAAAAGGGAGACTGCCTTGCAAGAATATTTTTTAGGTCCTGGATTTTTTCGAGTCGGGAAATCGGGAAGTTATTTGGGATAGGTCGGTTAGAGCATATTTATCTTAACTTTGCGACGAGTTGTTGCAATACCCGTTTTTCGGAATATATAGGAAAATTTAAAAAAATAAGTTTTTTCATTCATTTTCGTATAAAAGCATATATTTTACAAAAAAATATCTCCCGCCAAACTGGAAACAGCTACTTAATACATTTAATTAGAGTTAATACGATTTGTATTACTAACATTCTGTTGATTTATGGACATTATGGCGTGTTGCGGTATCTAAAACTAGGGAGAAGCTGAGAGTGTCCGTTCTCTTTATTCTCTGCTTTTGTGTAACAAAGAAGTGTCTTTATTGTCGTATAACAATAGGAATCGTCGTTATCTGAAGTAATAACAAAACATTAGTATGTATTCGAAACACAAGTTTTAATTTACCTACTGAAACAAATAAACAAGAAAAACAAACCAATTTAGTTTTATTTTCCTGTATGTGAAGCAAAAGACTTTAATTTAAAACAGTTCTAGTTCGGAACCCTAAAAACTATAATAAGATTTTTCGATACAATAACTTGTTATCAATGTATTCAAAGTCCAATAAATAATTCGTGATTTCTAAAATTCCGGGATGTAAATATTGTGATTATCATTACGGTATTTCAGAGTGCGGTATTATTCACTCTACCTGTAATCAAATGAAATAAACAGAAATTGTCTGATTATGACATGAAAATCGAGTCAGAAAGTTAAAACGTATACCATATAGAACACGAAGAGTCATTGCGATAGTTTTAGGATTCTGCAGGAATGTCCATAAATCAACAGAATGTTAGTAATACAAATGTTAGTAATCTTATTAACTCCAATTAAATGTATTAAGTAGCTGTTTCCAGTTTGGCGGGAGATAGTCTTTTGTAAAATGTATGCTTTTAGAAAAAAAATTATGAAAAAGAAAAGATTTTTTTTAATTTCCCTAAATATTCCGAAAACTTGGTATTGCAACAACTCGTCGCAAAGTTAAGATAAATATACTCTAAACGACCTATCCCAAATAATTCCCGGTTTCCCGAATCTCGAAAAAATCCAGGACCTACAAAATATTCTCGTAAGGCAGTCTCCATTATCTGTCTATGTTCATCGAAAAAACCCTACCTATACAGATCATTGCTAATTAATGTATTTAAGCAATAATCGTATTTATGAGCAATTTTTGCACATTTTGTGACGCGTATAATTAATGAAAATGTAGGTTTGGGCGCGCGTTTAATATGCAAATCTATAGAAGATAGGTCTAATAATACGTTTGTAGTGATTCCAAGATAGGATCGACTAAGACTTTGTAACGGGGCACTAAAGGTATGGTCCCATTCAAAAAGTACACATTTTATTTTTTTCCTACTAAATTATTACATTTATGGCAAAATGTGATACGACAATATTTAATTAGGACAATAGGATCTTTCGATTGTGGACCAATAATCGTATTTACGAGCAATTTTTGCTCATTTTGTAACGCGTATATTAGTGAACATGTAGGGTTGGGCGCGCGTTTAGTATGCAAATCTATAGAAGATAGGTAGCTAATAATACGTCTGTAGTGATTCCAAGACAGGTTCGACTTGTAACGATGGGACACTAAAGGTATGGTCCCTTACAAAAAATACACATTTTATTTTTTCCTACTAAACTATTACATTTATGGCAAAATGTGATATGACAATATTTAATTAGGACAATAGGATCTCTCGATTGGCACTTTTTTTAGAGAGGTATTGTGAAAAAAATCCAATGTCCGCAATATCGCAGATGCGACCCACTGTGTGTCGCAAAGTTAAGATTAATATAGTGTACTTGCATGTCCCCAATTATGTCAATTTTTAATGTTCTTAAGTGATTTCCCCAATCCCGAAAAGGTCCTGGGACCTAAAAAATATTGTGGTAAGGCAGTATCCATTTTCTGTCTATGTTCCTCAAAGTTTATGTAAAAAAACTCTACCTATTCGGATCCCTGACATTAAACATATTATACCACAATGTTGAGATTAGATAAAATGTTTAAAGAAAAATGTCTCAACATAATACAGTTCTAAAGTCCTCATAAATTGTCATAATTTAAAAAATTTTGTTTACAAAAAATAAGTCCCAAACATTACCATAACCTATTAAATGAATGAAGGTTTGAAGGCCAAAATAGTTGAGTCAGAGAGCAATCAAGGTTGCCAATGATGTCATCTTTCTTACATTTACAGCATTGCTCAGAAAGTGAATGTTAATGTATGATGCATTTGCAGATTATATATATGGAAGATGGATGTTCAAATTTTTTTTTCCTATTTTTCTAACCTATATAATGATTTAAATAGTGTACATTTACTTCAATATGGTAGGAGGTTGTATACATGTCATTCATATAAAAACTATGACTTGAGGGATTCAATAATGGGAAGAAACCTAAAAATATCATTGCAAGATTTATAACTTACCTTTTTAAAAAACCTGTAGATCATAGACAGGACACTAGCATTGTCATCACTCCTCACTGGTAGTGCCAGCTTGCTGCCCTCTGCCATTTTTTCACCACTGGCCTACAGAGCATCCCATAATGTAAAGAAATTGGGCATAGCACACTTTGTCAATTTATTTGTTGTTAAGGAAATTATATACTTACTAATTGTAAATGGCCTTACTAAAGTTTTTTAATGTGTACTTTTATATTTATATATATAAAATATGTATTAATATATATTATATTAATGTGTAATAGGCTGCTAATTTGCTTTAATAAATAAAAATAAATACAAAGTTTGTCATTTACTCATTAATAGCTTATTAATGCACACATATTTATGATTGCGGTTTTAACCAGATACAAATATATTACATACTACTTTAAAGCAAAGATATAAATTCTAGTTTTTGCTACATGTCTTTAATATGAGTAACATTTTATAACATAAAATCAAGAACTGAGATAATGTCTTAACATTCTATCAATATACTTGAAACAATGATAAAAGCAATAATGCTGGTAATTAAAATAAACAAAATTAATGATCAGTCAAACAGGAAATCAAGATGTTGGTTATCTCACAGTAACAAAACGAAAAACAAAAATTTTAATAATAATATGGTTAATAACAACCCATTGTCATTGAAAATTCTAAACCAACGTTGAATCAGTGTTAATAATAGAATCGCAAAAAATGAATCCAAAGAAAGCACAACGTAAGTATACAAACAAGCAAAGCTAGACCGTGTGAGTAAACGTACCATGGTGCACGACACAGTGTACTGTAGCGGGTGAATAACTGACAAAAACTAAACACTACTATACGGTGTTAAAATAACCGATTACCGAATGCTAATTTATTTTCCTGGTTGCCGACTGCTGGTCAAATGACGAACTTTTGCTGATCGCACTATATAAATATGTTTATTAACATTGCTGACTGCTGTGAAAGAATAGGTTACTTTGCCACGTTGACTAGAAGGTTAAACTTATAAATTGAAGTTATTAGTTTTTTAATGGTGTATTACATCGTAAATTAGCACTCTGCTACCATTCCCCAATAAACAAACTGACACTGACAGCACAGCTGACACTGACATTGACAATTTGACAAATAAAATAGGTTTAGAAATTGTAATCAACATAAATAAAGAACGATTATTATAAATGGTAAACTTTTATTTAATACGAATAAGTTTACCATTTTCTGATGGATCTAAATTAAATCAATGATCCTATATTTATACGTAAAAAATAACCTAATGAAAAACAATGATAAATGGCAACAAATATATCTAATCCCAAAAAAAGGAATTATAGAATAAATAAGCTATAAAAAACAGCGAAGTAGTTTTTTTATGCAAAGGTTGGCACAGTGGTCTAAAATCAGAGAGAAAAAGTATTCATGATTAGCATTTCATTTATTCAAAAAGTTTAGGCCTGTACTATACTGCCCTCAGAATGAAAAAGGCACAACTGCTGTATAAAGTGAGCATAGTTGTGCCTTTTCGTTACGAGGGCAGTGTAATAATCTAATAAAATGTTGCATGACTTAGGCCCTGTGCAAGGAGGGTCAGAACACACAGGCTGATGTGTTGAGCACAGACTACTTAGGGTCGTATTCCAGAAGTCTACTCAATGTTCAAGTCAGGACTTGAGTATGCTTTCAAGCACTACTATGGTTGTATTCTAGAACTCTACTCAAATCAGGACTTGAGTATGATTCAAAGCACTAGAAATCATACTCAAGTACTTGCCATTAGGGTCGTATTTCCAGTGCTTAAAATCATACTCAAGTCTGCTCAAATCCTGACTTGAGCATTGAGTAGAGTTCTGGAATACGACCCCTAGAAATCATACTCAAGTCCTGAATTGAGCATTGAGTACAGTTCTGGAATACGACCTGTAGTGAAAACGCTATAACTTTTTTTACAATACTAAATGTGATATTATCAGAATTATAAAAAAAAACTTGAGTAAACTTATATTTCATCGCCGAGTATATAGTCCGGGATTATGGAGGTGAATTTAACGCACACACTCCATATAGTCCCGCACCGTGCCATGGACACACACAGACAACCTCAAATTACACACAAACTTACGAGAGAAATAAATGTAGGCTATACAAATATTTCTCCTGGCCCGGGAACCGAACCTGGGACCTCTGCGTGGCAGTCCGGCATGATAACCATTCGGCCACAGTAGCTAAAAAGCGTTTGGAATCATAAAATAGGTATGTTCTCAATTCAGTTTTAAATTACAAGTAACATTTTCCATTTCGACATTAACAAATACACAGCGCTAATAAGTACGCCGCAATAACTGCTTGGAGTCAATGTCGACCGCATGACTTCTGTTTTGCTTTACATATCGACGTCACGCATGCAATCTATCTAGTCGCAGCATAATCGCAATTGATTTTACTCTCCATCCACAGACATATATCTAGATATCCTTTTCCGTCTCTACCCGTTTACTGCACCAGGGCGTTAGTAATCATTTTCTAATCGTATACATTCTCCATCTACGGTTTCCAATACATGTTCCTTGGATTCCTGTTTTTCGAAAATTATATAGCAATGTCAAAATGATTTAAATTTCTTTGATGTATTCTAATCATATTGGTGGCAAGTCAAGTCTAAAAAAGTCGAGTATTAAATTTTGTAGGATCAAAATTATTTGTCTAAGTATAGTTTGAAAATATGAGTCTCAATAGAATAATTCCCGAAGTGAGAAAATCTAAAAAGTCAAAAAAAGTATTATCACTTTCACCTTCACACATATCGAGAAAGGCCTGTAGTCAGGTGTCAAATGGCAGGGGCAGCTCCGATCAAAAAATTACATTCAACAGCTCTCATAATCATCTGAAAAAGAATTTTTTGTTAAGAAATAAGTCAGCTTGCGGTGGCAACTATGAATACAGCATATCGTACGGCAAACAAAAACCTGTAAAAAAGAATCTCTCAGTGACAAAATATTCTACCGGCATAGGCGACATTGGTAGTTCTTATAACACACCAATCTCCGCTGACGAAGACCTTCCTGTATGGCACAGGATGACAGAGATAGCTTTTGAGAGCTTTTTACATCAAATTGATTGGATACTTTCAAAGCTACAAATAAAAGAATATACAATGTATAATTTCACCAATTCAATACCTAAGTATCAAGATATCTGTCAGAAATTGCGCATAGAAATTTTATTAGCAATAGATAAATTAAATCTGCTAACGATTCCAAACTTGAAATATACCAAAGAAGAAGGAGAACTATTGCACAACTTAAATAACTTAAAAAGCCAGTTAACTGACCTAAGAAAGCAATACCACAGCCTCATTAAGAACTTTGGCTCGAAAGTAAACAAGAGATCGTTTCGTTAGTCATTATTACATGGTGAAAAAGGTATAAAAAGTAAAAGAACGAAAACCGCAAGATTTTCATTTATTTTACATTATATTTCACGTGTAAATTAAAATGAAAAACTAAGGAAAAAGAAATATTTGTAACAGTAAGTGTCCACATTTTAAAACTTATTTATTCTAGCGACTACTACATTAATATCTGAGAAACTTGGAATGAATTATATCTATATTTTTTTTAAATAGTTGTTTTTTCTGGATTTTAGAAAACATATGATATGAAATAACAAATATTTCTACAGGGCTTATTCTCAAACTAAAAGGTTTATTACAACAGTTTATCTTATTTATACAACAAAGTGGAGCACTCGAAAAAAAAAACAAATATCAACAAATAATCCAGTAAATGGAATGTCGAGGGAGGTTTAATCTAAGGGAGTTCAAATCAATATCAGAATTTTTATACAATCTCTTGTTATCTATACCTATGTAAGTAGTTATTGTAAATGTTACTATCAGTACTAAAATATCATGGGATACATTCTCGACGATTTCATAGAAACAATGTAAACACAAATTCAAAAGAATCTGGTATATAAAATTACATTGCCTAGTAACATAAGTTAATGGAACTATTATAGACCTGCTGGCACGTATGTTTTTTTTTGGTCAATAACCACGTTCAAATTGACAAATTGCGTAATAAATTATTGTGAAGCTCATTTTTTATATACAAAATTAACGTATTTTACGTAAATATTGTTGAGTGATTTGAAGATAGATAGAAAAATATCTGTTTTGGTATTTGTAATACCATTTCCTTAAACCGTCTTACTTTGATTAGTATTATGATGTCGTGATAACCAATACGTAAATAAAAAATATATCCAATAAATGCTGTAAACATACAAAAATTCGTCACTTAAAAATTATAATTTGATTTTAAACATTTGACTAGCTGTTCCGAGTCTAGACAAGTTACTGTAAGGCACATTGTTTAATTTTGATTTTTGACTTCAAACTTTGTTTTACATTTAATAAAAAAGATCCTCAAAAATCTTGTACAAATATTAAAATACACTGGTAACATAAAAATATCAACATTGAATGCATTTTAAACAGCCTTCATAAATCAAAACTTAAAAAATAAGGCTCTGTATGTCCGAATCTCATATGAATGTACTTATGTGTAAAGTCAACATAAGTTATCGCGTTACGTTAATGATTTTATTTATAAATTTTAAGCAGTTAGATGTTTGATTCTTTCTAGTAAACCGTCGCAAGTCTTCTTGGCGTCTCCGAGCAACATGGCAGTGTTCGGATTGTAGAAAATCGGGTTGTCTACTGCGGCGTAGCCTACGCCCATGGATCTCTTCATTACTACAACCTGTTAAAAATGTTTCTTTTTAACTTATGTCTTATGTTTTGAATAGCACATATTGAACTGTTTTAGGTGAAAAGGTCAACAACGCCAATTTGGAACTCGTACTATTCTGTAACCGTTTCAAATTTTTGATCTAGTCAAGCCTAAACATTTAAAACATCGGTAATAAGGAAACGAAAGTATTTTTTCGGATCTAAATAGCGTATATTTGTTTTTTCAAACAAATAAATCTGGCCCTTTACAGGTCCCATGGACCGGCTGACTGGCCACGGGACCAGTAAAGGATCCGAAACGTTTATTTGTTTGGAAAAATAATTATACTCGATTTAGATGATTTAGATCTGAAAATATTGTTTTATTTCCTAATCGCGAAAACCTAAGAACTCGAGCTGGGTTTTCGAGTTTTGTTGACAGCGAAAAGTTACCTGGTTGGCTTTCCACACTTTAAGTACAGGCATTCCAGCAATCGGAGAATCGGGATCGTCCTCGGCTGCACTGTTTACGGTGTCGTTGGCACCTGTACAAAGATTAAACGGTTAATAGAATATAATATATTGGCGAGTAAGATATGGTTTGGTTCAGCCTTTATCTACATTTGGAAATTTGACATAGAATACTGGTAGTTGTTATAAAAAAAAATCCAGTAAATTAATGGCACGCTCACGATAGCGTTACACTAATACTTTTAACTTCTCAAAATTTTATGCATCCATAAAAACACTAATTGAATATTCATAAAGTATTACAGAATCTAATCTTGATTTTTTGTTATTGTGACGACCTCGGTAGCGCTACAATTTGTACTCTGGACCCTGGATCTGGGTGTTTTGTGTATAGCCCCAGAGTAAATGCCGTTGCTTCGATAGTTACAGGGAATATCCCAGTAGAGACTAGGTAGTTGGTGTGATTGTGTGGCACACTATTAGTATTTATTGCAACAGCGCACTTCAAAAACAATTTCAAGAAGTTCTTACCAATAACTAGCACGAGGTCAGTATCGGGGAACTCATCGTTGATTTCCTCCATTTCAAACACGTCGTCATAAGGTACTCCAGCTTCAGCGAGGAGTACATTCAGCTGCCCAGGCATACGACCTTTAATTAGGCAATATTACCTATAACAATGCAGTTTCAAGATTCGTCCTTGAACGCGTATGTTTACAATTGAAGAATGTTACAAATCGTCAGTTGAGAGAGCTTCAGCCACGGTTTGGCGAGGTCGCTGATTCGAGTCGAGCCAGATCAATACTTTTTTTTGTATTCGATCTTTGTATAATAACTACAACAAACTAGTGGAATAATTTCACAAAAATAATTTAATATCATGGTAGTTAAATCCTTTCGGCAGTTTAGGACCACAATGAGAAATGACCACAATTAAAAAGGACAAATATCATTCATCTTATCTTCTATCTTAATTACATATAATCGTTAGAAATGTATTCCTTCAAATTTGTAGTAAAATACTTTGACTAGACAATGATTGATTGTTAGATCGATAATCTACTTCAATCCGGCAAGGGCTGCTTGTACCGACAAAATGCAAGAAAAAACAGTTACTCACCGGCTACAGGATGGATCGCAAAGCGCACCTTCTTACCAGATTGCTTCAGTAAGTTTACCAACTCAGCAATCGGATATTGAGCCTTAGCCACACAAAGGCCATAACCTGTAAATAATTATAAATTATTGTCATTCGCTCTGAGGAGGCGAAGTTCTCTTCTTAGTTGTATTCTTTACTACAGAAGGTCGTGTCCCAGAAAAGTTCAAGAAACTTTATCAACGATTTACTTTCATCTACTCTCAGGGCAGTTGTTAGGAGTCCAGTGAGGGCGGTCACTTGGTCACCCCTATTGGCTAGGTGATCGAACGTGGTGTCTCTTTCCCATCACATCCAGTTTGTCAAAGTTGTCTGGTTGTCGGCGAGCAATGATCAATTGTGACTATCTCTCTCTATTCGTTACGTCGTCGTTGCGTAAAGGACTAACCAAGCCAATAGAATAAGGTGTAGAGTTAAATTCGGTGTAAGGTGAAGAGTATAGATTACGGATTATAGATTTTATAGCTGCTATGATTGGAATGCCAGTTACACACCAGGAGTAATAATAATGCTAGAAGCCCGGTGAATGAGGTCAGCGACAGAGTCAATGTTGAGTTCGGTGTGCGTTGCTCCTGCCGGACGTGCTGAGCCTGAGGATGTTACGCCATAGCCGCCTAGTATCACGTTCGGGAGAGATCGGTTCATGGCCTACAAAATGAAAACTCTTGAATAAATTTGGCAAGGAAAAGATTTTATCTTGCATAAACCTTAGTAGCAGAAAAGCTGCTTGCGATAGAATTCGTCCGGAATTCGTTTTGAAAAAAAAATTCGTTTTGAAGGGTAAGGGTGCTGGTGAATTTACAAGCACATAGAACTTGTTAATTTATATCTCAGGGTGACGGGCGCAATCATAGTGCTGTTCAGATCTTTGTGATTTAACGCTCTGAGTGACACTGGAACTGTTATGAATAGGAGTGTCGCTTACCACCAGGCGCACGACTTGATCGTTCCGTCACTTGGTATCATAAAAAAAACTTTTGATTCTTGTTTTCTTTTTAATCGACCTTAAAAAAAGGAGGAGGTTCTCAATTCGACTGCATGTTTTTTTATGTACGCGATAATTCCAGCATTTGTGAGAAAGAGTACCCAGAACATCGAGTATACAACCAGAAATAGAGACGAAATAAGGGCCATACATTCCTGGTAACTCATCAGTGATACATCACTTATAAATATCAACTCTCGTTTGCACTGAAATTACAAATTAGAAAGCTGAAATAGTACAGCGCCAAGAATGATCCAGAAGTGGTCCCATTTAAATTTGAAGAAAATATTCCACCTCTCTAAGGGTGGTAAAATAGGAGGTGAATGACTTTTGAGGTCGGCTTTTTTAGTACTTTATACTGAGATTATTAGTTTCTCCATTTAAATAAACAAATGTTGTAAAATATGTATACCTTGCACATGATGTAAGAGAGGATGGCACCAGAGCTGCCGATGAGCGCGCCCACAATGGTCATGAGTGAGTTGTTGAGCATAAAGCCTTCCGCGCACAGCGCCCAACCGGAATAGCTGTTTAACACTGTGATCACTACTGGCATATCCGCACCTGGGAACGCATGTAATTATTTAAAACATATATGTAGGGTTATCAATAATAGAAACCACACTTGAGTCTCATTAGAGACAAAGAAGTAAGTTTTTATAATTATTAGAATTCTGTAAAAATCTCAAAGAAACTTTAGATGCGATCAAACTGTTCGACGATATCGAAGTTTAAGCTGTTTTTTTTACGGGAGACAAATGTTAAAGCTATGATTCCCAAAGTTATCTATATCGATATTCGGGGTTTAGTCTTTTTTAGGTTCTTTTCAGCAAAATAAAAATAGGGGCTGCACAAGACGTAAATGGAGGTCCACGAGAGTGGAACCCATTCTGGCAGATTGTTGGAAAGATTTTGGCTTTCCTATCTAGGAAGTACTTTTCACAACAAAAAAGATAATCTGTTAGATAAATGTACAAAACATAAAATGACCCTTTTAACATACTTCAATAAAGGAGGAGGTTCTCAATTCGACTATATGTTTTTTTTTGTATGTTACCCGTTTTGTATTTTTTTGTTGGAAAGGGGTACCTATAATGTAAATGAGGATAATTTTGAAGAAAATCATCCACTTCTAAGAGTGGCGGGGTTCACGCATGAAGTTTCATTTTACAAATACCGCTTATATTTCATTACAAGGAGCAATTCTTTTAATTGTTGATTTTGCTACTCTCCAATTCAAGGCGTTTTTCTCTCTCAATATACTTTGAGTAGTGTTAAGTTTGTCAAGTTCCGTACAGTGGCGCACTAGGGGATGAATCCGGGTTTGCGCACTTTCCGGTAACCGATTTCAATAAAACTTGGCAAATAGATGTAATTCCACGTGCTTTTGAGGTCGGTTTTTTAGTACTCAGTACTGAGATTATTTTTAAATAAAGTTTCACATTAACGCTGTATCAGCTGTCAAATGTTGATTAATTTGTAAAAAAAATATTAGAAAGGCAGAGGTCTACGCAAAACAGAAAAAATTGACAGAATACCAGACAAAAAAGTTTGAGAGCCTCTGTGTTAGAGGAAGACATACAAAGGATTTACCTCCAATAGCAGCAGTAAGTGTGAGTCCCTGAATGCCGCTAAGAACAGCTGCAGTGCCAAGCAAAGGCAGGCCGGGCGCTTCGGGGAAAGCAAGCAACGCGCCGCCGCAACCCAGCGAGCCGAGCAACAGGCCTGCGTTAATCGCATGGCGACCGGGTAGCAATAACGGTGCCGAGTTTAGCACACCCTGTAGCTTCCCGTACGCTACTAGTGAACCGCTGAAATATTGTTGTTCTGTTCTTATATAGGGGCATTTTTAATACTTACAACGTTACAAGACTATATTGCTATAGTCTGTCTTTTTTGAAGACAGAGTAAAATGACAGTTTATTCCGCAAAAGTGTTACCCGCTTGCGAACAGCTATTGACTGCAGTCAATAAATACTCTATCGACTATCGACTGAATATTGGTCACGCTTACGGAATAAATAGCTGAATTTGATTCATTTGAATCATTTTCTACCTATCCAATTACTGAACACAAGTTCATTTGCATTGTCAATTTTTGTAAGTTCATACATACATATAATGTATTTAGAACTATTTTTATGAAAAATTCGAGACATATTTTAGTTTTTCATTTTAATTCAATATGCATCGAGTTCTTAGGTTTTCGCGATTGTTACACATAGGAAATAATACTATTTTGCCGGATTTAAATCACGTATATTTGTTTTTCAAACAAACCGACGTTTCGGGCCCTTTACGGGCCCCATGGTCACGGTTGACTACGAAACGTCGGTTTGTTTGAAAAAACAAATATACGCGATTTAAATCCAGAAAAATAGTTTCATTTCCTATTAATTCAATATAGATAATCAAATTCGGCTATTCTTGTTAAAATGTATGTGAATAAAAATTGATCTCGATACAAGTAGACCAACTGTCAAAATAAGAATAAAGAAAGCAATAACGCAATTAGTAATCATTACAACGTCGTAACATTCACGATTCAGTCATTTTTGGCAATATTTTATCTTCTATCGATAAAACTTTCGACATAACTACATTTTAAAATTTTATGAAAACTGGCAACCCTACAAATGTCATTTTGCTCCGTCTTCAAAAAAGACAGACTATAACATCTTATACAACAACTTTCGTTCCATGACTTATTACAAAACAATAAATTTACCAAAAAAAAAAACTAATCTGACAGAGAACGTTTAAACGTGCAAGCGTACATACTCCCCGACGATCCCCAACCCCGCTCCTGGGTTTTGCTTTGGACTTACGCTAACGCTTTTTTTTGTTACTGCACAGAATTATCACCGTAGAGCACAGAAACGTAAATAGTTTAGATTTCTGTGGTTTAGATCTATTTAAATATTTTTATTTTTGCAGGAAAGAAAAATCTAATGAGTTAGAAGTTCTTTTTTTAGTTAATGAAACAAAAGTTATTGTTTATGATGTTAGTAACGTACATACTCGTGCAATATTGTTAGAATTTTACTTATCAAACAAGGTCTACATCAGGACAAATCGAAAGATTACAATTAAAACTTACGTGAAAGTAATACCACCGATGTAAGTGCCAAGGAACAGCGAGGTTTTAAGCGTCGCGGCTGTGGGATCGAGCGCCATCGCAGGGAAGTCGTGCATATATGTGGCGATGCAAGTCAATACAGCGGCCATACCCACCAAACTGCAAAGAAAAAATGTTTTAGTTTTTAGTTTATTTCTCTCAACATTACAAATTTCATACAAATACAATTACATGTCATTTTATACTACTCTTCGAAAAGTGAGCGTCAGTTAAAAAATAATGAAGAAATAATTATATAATAGTAAGTCATAAGTACACAATAGTGTACATATACAAAAAAGTAATAAATAATTGAATTAAACTAACAATGTCAAGTGTATACAGGAAATGACAATATGGATTCTTAATAACTAATAAATGTATATTAAAATATAATACGGTGAATGTGAAATTCATTAATAACTATAATAATTTAATTATTTATTAAGTATAAAAACCTTAATGGAATTACAAACACTGGGCATTATATCCTGCATGCACATACTCGATCGAAATTTAAAGAAAAAATATGTAACTATTTGTACTTACCTGTGGAAACCAGCCACAAGTTGAGGCAAGTCGGTGATCTCGATCTTCTTTGCGATGGTGCCACCAATAAGTCCACCAATGCCGGCAACTCCTAACATTTGCGCCAGCACTTCTGCACTAGGTGTCAACAAGCCGAGTGTCGCTGCTATACCGCCGGTTACACCGATCTAGGACAAACATAAAGGCTTTGTCAATAGTAGAAATTCCATTAATATGAAACTGTTATTTGATTTATGTGCTTCAGTACCTTGTAAAACAAATATTATCATTGAATATAGCAGATAAATATAGCTATTAATGAACACGTACTATCTATTAGTTTTTATATTTAGTAGCAGTAGAGCTCCTTGTAAAAGAGTCCAGGGTAGTACTGCCACCTTATATATTTGTGCCGCCAAGCAGTAATGTAAGCATTACTGCGTTCACATTCCAGTTAAGAAGGGTAAGGATACTGGTGAAATTACAGGACAAGAGACTTGTCAACATATCTCTCAGGGTGACGGGCGCTGTGGCAGTGCCCACAAGATCTTTGCGATTTAAAAGGTCTGAATGGCATTGCAACTGTTATGGATAGGCGTGCCGCTTACCACCAGGCACACGACTTTAACGACAAGGATGTCGTTCCTTGTGCCTTTTCTTATTATGCAAATAAGAGCGCCTGAATATGACACACATTTAGCCGCGCTTCTACGTTTGTGTGAGGGTGCCATATCTGTCTTATTATATTATGGTGCTACTGTCTGTACTTTAATTTTTAACAAGTTCATTACTGACCATTTTTCAATAATTTTACAAGGTACCGTACTGCAACCTCATATTACTAAAGATTCATCAAGGTGGAGTGGCGAGCTGAACCCAAGTTGCCACGTTGGAAATGAAATGTACAATAACGCTTAGAGCATTTTCTTAACACTTAATAATAAACGCTGAAGCATATTGCTAAAAGCATTATTGTAGACCGGACAAAAGTACTGCATATGAATACTTAAACACTTAAAAAGAATGATTACAAAAACAAATTTAAAACCTTTTACTATTTAAAATAAATATAAGCCGAGTACAGGATGCAGTAGTTTTGTTACAAAAAATATCTACGCTGTCTCAATGCCTTTACAATGGTCAGCAGACCGAGACCGCTGCCATCAAGATTACATTGAGCGGGTCTTGGGCTGAGTCTTACAGCTGCGCTCACTTCTATTGATTTATGAACGCCTTGTCTAATCATCGGCTGCAGATATGTAAACAATTTTAAAATCGAAGCTTCTATTAAATATGCTTACCATGCCAAGATAGTTTCCTTTACGAGCAGTGGTTTGAGAGCTAAGACCAGCTAGAGCTCCGACGCAACATAAAGACGACGCCAAGTACGCCATCTGGTGAACTTCAGGGTAACCCTGTGGGGATTCGATAATTACTTTAACTGCTACATATTCAAATAAAATTAGGCGTATTTTACTATAGAGATATTTATACCTGCATAGCAGTGGTGATATAGCCGCCGAGTAGAGCAGCAGCAGGAATGGTATACAAGTAACCATATTCTGGTGGATCTCCTGGCCTATAAAAAAAATTAACTATTTATTTTTCCGAAACAAACCTACATTTCGGGATCTTTACAGTATTGTTGGTTTGTTTCATAAAATATCTATAACTTTTTATAAAAAACAAACCGACTTCAAAAGTTGGTGAAATTACATTTATTTGCCAAGTTTTATTGGAATCGGTTAATGGAAATGGGGTGAAATTCAATAAACCGGATTCATCCCCTAATTTGCCACCCTAGAGGAGAAATATTTTCTTCACCCTAGACTACAGCGGACTACTACTGAGGTAATTACCCTTTCCAACAAAAATCAATCATCGAAATCAGTTCACAAATGTGGGAATAATTTCATAACATACACGAAAGAAATGAGAACCTCCTACTTTTTTGAAGGCATTTAAAAAAATAAAGATACTTACGTGATTGAGATCCGAAAAAAGTTTCATTTCATTGGTACTCTCAAAGCACTCTATAAATTATTTTAAAAAAAGTTACAAGTGAAACACAGTATTGCTTTTATAGAAATAAAGCAGATACTTTGTGTGATACTAACCTTTTGAACATATCAAGCATCCGTTGTGTGACTAGAAAACCACCAAACACGTTGATGAAAGAGATAAGAGCGGCTGTGCTCGCCAAAAACTGAAATAAGGCGCAATAAAAAAAATGGATGTTCGTTGATGGATAGCAGGCGTTACATCATACGTATGTAGTAGTGAATAGGAATCCGTCTAAGTATGAATGATTTTTAAATAGAACTAACTCATACCTGGACAGGTGTTTCAGGGACATATCCACCCCCCATAAGCAGTAGACCACCGACAGCAGTGATACCAGATACAGCGTTAGTGACTGACATCAACGGCGAGTGCAGAGCTGGTACGACTCCCCAAACGGTGTGGTAGCCCACAACACCTGAAATACAACATTGCTTGAGCAACTGGACCTTAATATAAAACACTGAAGACCTAAGATTCTCAGAAAGACAGTCGCACGAAATAATCCTTATGTGCAGCAGCAGGTAGCCGTAAATGTTTACCTGACAAAGCTAACGTAGTCGTCATTGTTGTAAACGCCGGATTCGGAGAGGCGATACCGAGAGCAATTAAACTAGCCAAACCTGCAAACAAAAAAACGTTTGAAAGACACTTTAAATAATAGAATCCTGCGCGCGGCACAAAAAAAAACGTACCCGTGGAATACATAAAAGTGTCTTTTAGAGTTTCGTTGAATGGGTTTGGTGGCTCGGCTTTAGCAACAGCAGTAGTTTTTGGAGGAGCTTGCACAGCGGCCATGCTAGGTGGAGGTGGTGGTGGCCATAGCATTTCGCCTGCTTTCAGTACTATAGCACCGCGTGTCACTTCGTCTTCGAGGTTGATGTGGAAATGGTCGTTCGTCCCTGGAATTAAGAAAATGATTTATCTGGTACAAATAAACAATTAATTTTATGTTAATTGTATAAATCTATAACTATATTTTGTGCCATTTAGCATGTCAATAGCGTTCGTTGATACGACTTTCATCCCAAAGACAATTCGACAGTGACCGATCGCCAATCCCTATAAATCTCTAGCAATTATGAGAGCTTGTGTAACATTATTTTTTTCTATCTTCTAAAGTGTAATATAATAAAAGCCAATGACGTAATTTTAAAAATTGTGAAATTAAGGCACTCTATGTATTTATATATTGTCAATATCACATTTTTATTATTATAGTTTATTGAATTAATTGTCATTTTAATGACATAAATGTTTGTTCAGAAAAAAAAATAACGCTTACATCACATTTCAGCCATTTTGTTTTATATCTCGCACACGAAACCAAATATTGTCGTAACTCAAAATTGTGGTATTGAGAAAACACAAAAAGAAAATACAAAATGAAACCTATATAAATATAATATATTCTCGGTTATAAATGGATAATTAAGTATCATGTATAAATAAAAATAATCACATTTATTATTTATTAACTTGCTTTATTATTTTTGCCAGGTATAATACCACTTTTATATATGGCGACTCGGATCCGATTCTCAAAGTGACGGTTCATATTATTACGTTTTTTATTATATATTCTTTACAACAGGCCAAATATTTAATTAATGGGTTTCATTAATATCAAACTATTTCAAAGTTTACGATCCCTGAAGTCATCTATCTTTACGTCAGTCTTTTCTATCACGATACGATAACACTTTCGCACGTTGTTGGAAAGCATCTTTTCATAAATGACGTGTACATACGTTTCAGTGGTTGGATGGGGTGAATAATCGCTATTGACATTGGAAAGATTGTAAATAGCCAGCAATTAATATTATATATAGTTATTACGACAATAAAACTTACCTAAACTAAACAGGAATCCAGATATATTATTAGCGTACAATGTAGACGCATGGGCAGGCATACGACTGGGTAAATCAGTGAGACCGATATGTGTAACGCCATGAACTTTCGTAATCACTCCTTTTTTAGTGGTCTCTACGTTGCCGCCCATTTCTGCTGCCAGATCGACAACCACACTGCCAGGGGCCATATCCCGGACGGCATCCTACAGAACATAAGTTGTCCGGTCAGTCAGATGTGTGTTTACATTTTGTGTAGTGGTCATACGGAGCTCATGTAAATGAACTCCATTAAAACAATTAACACTATTTTTTTTATTTGAATTGTGTAAAACTGTAAAGATCGCATAAGAGTCTAAACTTACGCTTTCGGCAACTGACGGTAATCAAAAGTCTATTCTATAGACACATACTAAATTTCCCTTGCTTACAGTATTTGATACAGATTTTTAACAATAATAGCTAGTATCAGAAGCATCTAATTCAGTATTAGCATAAATAATGTAATTGTAACGTCACAACCTTACTATTGTTACTATTGCTATACATTTTTTTATGATAGATATACCAGCACATTTAGAAAACCATTTGTAAAATTCCAAAAAAACGCAGTCATTATCTTACTTTTTTATTGTAGGTCTAATTTGATAAT
Source organism: Hyposmocoma kahamanoa (assembly GCF_003589595.1). NCBI lineage: Eukaryota > Metazoa > Arthropoda > Insecta > Lepidoptera > Cosmopterigidae > Hyposmocoma > Hyposmocoma kahamanoa. The sequence goes on from NW_020653945.1 coordinate 14,820,763, forward strand.
AAATAATTGGTAAACGCCATTATTTTCGTTAATTTGTTTTAATTCTTACTAACACAGGCGCAGATTACTTAATAGTAAATTTACTGAGTGATGCGAGGTTGATTTTGCGGTCTTACACATTTCGTAAAGTTATTTTGAAAAAATTTGTTTACTAACTTTCATTTAATTTATGTTAAATTGTTACAATGTTGTTAATTTTGAACTGTTGATTTTTCACAAAATCTAAAAATGCACCTTGCTTTAATTGTTTTTTTTTTTTTCAATAAAGTCGATGTTGAAAGATGTTAACTGAATTGTTACTTTGTGTCTAATTATTATTTATTTAAATATAAATATTCCTTTTGTTTGTTACACTAAATATGCGTATAACAAAACAAATACAAATATTATTTACAGTATCCAAACTGACAATAATTTATGCAATAGCTCGCGTTTGGAATGATTTAGATATTGTAAACAAGCAATTGCCGTGACAATATTACATTTATGTACAAGAGTTCATATGAATTTTGAGATTTGGAAGTATGAGATATTCAACACGGCTCTGTCTATTCCAAAGAATTATTGAAGATGTTACATAGAGCTCTAGCAGTTATTGAATGCTTATTGAATTTTTACGACACAGACGATAGCACCATTGACCTTGTATCTTAAAAGTATTTATTTAAAGCGATATAAAATGTTACATGTGTTCTCGAAATATGCCTGTTATCTGAAACTAATATTAGGCGTCTAGCATCGGTATGTACAAAATAAATTCTATGTCTATGACAGTTCATAGACATAGAATTTAGACTTTTATCTTATTTTACCTACTAGTACCTACTAGTAGGTAAAATAAGATAAAAGTATGTCTCTGTTGTGAGTAGGCATAGTGCAAGTTGAATGCATGATAAACGTTTGAGAATTAGGTGAACTTGTTAATTTGAATTTCAATGCGCATATGGCCTTGCAAACATGCTGGTCCTGTCACTAATCTAAAGCAATTAATTCAAAGACAGCTTAATTACTTTGATTACGAAGTACGTGAAGACATTTTCAGTCTGTGGTATCCTGCGACCGGCAGACTGATACATAAAGTACGAAACAAATGTACAAGAATAAACACTTCTAAATATTTAATAGATTCAGGTTTTACTTTGCTGAAGTCTATGTTAATAAAAATGGAAGTATTTCAATTTGCTACTTCACGGACCTAGCGAAGGTTAAATCGTACAAAATAGCTGCGCTTGCGTCGAATATTATTTTTTGAATATTTTTCATGCAGTTAATTTTTCCACTCTCGTTCTGCGCCTGTGTTCTTTTTTAATTTTATACGGAGAGAGTTCGGTGGGTTAATTTACTTCCATTTTTATTTTGAAATATTTTTTTATCTACTTTACCCTGCATTCAGCCTGGTTGGCTATAAACAGATGAGTAAAGTTTCATAATGGAAAGGGTGCTCCCAGTGGAGTTCAGCCTTATAAATTGTGTAGTCAGGTATTTTGCTGACTATCGTGATCAAAGATGATACGCCTTTTTTTTAATCGTCATATACTTTCAGGCGTGGTGAGCTGTAAATTTTCAAATATAATGCAAGTTACCTCCATAACAAGCACCGGTGCAGGTTTTCCAGGAATAAGAGCGGTACTGATAATGACATCTGAGGTACGTGCTTCCTTGCCCAGCAGCGCTCTTTCAGCATTCAAGAATTCCTGACTCATCTCTTTAGCGTAACCTCCTTCGCCGGATCCCTCCTCCTAGTAGGATAAAAGATAACTGAATCTTATTTAAAATTTCTATTGATGGTTCATTATTCGGTTTCCTGTACCTAATATAATTACTCAAAGAAGCTAGCTAAATAAGGTTCAGGCATATTTAATTGAACTTACACATTAGACCGAAAATAAAAAGCCGTGGTAGCCTTCCTAATCGTTTGACGTACCACCACTCAAGCAGAGGTGGGATTGGGCACGCATTTCTGAGCGTTTCTAAATTTATACGTGCAAAATTTAATTTGAAGTTTAACCATGAGCTTTTCGGTGAACGAAAATATCGTGATGAAACCTGAACGCCGAAGAAGGTTCACAATCCTCTGAAAACATGTGAAGTTTCCAACGGGCTATGGGTCAGCGTGGCGGAGTATGGACTAAACCCTCGCATGAGAGGAGATCTGTGCCCAACAGTGGGACGTATAAATGGGTTGATGATGATTAGACCAAAGGCAACTTTCATCAAATTTACGTTATAAAATTATGTAACGGATGCTCTTTTTTATTGGACCTCCATCTCACCTGATGGAAAGTGACGATGAGGTCGACGATGGAGCAAGCAGCTTAATAATGCCTATTTACTCTCGCCTTGAAAAGGCCCAAGTCATAGCGTTCAGGGAATAAGTCTGCAGGCAGGGAATTCCAATCCGTGGCCGTTCGCCATATAAATGTGGAAGCGTAATGTTTCGTGCGAATCCTTGGAATAACCACAACATAGGAACCCCAGCATACGTCTATCCCCCGGTGTCAAATCGTGCAATTCCATCGCACACTTTCCGTGATGCATCCTGTAGAACTGTTGTAAACGTCACTAGCAATCGTTATACGTCTCACTGCTAGGCACAGGCTCTTTTGCGGTGAAGGCTATTTTTTGTACTAATATTTTAAACTTAAAATTTAAAGTATGATATAGTTTAAAGTGTCAATGCGATTTTTTTTGGAATCTTGGTACAGAATTGATTTTGATATCTTGATTTAAAGTACATATTTTCGCGTATCATCGCGTATCGGACATATCTTAACTTTACATCAGGTGAGATAACAAACCTGTGTTTCTGTTACATAAAAAAAGTCTAAGAGTGTAAAAACCGACTATAATAAAAATAATGAATTTGCTAATTTTAAAGTTGCTTAAAATAGTCTGACTTTTATAACACGCGAATTAAATGTGTGATTTGGTTTGGTTGCTCCAAACAAAAAAATATAAATTAAAAAAAAATATTAAAATGTTAAAAAAACAATTATGACTGGACTTTTTATGTCACCTAACAAGCAAAAAATGAAAAAAAAAACAAGAATTTTTATCCAATTGTAAAAATACGTAAAGTTTTGTTGACACGTCATAAATATGAAATAAAATTAAAAACAATTAAAATCCATTTCCTGTATCATTACAAGAAGTACAAGTGCGTCAGTAGCACCAAATGAGCGAAATGTTCATAATAAACATAATAACTCTTCCTGAAACATATTGAATATAGAGCTACCTAGTACACATTTAGGGCTAACGTAATTTAATATTAAATGAAAAATTACATTCAAAAAGAATTTTAGAGTAATTTTAATTTTATTTAAATTGAAATGGGATGGAGGCTGGACAAACAATTAACAACTAGGTAGAAACATGGTAGTAATATTTACAATGTTGCAATAATTTGTGAAGTGTTGTATTTTAATTAATTTAACAACATCTTTTTAATAATATAATGATGAAGATAAAGGAATTTAATATTTAGTACCTTGTCCTCGACTGTGTTCAGGCAAGTAACTGAGTAATTGTGATTTAATCAACAAAAAAAAATATTTTGACAAAATGATTACGCTAAATAAAATAGATCAGTCTTGATAACATTGTACAACACCATCAGAATATATTTTAAAATTAATTGTACACTTAACTGTTACTGTAAAATAATAATAGCTGTGTGTCATCAATCGTTCTTCATTCTATGACCACCACTGTATATTTATATATACTTGGTATGTACATATAATATATGACGTCTGGCCAGTATTTAACATCAACCTATTGAATAACTCCATAAGAAAAACAGAATGTTTAATTATCGAATGGTTACGTTTCTGTGGTTTTTATTTGCACAGAACGGACGCGTGTTTCTCATCAAACATTTTTATTACGTTAGTACCATTAAAAGATCGATCTAGTGCGCAATGAATCTCTCATAACAGCTACGCTTATATACTATTATTATTAATATAATGTTATATGTGATGTATTAACGTTTAGAATATTCATAGACCATGAGTTCATAGCACTATATCTCATATTTAAACAGCGAAATCAAAAACACGCACTGAATTATGACTTCATGCTAGCAACGTCTTTTATCATGAATGATTTGATTACGTTATGTTATTTACAATACTAGCATTGATATAACAAAAAACGGGTGCGTCTACTCTAGTTAAATGAAAAAGAGAATGTTGTGAACTTAAAAATGATAATGAGTAAAGCAAAAAGTGACGGACTACGTTAACGTATTTATCACGCAGTCATTGATGTTAACTCGACCGCTAACTAAGTGACACGAATAACTAGAGTATACATAACATGATGGTTATCTAAGCATTTAAAATAACGTTAATGTAGGCATAATTAATTTACCATATTTCCTATTTAACACTGGGATCGCGTTAAGCACGTCTCATGTTTACAATATCTGCAAAATACATATTTGGTTTTTTTTTAATTTTATTGAATGTCACGATGTTCGACCACCATGATATTCAATTATTTTTGTGAAATTATTTCACTAGTTTGTTATAATTATTAATACAAAGATCGAACAATAAGAAAAAAATTCTTCGATCCGACTGGATTCGAACCAACGTCTCCCAGCAAAACGTGCTAAACGCTATAACTAACCTTCGAAACGAACTAGCAAACCTTAAATATTTGTTAGATATACTTTCTGAATTTTGGAATTAGGTATTCTTCTTTGTTTTCCTATGTAAAGTAGGAGGCCTACAAACGGACATGACATTTGACGGGAAGTGGTTTTTGTCGCCCATGGACATTTGCAACACCAGAAGTTTAAGTAGCCCTAGAGCTCCTTGTGAAAGAGTTTGTCAAGGGAAATATAGTAATGTGAGCATTACTGTGTTCCGGTTTTGAAAGGTAAGGGTGCTAGTGAAATTACAGGCAAATGGGACTTGTCAACGTATGTCTCGAGACTTTTGCGATTTAAAACTCTGAATGGCACTGCAACTGCTATAGGCAGGCGTGTCACTTACCACCAGGTGCACTACTTGACGTCCCTTCGCTTGGTATCATATAAAAAAGAGCTGTTTATGCGTTGACAGTATTTGAGAGCCCTTTTGTGTCCCCGTGTCATTTCAATGAATTAATGAAATTATTATTAATATATTTATTCAATTGATATAATTCTTCATTAGTACCAACAGTGTCCGGGGAATCATAATGCAGGGTAGTCTTGCCACAACATATACTCCCGGACACATAATTTAATTTTGTCGTAGAGGGCTGGAATACAAAAATAGTGTTATTTTCGAAGAAAAAGTTTTCCCCGGTTTTGCAAATCCAAATTCCCAACAAGGACTTACAGAAAAGATGTTTAGTATACTAGTTTCAAAATTGCATAATAGTTTTTGATCAATGAAACATTGTTTAAGCTTAGGGCACTTAACACTGAAAATGCGTGGTGGCTCGAATTATGTGTCCGGGAGTGTATAAATACACCCAACACTGGGTGAACACCATAACCGAATTACGACAATTAAATATATAAATTAATTTTGGCGATATTGTAAGTATATTTAAAACAACTTTGTGTATTTTGGCTCTGATTTCATCTTTAAACGTGTGAAAATATAAATATGACACATAACAGATATACCGTGAAAGGCTATACGTGTTGTCTTTCTTTGTATATAGATACATTAGAGATAGGAAAATGAGTAAATAATTATAATAAATGAATTAATTACATTACACAATATACCCAGACGCGTTAACTATTGTGTACTACGTTTAATGTGCTTATCGTGAACAGCATAAATAAGTTTTGAAAACATTGTAAAGTAAACATTTATAAACACGCCGTAAAACATAAACCTTTAGAGCTTCAGTAAATAAAGAGAATTCTGACCTTCATATCCATCGTAATGAATTGTGCCCCCAAACTTTCGATTTGTTCCCTGACAGCGGGACGGGTGTCAAATGCGCGTACGGCGGCGCCCATACACCGAGCTTGTGCTGCAGCCGCCAGACCAGCCACGCCACCGCCTATCACAAGCACACGACAGGGCGGTACGCGACCGGCGGCTGTCATTTGACCTATTGCATAAAACGCGTTGTTAGAAAGTTGTAAAATTGTTAGAAAGACAAAAATCATACCATTGTATAGAGTAAGACGCAAGGAATTACCATAGGTAATTAAAGGAACAAAGCAATTAACACGGTAACGAAAAATTCAACTTTTCACCAGAGCCTATAAAAGATAAAGTTACGATAAATTTTAAATTTTCAAACATAATATTAATGTTAACCATATTTTTTTACTTTAAGTTATTTTGTTCATTTTGAATTTAATTTAAATTAGAACATGAAACTATTTTTTTTCGGATCTAAATCGCTTATTTTGTTTTTTTTTACCTTTACAGGTCCCGTGGTCACGGCTGACTGATTCATTTGGTGCTGGTGAAGTTATAGGCACATGGAACTTGTCAACTTGTCTCAGGGTGTCGGGTGCAGTGGCAGTGCCCCTCAGGTCTTTGCGATTTAAAGCTCTGAGTGGCACTGAAACTGTTATGGACAGGCGTGTAGCTACCATCAGGCGCGCGACTTGTTCGTCCCGTTACTTGATATTATAAAAAAATATTTAAAAAAATTAAATTAGCTCAATATTTTGGCATCTTGGTCACAGATTATGATATTACTTAATAACATGGCATCGAAAAATCGACAAAAATTTAGTGAAGTTAATTGCTGGTTTCGATTTCATAACAGTACTTTCACGTTTGTGGAATCCGAGTACTATTTACATGTGTAGTTGTTTTTTGTAATTATTTCATTCGTCATTCGGTAATAATTCATAAAGGCGCTTCGGTGCGCGTCAAAACGCCTACGCTATGGGTCAATAACACATGACATAAATGAAATAGTTTTTGCTTGCCAATTTGAGAGAGTTGCTTACAATGCGAAGCACACATATCCGCCGCCTGTTTAATCAAACAATTGACACGAGACCTTGACTCTACGCCACTGTAAAGTGTAGAGCAAAATTCAGAGCGTAGAATCTATTACATGTTAGTAACACATTTTTTCAATTAACTTTCAATTAACGTGATGAGAGTATTATATAATCTTCGAACTGGTGCATGTAGAGTTGAAACGAATATTCGGTATTTGGCCTGTGTTTTGCCATGCGGCCGAATATAGAATATTGAGTCACTATTCGACCGAATATCTAAAATCAAGACAAAGATATAAGAAAAATCACAGTGAATTAGTACGTAACTAATATTAGTGCTGAACAAACATTGTAAGTTCTAGAAAGTTCAATTTCCAGTTTATTTATCTAAACGATCAAAGAAATTGTTAACCAAGTTATTTTTCTAAGGATCTAAAGAAGATAACAAATCAAAAGAAATCTACTTACTTATTACGTGGTTTAGTCATGACTAAATGAACATTAACAAAATCAGCCAAATACTTTTATTTGTTAATAAAAAGTAAATTAAATTATTTGACAGTCAATCAAACTGAAGTGAAATAACCAAAGAGAATTTAAGCACTACGTTTGAAATAACAATTTCTTTCTTTATTAAGACGTCATAAATATAAATTATATACTTGACAATTAAATTACCTTTTATGTTAATTGTATAACATTATTTTTCATAAGTTGTATTTTTCGTGCCAATTTTCGTACATGCGTTACTCAGGCCGAATAGTGTGATCGATATTCGGCTATTCGGCCGAATAGTAATATTATACTATGATTTTGTCGTATAGAGTATTAATAGTATAATATATAACTAAGTTACATTTTAAATAAGTTAATATTTATGATCTCGTCATTGTTTTCTTATCCACTATCACTATGGAAGACAAAATAATCCCCACTTTGCTGAAAAGATTGTATCTAATAGTGATTGGCGGATAGTGATTTATAGCAGTACCTAATAGTATCTAAATGTGCGTATATATATAACTTCCTAAGACCCAGCAAACTATTATGTGAAAAGCGCTAAGCGCCTAATATATTAAACCGTACTTAATATAATTATATGCTTCATCATAGGATTGATATTGTTTGGGTCTGAATCATTTCACATATTATGTACATTTTGTGCACGGGGCTTTAGGATAACAATGTAGAAAGGAACAACATTGGAAATTAAATCTAACCACTAAGTAACACGCACTAGAACTAAGTAATTAACGGGATTATCTATCAGAAGTCTGAAATGACATTTTCCAGAAATAACGTTTGCTCGAATTTTCATAACCTCGAAAGTAATATTGAGAGGAAAATGTTTTTTTTTTTACACCTAACTTAACCTAACCGAAACATCCAACATATCCTGAAAGAACAACGGTTTCATTATAATTCTGTTTTCAGGGTAATGAAAATTCAAACAAACGTTATTTCGGAAAAAGTTTGTGATAGGTTAACGGGTAATACGATGTTTTTTTTACCAGAAAAGAATCGTGGGAAATTTGCGGCAGCCTCAATGACTGCGCGATAGCCGGCGACATTCGCCATCGAGCTGAGAGCATCGAAAGCTTGCGCCCGACTTATACGCGGGATACAGTCCATTGCTGTGGGCAAACATTGTTATTACTATATACGGTCTTCTTCTTCTTCGCGTGTCGACTCTGACTTGATATTTGTGAGGACCAGTACTCAGCGACTGACATAGCATTGTGAGTGGCGTTGTTAAGGTCCTCGCATATGTAGGTGTAAGGGCACGCGGGACAAGACAATAGATGTGCCATAGTCTGGAGAGAGACACCACAAATACATGCGCTCTCCGAGCTATAACCCCATCTGTGCACGCTCTCCTTGCTTCGACCGAATTGGGTCCGCAGTCTATTTAGAATATGCCCAGGAGGAAGGTGCTCTGACGGCGGAATAATTGATTCCGTGGGTTATCTCTCCTTCCAGAGATTTATACGGATTTTTTTTAGTTTCCCCGTCCAAAGGTTATAAATATACACAGTTATAAACATCAGGAAATTACTGAAAATATAAAGTAGTAAAAACTTGTTTTTTTTCAGTCTTTTTTATCAATGAAATTTACATGTCAACTATTGACTGTAGTACAGTGTCAAGAGCACGTGAAGCTTGACACTTAAGACTTAAATCCAACTCTATGCTACTTACAATAAGAATTGTCCAAAGTGCAAAGTGTCAAGCTTGATGTGCTCTTGACTGTACAATGGACCAACGGTTTTCACAATGGGTGCAGGATTACGAGGTCCAGTTTTCGTTTACCACCAATAACGGAATTAACTTATCGAAATTAATTCTGGGCTGGGTGTTCCAGGAAAAACGCCGGAGTGAATTCCGTTGCTCTGGTACTCATGGTACAGGGAATTTGAGACCTGAAGGTCTGCTACCGTTTTGCGTCGGAAACAATTACCGTGAAATAAGTAATACTCGTAATAATAATACAATGATAATACCAAATAATAATAAAACAAAAGACAATGTCAAGTTCATACTTGACAAAGCTTCTTTTAATTTGGTCGACTATTACTTATTTGACATTGTTTCGGATGATGTCGGACGAAGAACGGGAGTGGACTTACTGGCTTTACTATTTTTTTAATGCTTTTCCTGTAAGTACTTTAGTACACACTAAATTATCATATTTAGTTTTATTAATTACGCACCAAATGCATTGACTTTCTTGGCGGATAGCTGTTTTAGCAATTCCTGATTCTGCGCTGGATATAAGAATGATATTAATGTGCTCTCATTTACAACATTTTGTATTTCTTTGTCAACTATCGGCCGAACCTTGAGAATAATATCTGGAAGAAACGTCTCTATGTTAGCCAACTACAACAGTCAAATAAACAAACACAAATAAGAGACAGAAAAGAAAATACTGGATTGGAATGTATCCTTTAAGGTAGTCACTTTCGCGCCAGCCTCTTCGTATGTTTTGTTAGGAAAGTTGGCTAAGGCGCCGGCGTTCTCTTCCACATTTACAGTGAAGCCTTTCTTAACTAATTTGCTAACTACAGCTGGTACTACAGCGACTCTGAAAAAGAATACTTTTATACAGTACATTAGCAGGTATGTAACTATATACGAAAAGTGATTATGGGAACAGCTAAAAATAGCAAATCAAGCAATAAAAAGCTAAGAGCCTATGCACACGGCATATTTTGTACGCGCGGATATCGCGCGTTTCACGAACGCGCAACGGCGCGAGTCGTAGAGGCTCAAAAATAGATTAATGTATCGATTCAAACGCGCGCGTTCAAAGCTCTACAACCGTGCATGAGGAGCGCATACGAAACTCGTCTATATCTTTTTTTCGTTTTGAATCAATTCAACAACGACAAACTCAACACAACTCTACGCCGCCCGCAAACACACGCCGAAACAGACGAATCGCTTACGATTAGATGACTCGCATTTCACGAACGCGTGTTTACGGCGACCGAATCGCGTCAACGCGCGTAAACAATACGCCGTGTGCACAAGCTCTAAGGTCTTTAGACTCGAAATTATTTAAGGTTAATTAATGTCTAATACTCGAACTAGTCTTCTGTAATTCAAATTGATCATTATCGTCACTAAGAACGTAGCAAAAAACGTCAAACCAAATACAATTAATTGAATCATGAAGTTAGGAAATAGACCAAACGAGTATTTCGAAGTCTTACCTTCTTTCCTCTTGCCAGATCTCTTTTGGTATGCCTATACTAAGTTTGGTGTAAGGGATTCCCGGCACTGGTGGCTGGGCGGACGAAGACGAGCTCGATTGCCTGATGTTCCACGTTCGCGGCACCGCTTTGCACGCACGCAGGATTCTTACGCACCCGCACATGGCGCAAGCTGTAAAGTTTACTATGGTAGTAATTGTATCCTATTGTTAGTTTTCTATAAGAAATATGGTTCGATCAGTCGGTTCCATCTGTTTAATATCTATAGAATATAAAGGGTCTCAGGTATCAGGTAGTTGTATTCACTATATACAATTCCTTATTGTAACCCCTCGTAAACTCAATTGAAACAAAATTGTCTTGAACTCCGTCTATCGAGATAGTGAATTTCAAAAATTACCTACACAAATCGCTGCTTTTCAAAAATAGTGTAACATACCAAAAAAGTTCATATAAATCTTATAACACAGCAGTATTTAAAACGTGATAACTTTTATTGTAAAAAGAAACACCTAACTTTTTATTGCCGTAGTGACAGCATGGACCGCTGTTTGATTTTGCGAAAGGTGGCTATTCTTGAGGGCCATATATAATGTCTGTTACCATTAATTTAAATAGTGAAAAGACGTGATCACGGCGTGACTAGCGCTTCATATAATAGAGAAAAATATATAATATAATCAAGATGTACCCACGTTATCTATTTTTTGTAACATCCTTAATTTATTACTTTCATGTTTATGTTACGCACTATCTATAATTGCCGGTCTGTATTGATAATGCCCGCATGAAATGGGATTTTTTTGTTGTATGTAGGTAAATAAATAATTAAAATAAATTCACGCCATCTTAAGCCGCGATTTATCAAATGGAGCACGGGCAGTTAGGCATTATTAATACTGACCGGCCAAAGTATGTTCATCAATTTGGTCGATGCTCTTGTTCATTTTTAATTATGACCAAATAATCAAAATGCCCGTAACATATACGGTAAAGGCTTAAGAGTACTTGTAGTCACAGTAGGGTGTGCAGAAGGCGCATTAAAAAAATAAATTAAATAATCTAATACGAAATTAGGATAAAGTTGGGCCCTATGGAAATTAACAGTTTTTGAGTCTGTGTCATTTTAAAACTAATTATGTATAAATTCAACAGTAGCTGATAAACGGCGGCAGTTGATAATAATACTTTATCGTGACTTCTTAGTCTAATGAACGAATGACTGATTAGTTAATATGCTCAAACCAGGATCATATTTCATTTGTCGTCCTTGAAACTTCGTTTTAAAAACGAAGAGTGCCCTTGGTGTCCTTGTTTTTTCCATTTCTTATAAAGATAAACAAATTCTCGATTGATAATTAAATGCAAAATTTCAAAATATTGTTTTTGCATTACTTAATATCAAGCTTTAGTACTACTTAGGTAATTCAACTTATAAGATCATGAAATAATAGTTATAAGAGATATTCAGCAGTACATTTTTACTTCCCATACAATGTGTTGAAAACCTGATAACAGTTGAATAATGGCTTCAAATGTTCAGATAAAAGACCTAAATAATAAGTAATTGTGTATAGCTAGTGTTTGTAAATAATGTTTTGTATCATATTGTGTTCATTATGAAAATAAATCATTACAAGATTTTGGAACTACATACAGTGTATTCCTTATCATATCTAAATATTGCAGTTATCTACTGAAATGGTTATCTAGATAGAAGTCAAAATTAATCATCAGTCTGTGTAAATTATGATAAATATCTCCAAAGTTATGTAATTATGTGTTAAGTCACAATATAGAAAGTAGTGCAGCACAAAAAATAAGAAGAAAATTATGAAAAACACATTTTTCAATTAACATCTTTATTATTTTTTAGTGCTGCATTTTAGGCATTCTTTATTATTTAACAGGCTTTTCTACTGTGATAGTAAAAAAAAGAACACATGTAAATTACAAAGAAAATTAAATTAAAAATAGTTGATGTATGGGGAAAGCCCCTTAGTGTTAATAACAGCTGCAAGATTTTGGCAGATAATTACAGAGATTAAGAGCATCTTTAACAAGGTTTAAATAAAATTTAAAACATGCATCTAGTACAAAATTAGCGCGACAACTAGCACAAACTACTCTCATATAAATAGACCAGTATGTCATTACAAAGGACCATTGGACCAACGTAATACTACCATGTGGTTTCTTTATCTGCATCATTAAGTACTGAAATATAAACCCAGTATCATCCACATATACTAGTAATTTAAATTGCACTAGACCTAAACTGGCGTCTTAGACATAACATGGTAAATAATGAGGCGATGATAATGTCTGTACGTATTAAATATCGCAGCGTGTAATAGTTCTTATAATTACAAACTTATGGTCTTATATATGAACCCCAGCATAAAACTGGTTATACAAAAACTTAACAATTTTCACAAAAAGGATACCCATGTGTGGTGTTATCGTACACGCATAAAAAAAATTATAAACAAGTTTGGGAAAGAGGTACCAAAAATTGCTCATGTAGAATTGGTCTCGGACAATGAAAATAACGAACTTACCGTTGATTCGTCTCTCGACTCCTTATCTTGGTTGCAGAAGAAGACTTTGAAGTTTTCAATGATAATAGCGGGAACTATAACTTCTGCGTTTCTGTAAATATTGTCGAGGGCTGTATCCTCACACAATGCCCCTTGGCCGTTGATAATTGGCCTAAACTGGCACAAAACAGCCACGCACACCAAACCCACTCACGCTCGTAGTAGCTCGTCGTGCCGGCGTCCGTCCGGGCGCGGGACGCGCAGCTGATCTAGAGATGGGCACGACAATAAGTTCGGCATCGACAACGATAAAGTGCACAGTCGTATACAGTATAAGGTGTTTCTTTTGCGTAATTTTCTATAGGCCGCAACCCTTCTCATTTCCTAGTAATTTTTGAATTGAAAATATTGTAGGATACAAAATGATACTAAACAGTTTTGTAAATTGCTTGACGCTTATCGCTTGGAGTTGAATTTAAATTTTAAATGTCAATCTTGACGTCCTTTTGTCCCTGTACATCTCAGACTATGGAATAAAACCTCTGGTCTAAGTTGTACAGTCTAGAGGACATCAAGTTTGACACTTTATACTTTGGACCGTTCTTATCGTAAGTGGCATAGAGTTGGATTTTAGTCTTAGTGTCAAGCTTAACGTCCTCTTGACCCTGTACATACCAATTTTATTAGTTGTTGGTTTGGTTATATTTATGATCAGGATTACTTCAAGACTTACTGTTTGAGTCGTAGATTTTTTTTTTATTGTACCGAGTTCTATTGAAAACTTCAAGTACATATACACTGACCAATTGTCTGATACTTTAAAAAATATAATTTATTTATTTTAAGGCTTAGTGTGTGCACGCATCTTCCATGACGTTTTTAATCATATAATTATTATTGTTATTTCAGTTATTCTGATAATGATAATTGCATATTGTTTGACTATTTCGCTCATGAGTTTTGCAATCAAAATCACCTTGAATTAGAAGAAAAGTTATTATTTGGTTACGGTTACAAGGACTATTAGTGCCCGTATTTGAATTATAAAATATTAATTAAAGGAATATTTTTCTTAGATGGTGGTATTTAACTAATCAAAGTAAAGTATACCTTAACCCTATATTATTCTTTATTATTATAATATTTGAAATAACGTTTGACCCGATTACAGTGTTTATTAAATGTAATGCAGACATGCACTTTACTATAATAATAATTGTACCTGATATTATACAAGTAAATGACCGACGGTGATATGCGTTTATTTCAATAAATGCCTATTCACTCTAGTCCCAAATTGTAGTTCACGAAAAACATTGTGTAACAGTAACATACTACTATTTCTCACTATTAATTAATTATATTTACCTATTTCGGTCAAACCTATATAGCTCCGAACTGTCCGAGCCTTGTACAGTCAAGAGCACATTAAGCTTGACACCTTAGACTTTGGGCAGTTCTAATCGCATAGAGTTTCAGATGTCAAGTTGTTTTAGACCTGTGTCAATCGATCATTTCTGATAACCCGGGTCGATCATGACCCATGCGTAATGTGGTCGGATAAAATGATTCGATCATATGTGCGATTTTTTAGCGGGTCACTCGTCGCTCACGATACTTCCATATGGCGTTTAAAAGTGTTAAAATTATACAATTTGCTTTTATTTTGTCCTTCTGATGGGTAATGTGTATAAAGTTAGTGATAAACCACACTTAGGACACAAAAATTTATTTCTCGAAAAAGTAACTCCTATAAAACAAAAAACTTATAAACATTCAAAATTAGTAATATTAGGTATATTATTTATTAATTTTAGGTAGTGCACTCATAAATAATCACAACACACCGAAAAACAGGTTATACTTACAAAATTACCACGTAATAGACACTACGACACTACGGACATTGATCAGTTGATCCGTTAACCTGTTCATCCGTTGACTCGTTGATCGATTGCTTGACTTTTTGAATCGATTACACGAAGGCTCTATCGAAAGAATGCTCTATCAAACAAGTGTTCGATTCAAACGACGAGTAAGGAGGCGAATCGTGTCGTGTTTGGGGACTTCACGTGAGAGTAAACGAGACAACAATAATATTATGACTGGGTGTTAAGTGAATTGTTGAATAATCTCAAAATTATAGTAACAAAGTTGAATATTGATGACCTACGAAATATTAAAATGATCATTCAGTTATTTAAAAACTTGTAACCCGGATTATTGGGTCACAAGTGCTGTTCGAATTATTTTGACTCTATCGACACACGTCTAGGTTATGTAGTCAAGAGCACGTCAAGGTTGATACTTTGTACCGTTCTTAATGTAAGCGGTATAGAGCAGGATCTTATGTGTCAAGCTAGACGTGCTCTTGAACCTGTACGTCCTGTTTACCATTGTAATTTAGAAAACAGTTCTTACGTGTTTGATCGATATCGACATTCGACTACTATCGATACCCTTTATGTAAAAACGTTGCTGCACTCACTTCACTACAACTGTCAGTTTGCTAGCGTTTGCCGATCGAGCTGGTGTGTTGCGCGAGCTACTTGTTGGGTTTGTGATAAGCGAGACGCCACGTAAATTTAAAATTGATCAATAAAAAATGGCAGGAAAAAATGTTAGGCGCCTTCTCAAAGTAGTTACAGACAGCACAGCCCCTGTGACGAGAAATTGTAAGTGAAAACGTCCTAACTCTTAGTGTGATTATTTTTCGATGAGATTTTTCTCTTAAGATTTCGTTAAAATTAGTTATTAAATATGTTGACAATTTTAAAACTTAATTGCTTAGTAACAAGTTATTATGAGTAATATAGATTTCGTCCATCCAAATTTTCTGCAAATTTTTGCTTGGTAACAAGTACCGCGCAACCGAATCGAAGCCGGCAAGGCACATGTGCAATTGCGGTCCCCATAGTGACAATTGAGAAGGCCACGCTGCCCATTGGTGGAAAACCTGCCTTGCTTGGCGGTAGGAGTAACTAGCTTTTTGGCAATACGTTTAGTATATGTGGTTCAGTAACCCTGAACCAGTTTTTAGGACAATCAGTCTGTTAATATCTGATTAAATTTACTGGAGTTTTTGATGTATGGCCAGACTTGCTGTAACATTAGCTAGTTTATCTGATACTTTTTCTTATTTTTTCATTACAAGCTTTTCTATTTTAATGTTTATAATTAAATTATAAATGTTTATTGAGTTTATTCATTCATTGTTTTATAGTTGAGAAAGTACTTTAAAAAGTAGAATAAGTAGTAAAATAAATACTTATAATTGAGGACCATCAGACCAAAAATCGCTGTCACATTCTGATTTTATTTAAAATGCCAAATGGTAGTTTTTGTATATTTCTGTGAATAATTTATCCACCATAAACAGCAAGTGGTGGTAAGTGACACACCTGTCCAAAACAGTTTCAGTGCCAGTCAGAGCTTTAGATTGCAAACATCAATGGTGCACTAACTACACTGCGCAAGTCACCGTGAGACATGAGTTGACATGTCCCTTGTGCCTGTAATTTTACCAGCAATCTTATCCTTCAAAACCGGAAGACAGTAATGCTCACATTACTACTTGGGGGCAGAAATAGGTGAGGTGGCAGTATTTTTCCTGGATGAACTCTTTCACAAGGAACACTACTGCTACTTGTTGTTAAATGCACAAATCTGAACACTATGCAACAAATCCATTCACAGAGACTAGACAAAATTAAAATCGAAATTTATCAGATGTATTGATCGGTATTTGTTCTGAAGTTCTTCAATTGTGGCATGAGGTATAAAATTAATAATTCAATGCAGATGGGACAGCTAAGCGAGTTATCGCTACCAAGCCTGTTGTGGAAATGGATGGAGATGAGATGACCCGCATTATCTGGGCCATGATCAAAGAAAAGCTCATCTTCCCCTATGTCAAGGTAAACAACCCTCTTTATAACTTTTTCTTTATTATTTGCAGAAATCCATGTTAATAAAAATGGAAGTAAATTCCTTGACCAATCTTTCGCAGATCTTTCCCAGTGGAGGTTAGATTGTGTAAAATAACTACATTTGTTTAGAATATTTTTTCATGCATTTAATTTTTCTACTTTCCCTCTGTATAAAGTTCATAACATAAATGGAATTACAATCCCAATCAACACCCATACCACTATTAAAAATACCCTCACTTTTTTGCCTTTCTATGCTGTATCATCAAGTGGTGTTAATTGTTCAACGCTCAGCAAAAGCTATTTGGATTTGCGATTTAGTTAAGTAATTTACTTCTGTTTTTGTTAATATTCCTTTAAGAGGGATGACTTATCGATTATAGATTCTGTTATACAGATTTGTTTAATCCTCTGTAAGTACAATAATATGGTGCAAAGGAAGATGTTAAAATGCAAATAGGTATATAGACAAAGATGTTAAGGTCCTTAGTTTTCATTAAATTATTATCTTCAGGTATATTTACATTATAGGTGTGACAGATAAACTTCATTAAATGTATCATGTGAATGCAAAATTTTAACACCACTTTATAAACTGAACGAATCTTCAGAATATACATTTTTTACCATTTTATATATTATACACAAATAAAATAAGCAAGTAAGTAATGGAAAGGAAAATTGTTACAACTTATTGTTTAACAATTACTTTTAAGCATGTTTCTTTACTGCATAATGCAATTAATAATATCCTGCAATTGTATACAAATTTTGCATATACATTCTGTAAAATAGGACTGTATTGAGCATAATTCAACTGTAATTTATTAAATATTTATATTAAAGAAAACTTCTTGATCTTTTTCATTAACAATTTTATTTAGGTGTACCTAAGGGCCTACGCACATGGCGTATTTTATACGCTCCGACGACGCGCGTTTACGGCGCCGTAAACACGCGCAAACATCGCGCTGCAAGCAATAAGCTTACACTTAAGTATTCACTCTATATACTACTATACACTCCACTGGAGTTTACACTCAGAATTTCATGTAGTTGCTTAATTTCAAAAACTAACTGAAATTAACAAACAAAACTAAAATTTAGAACGATCTCTTATCAAAATGCGCGATCTGAGTCGCGTATACGTGCAGGTGACGCGCGTATACGGCGCTTATAAAATACGCCGTGTCCATAGACTCTAAAGGCTTTGTTTGGTATACACTAGATATTTTTTAGAACATTTAAAAATATATACAGGTGTTCTACTACGCAGTACATTATTTAAAAGTGGAGCTTATTTGAAATAGCTACACTTTTGATCTAATTTAATAATCTAACAAAACCAAATATTATATTAACCATCCATATATTTAACATTCATTGAATGAATTTCAAAAACCTTGGCTATTTTATACTATTTAACATAAAAGGTAATGGTGATTTGAAGATACAACGTCAAACTCTCTCTATAGTCCTTAATTTATGATGATTATAACAAGAAGATTTAGGAAATATTTCTTGGACATTCAAATATTTCTGTTCAAGACCCGCTGTCAGGAAAGGTATTGAATACATTCATTGATAACTTAAATGCGCAAAATTATCAGTACTGCAGAACCAGGTTATCATTATTTAATCTTGTTTTATGTTGTTTGTTTATCATTACTATAGGCCAATGTTGATGACGGTACGTGCGTAATTCGAGCTCATGTTGTATAGCAACATAAATCAGAATTTTATTTATTGTCGCTGATTAGATAAGAACATAATATCATCTAAAATGTAGCAAAATATTTTCTTAGAAAATTTTGTAAATATGATTTGGGGAAAATTATGTACCTAATTACTATATTCTTCAAATATTCTAAGGGAATCACCACCCTTATCGACACGGATTCGCATTAAGCCGGTCAGAAAAGTCTTTATGTCCATTGTTTATGTAATTATTACACATAATAGATTTCGTTGTGCGTTTGCGATCCGAACGGAAGCGAAACTCGTAACGTCTTTTTCGCTCTTATTGCTGTTACTTTGTTACTGTTTTTCTGACTGGCTATTAAGCCTGTTCCGTGTGAAGGAATGTGGTGAGTCCCTAATTCTAATAAATTTAATGGTGTAGGTAACTTTTTAATAGTCTTATTAGTATTTATAACAGCAGCTTCCTAATAAGTATCATTGTTTAATTTCATATTTATACGATATATTATCTAAACAAGTTGTGCTCGTGAAACAAATGCGATAACACATAATTGGTGTCAACGTAACATACTTTACATTAACTAACGTTATGGTCTATTAAAATCCAGATTGTCTTTCCCACACACATATTGTTGATAACGCATACATACTACGAGTCTATTTACACAGTCGTAATAGTTGTAAATATAATCTCACAAATATGCATGTGAAAAAAAAGGGCCAAGTGCAGGACAACGAACAAGTGGGTCCGTCGGCTTCGTTAATAACAGATATTAACTTTGTACAGAAGTAGATAACGATAGTGATAATATAAATTTTAAAACTTTCGTGGTTACTGTTTTTGATGATATTGTAAAAAAATAGTACAGTAGTTACATTTTTCTTATTAACAATATGGCTTATTATTTTCCAAATATGTCGGAACGGGTGTTAGTTTTAAGAACAGACATATCTATTTACCTACTTTAGCTGTCGACGTCTAACCTCTTCTCGATTTCTTGCGGCGGTACCATTGTCGCTAAGTTTTTTTCTGACAAATCACACTCACTGTATCTACACGTGAAGTTAAACTCGAACCATTTCTGTTTTTATTATTGTTATTATAAGCTAAGCATCGGATTCCTCGCACTGGGTAGCTTCGACTCGTCTTAATGATTAAACGTTGGCACTTTGCGATCTCGATGGCTTCTCATACCAAACGTGACACGTAGTATCTGTCGTCATTACTTGGGGCCTTTGTAGTATGATCCAGTGTTGTGTCATTTCACGATTGGTGTTGTGCTATGGCTGACTGCATATTGCTCTATACAGTCGACGGTTTCCCGTTTAGTTGGTGTGGGAACAGATTATACGAGCTTTGTAAGTGCTCTTTGCTTTGTAGAGCACGGAGTTTGAAGAGGAATGTGATCTATTTTCACATGCATATTTTTGGTGGAATATCAATACCTTTTGTAAAAGTCTATTGCAGAAATAAATATAGTATAGTACCTATTTGTTTACTGTTTTCTGATTGTTTTCTTTATATATATCTAATGAAGGATTTTCATGCCGAATATTAATTTTTTAAGTCACATGTAGGTATATCACGACGGAACGCGACTTGCGCGAGAGCGACATGAAGTGCGAGATAACAGTTTGTCGCGCTTTATGCCACTCTGGAAGCCCATCTGGAAGTGTACGCAAGTTTTGATCACTATCTTTTTGATCAGTAGTAAAAGTAACGATATTCAAATTCAATGTATCGAGAGCTACTTAAACCTTTAAAAGTTTTGCATTCTGGGCAATTAAGGAGGCCTTATTAGGAAAAGAAAAATGCAAGTGTGTATTAGAGTTATAAGAGAGTTGAAAACCGCTCGAAGTCAGTTCGTTGCCTTTTGTTTTTTGAATATTGATTTCTTGATTGACACACTACCATATGTTTATGTTATACTAAAGTCACCTTGTATCTGACTTTACTTAGCTATAGCTAGTATGGATACAATAAGGAGTTCGTCCAGGGAAGACTTGCCAAGTAGTAACGTGAGCATTACTGCTTTCCGGGTCTGAAAGGTAAGGGTGCTGACAAAAATACAGGCGCATGAGAATTACCAGCTTAAATCTCAGCGTGAAGGGCACAGTGGCAGTGGCCCTTAGATCGTTGATTCGATTTAAAGCTCTAAGTGGCACTGCAACTGCAATGAACAGGCGCACGATCCAGAATTGTTTAGCGTTCATGTTTTAACCCAACATTTAAAGTTCTATCGTGCTGTATCGTATTCAATACACCTTATTGCTAAGGACTTATAAGTGCGAGTGATGTGATAATATGCGCCCTACAGGGTCAATGGTAAAACGATGAATGAGAAAACTGAGCGCTATTCTGTTTTATATTATGCTCGCATAACATGTCTCTCGCTGCTAATAAGGAAGCATAACTAAGGCGAAATTACTTTTTGTACGGCGCTAGTGCGCTAATTAACTGCCGGTAGACCTTAAATTGGTCGCGAGCAAGCAGGAATTAAAATAAAGCAACTGTATATAACTGTAATAAAACAGGCTATAGCAAATCGAGTGCGCTGGCGCTCATTTAATAGGCACTATTGTTTAGTCGCGTTGATTGAATCTTAAATAACCGATTGTCACGTGCGACAGTTTCTTGAACGAGCATGATGATGATTAAAAATTCAAGTCCCGAATCCTTGCTATTGTGTGCAAAAACTTCAGAACTGGTGAATGTGAAAATCTTTTTGCAGGGAGATTTGGCATACATTAAGAACTCTAACACATTTTCGAAGATGTGTGTTATGCAGTACTTGGCCCTGTTTGTTGCAGTGGAGTATTGTTATAAATCATTATTTATGATATAAATAATTATGTTATTTTTCATTGAAGCTCGATTGTCTATACTACGATTTGGGTCTCCCGCATCGTGACGCCACGAATGACCAAGTGACGATCGACGCCGCTCACGCCATCCTTAAGCACAATGTCGGCATCAAGTGTGCTACCATCACGCCTGATGAGCAGAGAGTTGAAGGTAAGGCGTGAATATTTTATGGGACCTTGAATAACCAAACAGCTGGAAGGAGAAATGGCTGCCAGTGGATGAGGCTGTAGCTGATTGGGGTCATTAGTTAAATTTGTATACTCTTACAATAATATAATATAATTCTATAATACAGCAAAAAAGTTACTTAAAAACTAAAAACAAAGATCTGCATCAAGCACATAGAAAGATTCGTAAGGTCCACTGGTTCGTTCCGTGGTTTAGTTGGCATAGCGTCTGCCACGGTTTGCTAGGAGACGTCGGATCGAATCCGGCCGGATCGAACAAGTTTTTTCTAAGCTTTCGATCTTTGTATTAATAATTATAATAAATTGCTTTTTTTATATCGCATATTTAATAATTATAATAAATTTTTAATTGGCGACCTCAGTGGGATTTTTCGGTTCGCTTTTCGGTATTCTCAAGTTGTAGTTGAAACAATTTTTTATAGGATCTAAATCGACTACCTATATTTGTTTTTTCAAACAAACTACCTAGTTAGTCGTGACATTGGAACATGTAAACACCCCGTAACGTTGTTTCTTTGAAAAAACAAATATACACGGCGCTACGGCTAAGTCGGTAAGGACCAAAAGCAAAGATCTAACAACGAGCTCATAAAAAATGTGAGGTCTGCTGGTTCGTTCCGTGGCTTACTTGGCATAGCATAGTTTAAAGTTTACTATCCTCTCGGGCCTTCCTCTGGGGTGATGGATGCTGAGTTCTGTTCTCGGGGTGATGAGCCTCTGTTACATGTGTCTGCGGATCAGGTACGTGACACAATTAAGGGTATGACGAGAGGCAAGTCTCCCGGGCATGATGGCCTCAGCATCGAGCATCTCAAATACGCGGGGAACCATTTGCCAGGTCTCCTGCCCACGTTCTTCTCAATGTGTCTTAGGGTCGTATTCCAGAACTCTACTCAATGCTCAAGTCAGGATTTGAGCAGACTTGAGTATGATTTCAAGCACTGGAAATACGACCCTAATGGCAAGGACTTGAGTATGATTTCTAGTGCTTTAAATCATACTCAAATCCTGACTTGAGCATTGAGTACAGTTCTGGAATACGACTCTAAATCATGCATATCTACCTGATAACCTTATGAAGACGATTATAGTTCCGATTATGAAGAACAGGACAGGAGACATATCGGCCAAGGTGCTGGACAGTATGCTTGATTCTATTCTAAAAAAATATTTAAAAGTACATGACGCACAGTTCGGGTTTAGACCTGGACTATCAACGGAAAGCGCGATCTTAGCACTCAAACATACTGTCCAGTACTACACCAATCGCAGAACGCCGGTGTACGCCTGTTTCCTCGACCTCTCCATGATATACTCTGGGGAAAGTTGGGGGACAGGGGTGTACCGCCTGACTTGTTAAAAAAGTTTTCGTTTTTGGTACAGTCACCACAGTAATGCTATAAAGTGGGGTAGTGCCCTCTCTCACGCATATGGTTTGGAGTGCGGGGTTAGGCAGGGGGGGATAAGCTCCCCCTCGCTCTTCAACCTATATGTAAATGATCTCATTGCTGGGCTCAGCGGCATGCGTGTCGGTTCCCGCGTGGATGGTGTTTGTGTTAACAAAATCAACTACGCGGATGACATGCTGCTGGGCCTGACATCGAGGTCGGTCGAAGAGATGCTGAAGGTCTGTGCTGACTACGCTGCTTCTCATGGTCTCCACTATAACATTAAAAAGTGTGAATACATTGCTTTTAACGCCGCCGGTAATAATCTTAAAGAATATTCCCAGAAGTAACCCTTAACGGCATGAACATTAAAAGAGTAGCTTCTTTCAAATATCTAGGTCATTACATTACCGACGACCTTAAGGACAATGCCGACATTGAAAGAGAGCGTAAGGCTCTAGCGGTAAGAGGTAATATGTTGATCCGTAGGTTTTTTCGGTGTACAGAAAAAGTAAAAATAACGCTTTTTAAAGCTTACTGTCAAAGTTTCTACACAGGGAGCCTATGGGTTGACTACACCAAACAGCCGCTGGAGACCCTACGTGTACAGTACAATAATATTTTTAGGATTATGTTGGGACTGCCTCATTTCTGCAGCGCATCGGGGATGTTTGCAGAGTATGAGACGGATGGTTTTGCTGCCATCCTCCGGAAAAAGACAGCATCCCTGATGCGCAGAGTGCGGGACACTCCCAACAGCATCCTACAAACTGTGGTTGGTAGGATTACCTTTCCTATGTGGCAACGCTTCATGAGAAAAGTGATTTGAAAATTAATGTAAAAAAAAAGAGTACTAACACTAATTTATAAGTACATTTCTTGTTATTATTACTAACAAATTATGGAACTCGTCGGAAATAAAAGAATTTTTTTTTAATTTTCATTTTAATAGCGTCTGCCACGATTTGCTAGGAGACGTTGGATCCGGCCGGATCGAAGGAATTATTTCTAAGTGTTCGATCTTTGTATTAATAAATATACAGGATTTAAATCCGAATAAAAAATAGTTTCATTTTCAATGTGTATAAGAATCGCGAAAACATAAGAATTTAGCAAAAATTTATGCTGGTTCTGGTTTGGGTGTTCTGGTAGGTATATAGTGCCGCGGAGTGAACTCCGTTGCCTTGGCGCTCTTAATACAGAGAGATCTTTACTTTGAGACCAGGTGATTTGTATGGTTGTTTTACACATTAGATTCTAAAGACAAAAACATACAAACAGAAGTTAAAGATTTGCCTTAGAAAACATCGATCATTTCACGTCTTGTGGTTTTAGGTGTTCGTGATAACACTCGACAAAAAGACAATATAATAATATATTATTTTTAACACTTTTGTATAAAATTTAATTCTAAAAATAAAAAAAGATAAATACATTGACGTGCATAGATTGGACTCGAACTACTCATGTGACCCTGACTTATCTGCCGAAATGTTAGTACAAAACGAGAGCTTTTTTTTATAAACATTGGGTACTCATAATTTCTAGTACAAAATTAATGCTCTTGTGAATTTATAGACGTTAATTTGAAACTTTTAGTATCAATACTAGGGCTTTCAACCTCACTCCATGTCTTTAACTGCCTCCATGGCCGTACTGTTACCATGCTGCTCTGTTCGATTCCCGGTCCGAGAAAAATATTTGTAGATTAATTACTTAATAGTTACTACGTAAGTATGGCCCACATTTCTTTCTCTCGTGACATTGGGTGTTATTTGTGGTTGTCTGTGTGTGTGTGTTTATGGCACCCGCGATACAAGGTTTCCCTGGTGCGTGGCTATGAGTGTGTGCGTTAAAAAAAACTCCGCATCACGCGAAAAAATCGAGTCTGCGTGCAGACTCGAAAATTCCAGGAAAAACGAGACTTTGGAGACGATCTTAAATGTAGGTTTTCATATTTACAGGCTAGATATTGAGGCAGGCGAAGTATGATGAAGTTCTTTAGTAACTCAAATAAAATAAAAGCAGCAACTACTTATGACTTTAAAAAAATGTATATAGTGGACTAATGCGTTTCAGAAAGGACGTGATTTTATTATCACCGTTCTTCAATTACCATAAATTATACTAAAGTCTATGTCCATGTAACACGAAAAAAAGCTGTTGATTTAGCAGATTTTTATTACTGTTTAATTAAGTGACTAGAGTTAATTAAGTGAGTGAAAATGTTGGAAATGCTCACAACTGTAAATGAAAGGAAGCCGCAGTATTTTGGCCACGTAATGAAGGGAATAGATACCGAAATCTTCAATTAAAAATGCAGGAGAAAATCCAAGGAAAGCGTAGTCGCGGCAGAACAAAAATCTCATGGTTGAAGAATATGAGAGACTGGTTCAATCTTAGCACATATTCCCGCATTCGTGCGGCAGCTTCAAAAATGAGGTTAGCCATGATGGTAGCTAACCTTCATATTGAAGCGGCACACGAAGAAGAGGAATTAAGTGACTTAAGCGTTAAAAGTGTCGTAATTCTCAAAATGTCAAATAATCGTTGACAAGTTTTCGAAACCGTGGTTCCCGCGATAAAAACCCTAATCATTACATGTACAGCCCTACAACCACATTTTATACCTTAGGAGAAGAAACACTATACGCAATCCAGATTTCCATATATTACCTTAATACCTTTACTCATTATTCCTAGAATTCAAACTGAAGAAAATGTGGCTAAGTCCCAACGGTACGATTCGCAACATACTGGGTGGCACCGTGTTCCGAGAGCCGATACTTTGCAAGAGCATTCCTCGACTGGTACCCGGCTGGACTAAGCCGATCGTAATTGGTCGTCATGCCCACGGAGACCAGTATAAAGCTCAGGACTTCGTAGTTCCTAAACCTGGACGGGTAATAATTTAATTTGTTTAATTTTTAGACACTTTCGTATTGAAAAGTCATTTTATAATGTGTTTGTATACATAAAAAATAGCATTTTGAGAGAAGGTTGCTATGAGTTTTTTTTTGTCGGTTGAATTGTTTTTTATGACCCTCAATCATAACATAAAAACTGCATAAAATACGTTAGATTATAAAATAATTGTTTTAATTGAAAGTTTAAATACATTTAATTTTTTCTCTACAATATTACTTTAAATCCTTAGTTCCCAGAGTGGTCCAGGTGGACTCCCAGGGTACCACGGGAGACTCGACGGGGGTCTACGTTGGCGTGACACAAAAATGGGGGCTCACAATTCCTAAGCGGGGGTCCACGAAAATTTATCTACGTTTGATAGTTAAGAACTAAAATGTTGGCTTGACTTCACCTATCAATGCAGGCAGATAATATTATAGGAAGCTCAGCGGCTGTTACTTGTAAAAACTTGCATACTCCATATTCAGTACAGCTTGTCTTTACTTTTTTGACATCCACTCACAGCACAATCAATTAAATTCTCACTCTTTTTCGAAAACTTAATTTGTGGTTGGAACTCAGCCATTGGCGTTGCAAATTTCCATAATTAGATGTAATCTTCACATTTTTTGTCGAGTTTTGGGAATATGGTAGAAATGTAGCTGCAGGGGGTCCACCGGAACAAGCTAAATTTTGAAAGTGGTCTATGAGAAAACTCTGGGAACCTCTGCTTTAAATGTTACTAAATGATATTAGGTCATAATGTGATTTTTTAATTGTGATTGGCAATCTTTTATATCTGTATCATATTTCATGGGGTTACACCACTTTTGTGCTGACAGCCTCAATTGTACTTTTCAAAAATAAGTTATTTGTATTAAAAATGAATAAATTAGTTTTGCATGGATAACAGCCGACAGATTCTAGTTGTAACGAAATTACAAAACACTACTAGAACTTAGTGTTTTGGTTAGACACGGTGGCCCATAAACAGCTTACACAAGTTCCATAATATGGAGTCACTAATAAGTGCTACATGTACAGATGACAGCACATCAAGCTACACATTAACGGATCTTGTTTCGTTGCACTGGATGCGATACTAAGCTACAAAAGTGTATGTAAAAAGCTTGATGTGCTGTTGACTGTACTTAATTTTTTTCTGACCGGCTTAATGCGTCGATAAGTGTGGTGAGTCCTTTATTCAATGCTCTACGCATTAAAGGTCTAACCGATTACATATAATAACCATTTTGTAGATGGAGTTAGTGTTCACTGCACAAGACGGAACTGTCGAGAAGCACACGTTGTACGACTTCAAGAGCAGTGGCGTTGTAATGGGCATGTACAACACTGATGAGTCTATTAGGGCATTCGCACATTCCAGTTTTCAGGTAAGTCGAGTATGACTAAACTTACTAAGAGTCGTATTCCAGAACTGTACTCAATGCTCAAGTCAGGATTTGAGCAGACTTGAGTATGATTTCAAGCACTGGAAATACGACCCTAATGGCAAGGAGTTGAGTATGATTTTCAGTGCTCTGCAAGTCCTGACTTGATTATTGAGTAGAGTTCTAGAATACGACCCTTAGAAGCTCCAATTTATACGCATGTTTGAAATGTCAAGATGTAAAAGCATCCATTGTTGTAACATTTTACGGAAGTTTTCATTGTAATGATATAATTATAATTTTCTCACTCTTCAATTAAATTAAATTGAAAGTTTATCTTAGCAGTTAAGAAATAATGTAAATATTCGGTTAACGTTTCGCGTAACCTATATTTGAAAGATCGTTTTTTTTTCTTGAATAATTTTACATCTTTGTACAGGGTGAAGAGCAAGGGAAGCTCGGCACTTAGATTTCAATTTAACTCTACGCCATTTGCGATAAAAACAATCCAAAGCCCAAAGTGTTAATCCTGTTGAGGTCTTGGCTGTGCATGATATCAAAACATGATTACCGTACTTAGTTAATCAATTAAAAGTCTATTTCAACTGATTGTTTCAATGTCATGGGATTTATCAACTTATGACATATGTTAATAAGTAAAGTAAGTAATATATTAAAACCGAAAAAAATGAGCAACTTTAAATACACAACAATAGCCTTTAATTGCACTAAACGTCGACAAAAGTGTTCGCTAAATGGGGGCCTTATCTAAATATAATGTATTGTTAAAACAGGTGGCGTTACAAAAGAAATGGCCCCTTTATCTGTCCACAAAGAATACAATTTTGAAACGCTACGACGGACGATTCAAGGACATTTTCGAAGAAATTTATGAAAGGTAAAGTACCTTCGTTGTTGCTAACGCATTCATCCGTTTTTTTTAACAAGCACCTTTTTAATATTCTACATGCAAAGGATCAATATACGTAGTTCCGGTTGTATTATTATTAACGACACGTAGAGAAATAAACAATTGCATCAAGTAAGCAAGCTGTAATGTCAGCATTACTGTGTTCCAGTTTTAAAGGGTAAGAGTGCTGGTGAAATTACAGGCACATGGGACTTGTCAAGTTACGTCTCAGGGTGACGGGCGCAGTGGCAGTGCCCCTCAAATATTTACGTTTCAAAGCTCTGACTGGCACTGCAACTATTATGGACAGGCGTGTAGCTTACCATCACGCGCACGACTTGTTCATTCATTCATTCATTTATTGTATTTTTACACTTATATTAATTTAAATTATATTGATCTGGTATCAAAACCAGGTCAATGTTGTCAGATGGGCTCCGATCATATTCGGAGCCTTATCGGTTACAGTGTGGGGTAAGGCAGGGGGGGGGGGGGTTGACTTCACCTATGCTGTTCAACTTGTATTTAAACGCGCTGATAGAGGAGTTTAGCAGCACACGTGTCGGCTGTCATATTGACGGAATATGTGTCAACAATATTAGCTACGCAGACGACATGGTGCTGCTGAGTGCCTCCATATGTGGACTGGAGAAGTTGATCAACTCTTGTGAAAGGTATGCTCTTGGCCACCAGTTCCGGATGTTCCAGTTGTTAAATTAAATGGGACGACTCTTGAGGTAGTCAATAAATTCAAATATCTGGGGCATATGGTGACGTCTGATCTTGGGGACGATGATGATATTGAACGAGAACGCAGAGCGCTGTCCGTAAGAGCCAATATGATTGCCCGCAGGTTCGCTTATTGTTCAGTTCAAGTGAAGGTAACTCTATTTAGAGCCTTCTGTACAATTTTTTACACCAGCGCCCTATGGACAAACTACACACAAAGGCAGTACAATGCTCTGCGTGTACAATTTAACAACGCTTTTAGGGTACTGATGGGGCTGCCCCGGTACTGCAACGCTTCAGGTATGTTCGCAGACGCGCGGGTGGATTGTTTCCACGCCACGATGCGCAAGCGATGCACTTCCTTGGTGCGTAGGATGCGGGCCACCGCCAACAGTATCTTGAGCATGATAGTTGGCAGACTTGATTGCGTGTACATAAATAAAAAAAAAATTGTACATGTACATGTGACAAGTTGTAAGGGCACAGCAAAGTGATGAGGTCACTCATTATAAAAGCAATAAAATTGTGATCATGGTAAAATTGTGAATATATTAATATGTGATTATATAAGTATACATGCATAAGATAAATTGAGAACAAACAAATTAATTACATAATAAATTATATTTTGTCATTTTAGATGTTTGGAGAAAATTTTAAATTCTTGAATTTCTTTTATATAAATCGGTATGTGATTGTAAATTTTTGTTACCATATAGATTTTAAGGCTTTCGTGGTTATTCACTAAAGGATTATCACTAATTTCTGGTTTCTTACCACGGTATGACTTCTTTTTATTAAGTAAGAACCTGAAATTAGTGATAATCATTTTGTTACCATAATTTGTGGTCCAGAACTAACTAATTTCAATTTAGGAAATAGTACGTGTACTTGATGTAGGTTTCTGTTGTTACCTTTAATTTCAATTTTCGGAGTAAATAAAGTGGGATGGTTCCTAATAAATTTGCACGACTCAAGTATAAGTACCTGTTAAAGTTAATATTAATATAATCTTTGAAAGTGAGGTCTACAAGATTCTCTCTGTTCTATATTTGTCAATATCTTAACACACTTTTTCTGTAGTACAAATACATCATTTACGTTAGTAGAGTTTCCCCATATAATGACGCCATAAGACAACCTCGAATGAGAGTACGCATAGTATGCGTAAGAGCAGATTTAAAATCAGATACACGCTTTTCATGACGTAGGGCGTATATGAATGATGACCACTTGTTGGTCAGATTACGTATAAACGGTTTCCAGTTCATGTTTGAGTCGAGATCGAGTCCCAGTAGAGTAGCAGTGTCAGCAGTAGTTAATGTCTGATTATTATAACTATAGTTCAAAGGTAGGGGAGCTTATTAAGTTATGAATTTCTAGCCAGTTTAGAATTTTGTCCAAGGTAAAGTCCAATTTATTGTTTAAGTCATTAGTATTAGAACACGGTACTATAATTGAAATATCATCCGCAAAAAGAGTGCATTGGTCATCAAGTTGGTGGGGGAGGTCATTAACGTAAATTAGTAATAAGATACACCCTAATACGCTACCTTGTGGGATAGAGCCCTTCATGAATACTTCTTCAGACCTGACACTTTCCATCTTTCCTGTATTAA
>NW_020653945.1:14856571-14868916 GCF_003589595.1 Hyposmocoma kahamanoa
TATACAATTTACATTGTACAAATATTAAGTACACACATTTGAAAGTAAACACAAATAAAAGTAGGCGTAGTGTAAGGATGCGAATTTAAAAGTATGTAATGATCGAAACCTGAGGCTTGGAATATTGTGTTTATTTTCCCGAACTGACTTATTCTTTAGACGTCACTAAGGTGGGTTGAAAGGCCGCACAGTTTTCCAAGGTTTAGCTAATATATGTATAATTTGACTTTTATTCCTTTTGTATACACCTTACCAGTGTCATTCCCATTGTATTCTATTTAATATTAAATTGTGATTTTCACAAACGTTAGCAAAATCACAGTTGAATCTTACTCGCTTAGAATTGTATTTAAGTGTAATTTCATGCTTCTGTAGTGTAATCTACATTTTCTTTTTGTAATGTAAACTGTATGTTTCACTTCATACACTTGATATAAAAATATATTTTTTATTTTCCCCAGTGGTGAATGCAGCATCAGTTAATTTTAAGAAACCCCTTTTGTGCCTTGTGATTAAGGTTTGCTTTTATAAATGTTAATAGAACTTGAAAAAAAAATGGTAACAAGAAAACAAGTCTTGGGCACAATATGTTTCGCTTTGTGTTATTGAAATATTGTATACTTTACAAAATTGTCATGAATAAATTATCTTGGTTTTAAAACGGTCGGAAAAATTGCGAAGTCGCCAAGTGATTGTACAAGACTGTAGATTTAAAAAATTAAATCCCATTTATAAAAACTAACGGCTGTCTATATTAAAAAAAAAATTGTCTGAGAAAGTTTCTCATTTTTAAAAGTATATATATATATTTTTCATAAATAAAGTAAAAATTCACATAAATTGTTTTTGATTATTTTTTACAGTAAAATTTTTTGATATCTCAGTACAGAGAAGACGACTGGGAATCACAGTGGAATTCTTTCATACCGACATCTGTTATTGATTAAGAACAGTCTGAAAATTACTGGAAGTGTTAATTATTGTTTACACTAATCGTACCATGCTTTAAGCTTCATGCACACCGTGGTTGCGGATGGTTATAAATACTGTTGGGTAATTTTCCGAAAAATTCCCAAAAAATTGGAAAAATAATTTCAAATGCTCATATTATGTTTTACGTTTTGAAATATCTTTTGAAGTTTTATAGCGTGAATTATAAAATAAACTCGTTTAAATAAAAGCCACTTAAAAGAAAAACGAGATTTATAATTATTTCACCACAGCGAAAAAACCTACGACAACCATACCACCCACCATAGATTTAGGTACCTATATACTAAACCTATGACCACCACCATCTCTTGTTGGCTTCATCGTTTTCGTTCAGTAACTTAAAATTTTGACAGGTGTCAACGTCAAATGTGGAAATAAAGGAAAAGTATCCTTAGACTATGGAAACCAATTTTTCCATCCTCTAAGAAAGTATCCGAAAAATTTTCTGAAAAATACAATTTTTCAAAATGGAAATTTAGTGACCCAACACTAGGACTATATACTCGATGAAGACTAGATAGAAATTATCTTTGTGGGTAGCCAACAAAAAAATGTCAGTTACCATGTGGTGGCTTTGTGGTGGTAACGATGCTATGCTATGCCATTTAGTAAAAAAACATGAACTTATTGGAGTTTAAGGTTATTTCCAGTTAATATGATTGGATTGGGATTCGCTCTGGACCTTTTGGAGGGAAAAGTGTCATTTTTATTTTGACTTTCAATTATTTTGTGAAATCCAGTTTAAAGTGGAATAGGATAGCGCTATTGTGCCTTAATCGAAGATTAAAACGCGAAATTATACGAATCTCGAACTAGAATACCCGTATCGGCCTGTTTTAAGGAATCCCGAGTCAATCCAACCACGCCGCCTTAAATTGCCTATCCTCTTTGGGGCGGCCATATTCACAGAAACATAATTATTAAGCCTTTGCCAAAGCCTTAATAAATTTAAAAAAAAATATGATTGGATTTGTTGACTGTAGCCATACTGTAGCTGTATGTGTAGCAGCGTGTACGCTTTTGAGAAAAATTAAGTTAGGAAATGAAACTATAAACTTCCTCGACTTTTTTGAAATCTACTCCAAACTATCTCGTAAACGATAAATATACTAAAGCATATATTATGAACGGTACTAGTTTTTTTACATTGATATTTTGCATATTGTTTTCTTTATCTGCGAGTAATAGTGAAATATCTCGTTCAAATGAAGAACAATGCTCAGAGAAACATAATAAATACAGTAAAGGTAAGTAAGTGATCGTAACTACTAAAACTATACAAAGCTTTGTAGTCCTAGAATTGAATTGTATGCGACTTCATTCTTGGTTACTAAATTATATTGGCTATCCGCTTACTATTAAAAGCTTAGCACAAGATAATTTGTGTGGACTCACATTATTTTTATGTTACCTACTTATTACAGAAATCAATGAGTTGACGTCAAAAATTAGTAAAGAAATTAATTTAGCTCTTGAATACTACATTCCATGTAAGAAAGCAAACTGTAGCTGCCATAAGGCAGTCATTGACAGGGACTTGGCTACGTATAAAGATGGAATCACTAAAGAACTTTTCGAACATGCTCGCTCTAAAGGTGTCAAGTATCAGGTGTGTATGCATGTTTATGAAATATGCCTCGTATGGCTTCTATATTTGTTTTATGCTGTTATCTGAAGCAGGAGTGGTCAAAGGGCTGATGGAGCAGTTTTTAAGATCTCACACAGATATCATTGATCATTTCGATGGAGCCATAAAATTTAAAAGAAGAAGAAGGACAAGTGGGAAGGTGCGCCATTATTTGCTATATAGCAACTTGCGTAGTGTCCTATGTTGAGCGCTAGTCTGTAATAGGGATTATGCAGAGATTTATTTTACATTGTTTCTATAAAGAAATGTGTCTTGTGTGTTATCTAGAAATGACAGAGAAGCCACATGTATAGCATTTGTAATGAGTATGTATCTACACTAGACCTAATTTTATAGGAGAAGGTTTTAACATTTTTACTTTGTTATTTCAATTTCTACAACTTTAATTTTTTCATAGTAAACATTAATTTTGTAGGTGAGAGGTAAAGAACCTTTAGTGCCAAAAAATAATTTTTATTACAGAGCATTTTAAAGAGTATGAGACTTTAAAATTTTTTAATTTAATTGGGCATTTAAAATCAATTTTAAGGTGAAATAATGACGATAGGACTTAATGTCTCTTAACATAATTGTGTGATTTTTAGCGTTCTAGTCAGCGTCTCGGTCAGCCGTGACCATGGGACCTGTGAAACATCAATTTGAAAGAACAAATATAATATTAGATATGAGCGCCGATCTAGACCGATATAGACCAACCGGCGGCGAAAAAATGTCGGTGGCGGCGGCGTGAGAGCGACCATGAAACGAATTTGTGTAAAGGTCTTTGGTTTTGCAAAAGCTGTTGTACAAATACTTTTTCATAGGAAAAAATAAAATAAAGCATTTAATTTTTCTCTATTTTATCAAATTTTTGGCAGTTCCAGCAGGCGCTCCGATCGTACGCACGCGCTCGCTTCTGTATTGTGTATAAATTAATGTTTTAAACAAAACATCTTATAATATAAAGTCACTAAGTTTTATCTTAGAAATGTCAATTTCTGGCGTCGCCATTTCCACTAGCATACACAACAAAGAAGCGTGCGTGTCGGAGCGCCTGATCGAACTGAACTGAATGGCGCACAGTGGGCCCAAATTGATCATTCTTGGACATAGGAATAACTTGCGGAGTATTAAGCTATTTTTTTTTTATAGGATGGATAATAACATTCGTAACAACTTTTATACTTGTATAATTTCTCGATACTCCACAAGTTATTCCTATGTCCAAGAATTATCAATTATTATTTAATCATGGAAACAATTTTAGAAATACAGAGCTTATTTTTTTCATATGATAAATAATAACAATCCTGATAACTTTTATAATTTCTTGAAAAGTTGATTGTTTCAGAGAAAAATATTTTTTTTTTTTGTTTGGAGAAATAAACATTTTATTTTTTATCTCGAAATGTAGGAAAATGTAATGTGTGTGGTTTATTTGCAATATAGGTCCATTCATTCACTATCAAGAAAATAATAATCCATCTGTAGGTATTTGCGGCTTTACGAGTAAAAATGTGTCAAAATTTTACATTTGTTATTTATTTTTTAACACAATATACTAGTGTCTACTTAACTTTCGTGTTATTGTTATAACACTCTTTAAATTACACTAAAATTTATTTTTATTTAGTTGAAGCTCATGTATTTTAAAAAAGTACATCAAAAGCCGCGTACATGCAGACGGATTATTTTTTCTACATAGAAAATTATTGGAACTATACTGTAAGTAACCCTCGTGCATTACACTATCGTACATTTCGAGATAAGAAATAAAATGTATATTTCTCCACACAAAAAAAATCATAATTTTTTATCTCCGTAACTATCAACTTTTAAAGAAATTACACAAGAATAAAAGTTATAAGGAATGTTATTATCTATTAAAAAAAAAAAATTACTCGATATTCCACAACTTATTCCAAGAATTATCCGCGTACAACAGTATAAATATCTTTTTTCCACCATATCCGGAAGTATGCGTTCTATTTCTGTCAGTGAGTAAGAACTTGTAGCTTTAATATATAATATATATATAAATTTGTATTTATACATGCAAATTTTCAATGAAACAACTGAAAATTTCTTTTTAAGTTATAATAATAGTTTATATGGCAACTTGTATAGGATTCCAATTAAATTAATCATAAAATTAGTCATATCGGTGTAATTTAGACTGTTATATTATAACTATAACTCGAAAGTTAAGTAGTAAAAAATAGAATATTGTGTCAACAAATACATAAAAAATACTGAAATTTTGTCTTTACTTATAAATCCGTAATATCTGTAGACGGTTTTTTTTTTTGGTAGAAATTGATGGAAACTACTTTAAGCAGGCTATTATATTTTTATATATTTCGAGATGAAAAATATATTTGTCAGTCAGATACGCATCTACGCCCGACACGATTTGTTACAAGGTGTGTTTATGTGCCATACATTCCTTATTTCTTATTTCAGATAATAGATCAAAAACTGTATCGTGATAAAGACTGCCACTTCCCATCAAGATGTGCTGGGGTAGAACACTATTTGAATGCTCTAGCACCAAACTTGCCTAATATGGAATTTGTTATAAACACTAGAGATTGGCCTCAAATCAATCGCAAATGGGGACACCAGAGAGCTCCAGTATTCTCATTTAGCAAGGTTGATTGATAACTTTTTCATTGTGAGATTTGCGATTTGCATTCCATAATGACCAATTCAATAAATGTAAATGGAAATAGTATTGTGCTTTTGTTACTTTATTAACTGTATGGAATATGAACTCAAACAAAATCTAATTGGATATAATAATAATTGAGCAGCTAACAATAATACTAATTATGTGATTAATTCTCGTAAGGAAAAATTTTCATTTGTAATTTTCAGACCAAAGACTATTATGACATTATGTATCCAGCTTGGAGTTTTTGGGAAGGCGGGCCAGCAATCTCTTTATATCCCACAGGCATAGGAAGATGGGATAAACATAGAATATCCATTACAACTGCTGCTGAGAAGTGAGTACCTATAGGTCCATGAGATTCTACATTGCATGTAATTAGAAAGAAGCATGTCGAAAGCTGCCCCAATAATGACGAAGAGCCGTTCGTGGACTTTGCTAGTATAATTTTGCGTTTTAGTTTATGTCTAGTCAATGCTTAATTAATATATTTTTGTATAAGTATTTTTAGAAGTCGGGAATTAAGAAATTGTAAAACATTGTATTTTGGAAAAGATGCAAGAACACAACGCAATTGATTCAGTTCGACCATAGATTAGGTATCATTCTTGTACGTATGTTTCATTTTAAGCATGATTGATTGTTTACGTACCTGAAGTGTTGGTTATTTCACACACATAAAACATTAAAGCTTTTAAATACCTAATGAAATAACAAATAAAAAAGTAAGGACATAAAACAATAAATAAAACACAATCTTGCAAAAATATTAGGACAATATTTAAATGAAAGATAATGAAAGTTACAAAGGAACGTTTTGACAAGAGACCTCTTGCCAATGGATATTGGGAACAGTGTGACCAATTGAGGCAGATTTCTGCCATTTGTGAAGATTTAATTTTTATTCATTTTCATTGCTGCAGAATATGATAAGTTATATTAAATGCAGAGTTTGGCAGCTTTGGGAATATTCGGCAAGTTCTTTATTATTTTTTGGAACAAATTGAAAACTTGTTGTTTTTTGTTACTACGAACAATCATCTGAAGCGAAATACAGGACAATGTTATAAACACAACCTATATCAACTTTATTATCCCAGCTTCTACAGGCTGTACTCAATCAGCTTTTTTGATGCTTTGATAATGAATCACAAGTATTGATAGGTCTCCTTAATGCACATCGTCAAAAACACTGGGTCACAAAATACACGGGATGTCGCCATCCTTCTTTTATTGTAAGATGTGCATATTATTGCTTGTATAAGTAAAAAGAAGACTTCTATATGATGATTCTTTCATTTGGCTGGTAACTTTAGATTTAATACTTTGATCATAATTTTATTGTAAATTGTGATAGTGTATGTGTAGTTCAAGAAATATACACTAATTAATAGTATTTACAGCTCAATATAAATACAATAATGGACCAATAACTCAGAGGACTTGTTAATCGCGATGCAAGTTTGTACGTTTGTAACACACAATACCATCTATTGATACATCTACTATTTGTCAAAGTTCAGGAAATAATTTTAGTTCATGATCAATATTTTGAATAATATTTACAAGGAAAAGAAACTGACTTGAAACTATATTTGTTTTTTCAAACAAATCGCGTATATTTGTTTGAAAAAACAAATATACGCGATTTAAATCCGGAAAAATAGTTTCATTTCCTATGTGTAACAATCGCGAAAACCTAAGAACTCGATATGACTTTTTATATTAAAGAGGAATTAATTGACATCCACGGCCAATTACATAATATAAACCACTTCCAGGCTATTGATCAGCGCCATCTAGGTATAAAACGGAATTTTGACCTTATTCAGAGCTACGATCTGTTGTATGGAGATTAGCACTCCTCTTGATTTATTGCTAATTGATACAATGAATACATAATTATAAAGTATGATAATCCAAAAAATTTGAACTATGTGACAATGATTATTCAATTAGATAAATTTGCTTGCAACAAATTATTTTCATGTTCCCTTCCTCAAGTGTGTTTTTTTTAAATAATACTTTATAATTTGAGTTGTTATACATTGTGGTAATAAAAATGTCGGTCTCACTTTTGCTTTTGCGCTTTTTATACGATCAACAGTTAAAAGAAAAAAAAAATTAAATTATATATACCCTAGAATATAGAAAAACTAGGTATGATCTTGTTATTTTAGATGGCCATGGGATGAGAAAGAAGGAAAAGCGTTTTTCCGTGGATCCAGAACAAGCGAAGAGAGAGACGCTTTAGTGTTGTTATCGCGCTCACACCCAGACCTTGTTGATGCTCAGTATACTAAAAATCAAGCTTGGAAATCTGATGCAGTAAGTTTTGAACCATTTAAAATTAAGGAAAAACACAAGGAATATTGCGCTGGGTTTTTGTCGCGTGGACCCGTCGACTTGCAGCATTTAATACCTGCGATAGTGGTCTCATTTCATGCAGCAGATGCCTAATCACTTATTGTTATTTCGTATTTTTCTTCTTTCAAATACTTACTCGTATCTAAAACATGTTGCAGGACACATTATATTCTCCTGCAGCACCAGAAATATCATTCGAAGATCACTGCAAATACAAATATTTATTCAACTATAGAGGAGTTGCTGCTAGTTTTCGCTTCAAACATCTTTTCCTATGCAAGTCTTTAGTATTTCACGTTGGAGATGAATGGTTGGAATTTTTTTACCCTTCTATGAAGCCTTGGGTACATTATATACCGATAGACCCAAAAGCGAAAGAGGATGAACTGAGAATGTACATTGAGTACTTTAAAGAAAATGATTCAATAGCCAAGGATATAGCTGAGAGGGGTTTTCAACACATTTGGGATAATTTGACTGATAAAGACGTTAAGTGTTATTGGAGAAAGTTATTGAAGAAATATGCGAAACTTGTCAAGTACGAAGTGAAGCGGGATGAGGATCTGAATAAAGTTTAATATTTTGTATTAATATAAAACTTATAAGGAGTAAGAATGAGTATTTTTTAATAAATCAGTATTTTTGAAGTTTCTCTGTTTTTAATCATGGTTTGGCTCAATTATATTGCGGCGGAATGGAATGGAAGCGAATTTTTGTAACAATATTGTATAGCGTAATTAACTTTATGGTCAATTGCGTAACGTACAAACTAGATACGAGCAAAAATCACGAAGCGTCTTCCGCGGAATTCTCGCGCAATTCTCGAGTATGGACGCGCATTTACTTAAAAATTCGCAGCTGCCGTCGGCGACGCCTGACGAATCCGCGAAATGGCGCGAATACAGGCGCAGTATTACTTCAAACGTGACTATTCCTTTTTTGTCTCTCTCTTTTGTTATGATAAGTTTTTTGGCTAGTGCCTCATGTACTTTTTTGTTTTGATAATAGTTCACTTGATATGTTTATTTTTTGTGATAATATCTGTTAACTTCCATTTTTATAACTTTGTACTGTATTATTTTATTAGTCTCTCGGCAATTGTAACGGTTGGCTGGCGGGTTGTGCACAATTATTTTATATTGAATTCTTTTATTATTTAGGCACATTTTTATTATTATTATTTTAACTATTTTATATAATTTATATATTTATTTTTGGTATACCGTATAAATATGTGAGATTTAAACGATTTTGAGGATTTTCTATCATGTGTAAGCTGCGATTCCTTTGTTTAATTGAATTACTCGAAGATGGAGTTTGAGGCATTGACAGTCGAGCTCTCCAATATCTTTGGTACTGCATCTCTAAATTTTAATGTATGCCATATAAATGCCCAAAGCATACGTAGTCATCGCACAGAGTTGCTCGACATTTTTTCCTTGGATTCTTTAAATGCGGTGCTTGTTTCAGAAAGCTAGTTTAAGCCATATCATAATTCAACTACATATGCCTTACCAGATTATGTTTTGGTGCGCAATGACCGTCTTTTGAAGAGAGGTGGTGGTGTAGCCATCTATCTTCGCAGTCCATTCCTTTCGAGACCCTTTCATCATCGGACCAAAATGAAAATGGCATCGAATACCTTTTTTTAGAGATAGTGGTTTCTGGGGTCAAAGCGGTTCTTGGAGTTGTTTATTGTTCTCCTGTTGTCGATTTTATCACTTCTCATACTTCTGTGTTAGTGATACATGGAAACGAAATACCAATAGAAACTTGGCTTTAATTAACTAGAAACGAGCACACGTACAATAGATAGATTTAAAAATATTTGTATGACAGATACACTTCAACGATCACAGACAACACATACTGATAATTTAGGAAGCACAAAGGAGATTATATGTCATTCTCCCCCTCTATGGTTTCTTCGCCGAGTATGTAGTCATTGAGGCGTTGTGGAATTCTCCTAGACCTCGTAGATCTCCGAAGAGCATCCTGAGGCCGAACGTCTTGCAGGAGAGTTCCATGGACGTCTTCTTCGTGATTAGACACTTCATTAGGATCATTAGAAGTACTTCCGTCTACCAATGTACCTTCTGCCTGTTCATCAGCAACTGTACTATCAGAGAGTGAATCTTCTTCAGATATAGGAAGCGGCGCTAAGTGCCTGTTAGACACTGTAGATTCTTGGCCATTACGTCGACGTACATAGGAGTAGCTTGGATTACTGTGGAGCAGCTCAACTTCTTCAACGTAAGGGTCATTTTTCGACCGAACAAATTTCTTCAATAGAATGGGTCCCGGAACAACCCAGGTTGGAAGCGATTCACCAACCGGTGTTCTTCGAGGGAAATTAAAAAGCTTTTCGTGTGGCGTTGCATTTATCGAAGTGCATAGAAGTGACCGCACGCAGTGGAGTGGACTTGTTCCCAGTTCTCTATGGGTAGGTTTTTAGATCTCAGAGACAGTTGTATAGTCCGCCAGAGAGTTCCGTTAAGTTTTTCTACTTGCCCGTTGCCCTGAGGATTGTAAGGTGTTGTACGAGACGTAGCGATATTGCAATTTTTGAGAAATGTTAAAGAATCTCTTCCGACATAAATGATGATCCTCTGTCGCTGTGTATATATAAAGGCTGACTATATTCATAAAAAATATCCCTTAGACACTTAATTACAGTTGCAGAAGATGTGTCTGGGCATGCATACGCGAATGGATATCGCGAGTATTCATCGATTATCGTAAGTATATATTTGTTATTGGTGTTCGATGGCAAGGGCCCTTTAAAATCTATGTTTAGCCTCTCGAATGGCGATAAGGCTTTAATTAGAGTCCCTTTTGCTTTAGCAAAGCGTGGTTTGATTTCCGCACATACGCGACAAGAAGCAGTCATCTGTTTGATATCATTTATAGAGTAAGGGAGATTCTTCAACTTAATCCAAAAAGCTCGTACAATTTACTGTTACTCATAAACGCACAAACTCTAGACAGAGCGTCGGCAGCAGTATTCTGATTTCCTGGTCTGTAAACAATATCGTACTTGTAACACGACAGTTCCAGCCTCCACCTTTCAATTTTATCGTATTTAATTTTGCTCGCATGGTTCTGATTAAAAATAAAGCTTACGGATTTCTGATCAGTGATGAGGAGAAAATGTCTGTGAATGAGGTAATGACGCCATTTTCTAATGCTTTCGACGATTGCACATGCTTCTTTTTCTACGGCAGCGTGTTTACGTTCGCTGTCTGACAAAGTTCTTGAAAAGAATGCAACTGGGCGACCCTTTTGAGATAATGTTGCAGCTACAGCGAAGTCAGAAGCGTCAGTCTCTACCGTCAAGGTTTCTTTGTCGTGAATAGCAACCAATGCTGCCTTCTCGATTTCTGATTTCAGAAGTTTAAAACTACGCTGGCCGTTTTCGTTTAAAGGGAACTGGCTGTTGTTGATTAACGGTTGAATTTTCGCAGAAAAATTGTGGACCCATTTGGCGTAATGAGCAAATAGCCCAAGGGCTCTCTTGAGTTCAGCAGTGTTGTGCGGTAACGGTAGTTTTATAAGCGGATCAAGGCGGTCCTTATCAGGCTCGATAACATTATTCTTGACCGTGTATCCTAGTAGGCTAATAGAATTTTTGCTGAAATTACACTTTTGTTCGTTTAATGTGAGCTTGTACTTTTTTGCAGCAGACATGAATTTCTTTAAATTCTCGTCGTGTTCTTCCTTATTTTTACCGCAAACGGTAACGTCATCGAGATAAGAGAAGGTCCCACGTAACTGTTCTTTTTCGATAATATGTTCAAGAGAACGTTGGAAGGCGGCGACTCCGTTAGTGACACCAAAGGGAATACGTTTGAATTGCCACAGCTTACCACAGGCTTCAAATGCTGTGTATTTTTTTTCTCGATCTAGGATAGGGATCTGATGGTAAGCGCTCTTTAAATCGATCTGGCTAAAATGATTGTATTTAGCCACTTTCGAGACTATCGACTCAATATTAGGTAATGGATATGCATCTAGATATGTAAACTTATTGATTGTTCTGGAGTAGTCGACCATTCTCTTTCGATGGGCTCCTCCACCAGCAACAAGTACCTGGGCGCGCCACGGAGATACACTCTGTTCGATAATTCCATCATTTGAAAGCTTCGATATTTCTGTTTGAATAAATTCTTCATCGTCATTGTTATGGCGCCTGGACTTGATAGCAATAGGAGTAATATCTGCAGATAAGTTAGTAAAAATAGAAGCTGGTGGTACGGAAGCTTCCATCACGCAAATATGCAAGGGCTGTCTAGATCCTCCGAATTGGAATTCGAGCTTTGAATGGTTCCTTAGTATGTCGTGACCAATAATGACGTCCGCGCATAGGTTGTCAATAACGAGAAAAGGACGTTGCTTGTAAATGTGATTGTTTATTTCTAGCGTAGCGAAACATACACCGTTGACTGTTGATGTGTGGCTTAGAGACGCCAGATTAATTGTATGCTTATACGGACGTTGATGTAACTTCATCATCCGAGCTATGCTTCTATCAATAAAGCTCACTGAACTTCCTGTGTCAATTAACGCGTCGACCCGGGTGTTACTAATAGTAATTGCTATTGTGGCTTTTTCTAGGCTTGACGGAGATGCGGCAGAGTACTTATAAAGTGTTGACTGTTTCGTGAGAACATGGACACGGTGAGAACTC